>NC_091479.1:24815096-25118860 GCF_036971445.1 Narcine bancroftii | reverse complement strand
TGGAAAGAGGGAGAGGTAGAGAGTGAAAGAGGGAGATGGAAAGAGCGAGATGGAAAGAGCGAGGGGGAATAGGGAGAGGAAAGATGGGGAGGGAAAGGGGTGTGAAAGGGGGAATGAAGGAGAGGCAAAGAGGGAGAGGGAAAGAGGGAGAGGGAAAGAGGGCAAGAGAAAGGGGAAGAGAGAAAAAGAGAGATGGAAAAGAAAGGAGAGAGGGAAGAGGTAGTGGGAGAGAGGTAGAGGGAAAGAGGGAGAAAGAGAGAGGGAGAGGGGGAGAGTGAAAGAGGGAGAGTGGAAATGGGAGAGGGAGAGTGAGGGGGAAAGTGGGAGAAGGAAAGAGGGAGAGGAGGAGAGGAAGAAAAGGAAAGTGGGAAATGGAAAGAGGGAGGGGGAAATAAGGAGAGGGAAAGGGGAGTGAAAGGGGGAATGAAGAGAGGAAAAGAGGGAGAGGGAGACGGAAAGGGAGAATGAAAGGGAGAGGGAGATGGAAAGAGGAGAGGGAAAGAGTGAAAGGGAGAGGGAAAGAGGGAGAGGGAGTGAGGGAAAGTGGGAAATGTAAAGAGGGACAGGGAAAGAGGGAGAGGGAAAGAAGGAGAGAGGGAGAGTGAAAGTGGGAGAGGGAAAGGGGAGAGGGAAAGGGGGAGTGGGAAAGGGGGAGAGGGAAAGGGGACAGGGAAAGAGGGAGAGGTGAAGAGGGAGAGGTGAAGAAAGTTTGGGACACTGGCGCATTTACTCTGTGAAGATAGAGATGTTTTAGTAACGGAGTAACCGGGGAGTCCCAGTCAGCAGATATTGTAAAAACATTTTCTGTTCTATTCTCCCTCTCTCCCTCCCCCCCTCCCTCCATGATTCTCACATCCTCTCGCCCTCCATCATGAATCCTCTGGCTTTATTCGCACTTTTATCCATTTCTTATTGACTATCCACTTCTCTCTCTGCCCCCTCCCTCTCTCTCTGCCCCTCTCCCTCTCTCTCCGCCCCTCTCTCTCTCTCTCTGCCCCTCTCCCTCTCTCTCCGCCCCTCTCCCTCTCTCTCTCTGCCCCTCTCCCTCTCTCTCCGCCCTCTCCCTCTCTCTCTCTGCCCCTCTCCCTCTCTCTCTGCCCCTCTCCCTCTCTCTCTGCCCCTCTCCCTCTCTCTCCGCCCCCTCTCCCTCTCTCCACCCCTCTCCCTCTCTCTCCCGCCCCTCTCCCTCTTCCCCAACTCACTCTCACATCTGGCACTAGATTGTGATCTGCAAGATGAACGCCTAGCACTTATCTTCACCATTGCCACCTTCACGATGCCTTTATTGACCGTCATCAATGGCGTCCTGCTTGACTACTACGGGACCATGGCTGCACGCTTCCTGTCCACGTAAGTCGCATTGCAATGCCAGAAATGATGGATTGGGATGAGAAAGAGAACAAGAGGGGGAATGGATGATGACAAGGTGGTGTTGGGTTTGACGGATGGAGAGAATTTCCAGCTATGGACGGATTGGCAATACTGGGACACACGAATGACATTCCGAGAGGGGCCAAATGTCCCAACAAGGAAAGGGGACATCTATAGGAGGTGGGGAGCATAAGGATATGCGGGATGGGGTGGGGGATGAAATCACAAGTTCATGTGGGCACTGAGCAGGAAGCCATCTGGTGTGATAAGTGACCGAGGAAGAAAGGACATTCCAGCGGCGAAGCTGCACTGATTGGATCAGACAGATGTAGCAGTGGCTGATGTGGTGACATGCACAAGAAATGAAAGAAACAGACACAAGAAATATAGAACCGTTAAGGCACCGCTTGTATCGAGGGGAAATAGGGTGATATCTCTGGTCCCAGATTTCTCATCGCAAACTGGTGCATTTATAAAGTTCTAGAAAGGCAAATGCATGGCAACAATAACAGAAAACTCGGAGCTGGTTGGAGGTTAGACACAGATAAGGGGAATGGTGAAAATAACAGTTGTGAACTGGTCTTGAAATGTTAATGTCCATAACACATTGTTGGAAGAAACATAAATCGGAGAAAAGGGCAAATATCAAGTTGATAATTAGAGATAAAATTTATAAAAATACTTCTGAAAATCCATGGCAGATTATCCAACAGGAGGTGAGCGAAAACAATTCCTGTTTTAGCCCATGATTCAGAACATTTCGCAGGATTTATATTTTCTACTTTTTGTGCATTTCTGTGTATTCGTCACCTGAAAGCCCTGAAAGATTGGTCGAGACTGAGTGTTTGTGCAGAGATACGAAAAATGCAATATGTAAATGATCTGTTGTTTGTTGTAGATACAAAAATACGTAGAATAAAAAAAAGACGAAATTAGGTTGAGTCCGCGAGACAGATACAACATATATAAAATGAATCGTCAGTATTCAGGTTACAACAAGTAAAGATATAATGATACTAAGTACCTAGAGCAGTATTATAATCAATGTTGGGAATACAGAGGGAGGGTCAAAAGCCTGATAATTGTTGTAAACAATTGTACTTGAACCTCGAGGTGGTGTGACAGGTTATGTTATATTTTGAATTGTATGGAGATATGTTGTGTGTTTTTTAAAGTTTAGGTCGCACACACAAACACTTCACAACACAGATCTAATTTAAAATGTCAGAGCTCTGCTCAAGCCAGACAGTCCAGGCTTCCAGTGCCTTTGTAAAGACAATGGAAATTGCTTTGCTGAAGGACTTCACCAGTAGATATTAATTGGACATGCTGTGGAGTAATGGATTATTGTTTTTGTAAGCCACAAATGAATGGTGTCAGATTGGGTGTGGTGTTGTTATTCTAACAGGGTCATGGTTCTCTCAGAGAGAGAGAGAGGGAGAGAGAGAGAGAGAGAATTCAGTTCTGCAGTTCTACAGTTCAACAGCTGGGACTGGAACAGGACAAGCTGGCAAGCTTGTGGAAAAACCCCATTTTGAAGACGGGTTGTGACTGCTTAATTCAGCCTGTTCAAAGCCCTTGTGGTCCATATAAGGGGAGATGGCTGGCTGTGTAATATTTCACCTGAGATAAGGGAAACAGAAAAGGAACTCTGTGGTGACATGAAAGAAGGAAGTTATCATCTGGAAAACCCCTGATGGGGAAAGTTTCTTCAGCAAGACACTGAAGTGGCTGAACAGAAGGAATCAGTTGTGTGTTTCCAACGAGCAACAAATTATTCTCTGAAAACCAACAAGAACCTTCTTGAGCAGTTGCCATTTACCTTTCAAGCACCAAAGCCTGGTGAAATTCATAAATGTTAAATTCTATGCACATTATAATAATTGCCTGATACCAGTGAACTTGGAGGAATGAGAAATGAGATTGCACTGTGAACCAAAGGACTGTTCTGAACTTATACACGCATTACATATACGTGCCCTTCTAAGGGGGTTAAGTTAGGTTAACTTGAGTTAATAGTAATCATTTAAAGTTTGATCCTGTTTACATTTAAATAAAATTAAAAGTAACTTTTGTTTAAGTAACCATTTGTCTTGGTGAATTTCTATTGCTGCTTGGTGTTCTCTGGGCCCGTCACGTTAGGTACCTTCAAGATTCATTTGCTACAGGATGAAGGCAGCAGAAATAATTGAGTGTGGCAAGTTAGCATGGAATAATTTTCCTGTTTTATTGAGGAAACATGTTGTCAAGCATCTTGAAAGGACGGGGACCTGGTGCCTGTAATGGATTTGATGTTAGGATTAGCCGTTTTCTGCAGCCTTCGTTCTTGAGAATTTTTATCTCATTTCTAAACAGGCCCATAATACGAGCAGGTCACCATACATTCCACAATATACTTGCAGAAGTTCGATTGTGAATTCGATGCTCAATCTCTTTCAGAAAATTGGCAAGTGTCTTTTTCATGCTTGCTTCGAAGTCATGTAGACACGCGTTAACTTGAATCTATTTCCCACCATCATTTGTAGCAGCCCACTAACTGGGACGTGACCCGGTACACAAAATGACTGATGACCACTGAGACTCCAGGGAGGCCAACAATCTTCGTCCCAGGCGACAACCTGCATGGCCGGAAACAAAGAGCAATGACAGGAATGCTGACAAATCCGCTGCTGTGACATCTCTCCTGTCAACGGTAGCGGGGAGAGAACATAAGCAGAGCTGCCAGTGCAATGAATTAGACTTCAACTCCTTCGTGTGTGTCATCCTTTCCACATTCCACTGTCGTCTACACATGACATTGCTGACTCCATCCCGAGGAGGATGGAACAAGCTGCTCTTCATGTGGTTTTGTGACTGAGTATATAGATAAATTGGGAAAGGTTTGTCAGATTAGGTCGCATACAAACACTTTAAAACAGATCTTATTTGAAATACTGGAGCTCTGCCCCATGGTAGACGTATCAGATCCAGAGCCTTTGCAAGAGCTTTTTTGAAGAGTGCTCAAGAGACTTCACTAATGGATTGTTGTTTCCAAAAGGCAACAGATGAAAGAGCATGTCGGAGCCGCTGCTGTCTGGAAGAGTACTTGCTGTTCTGAGAGGGTCATGTGGTTTTGCAAACAGAGATTCAAACAGGGTTTCTCTCAGAGAGAAAGAGAGAGAGAGATCACTTGTTCAGTGTTACAGCCAGCAGACAGCAGCTGGGACTGGAACAGCACAAGCTAGCAAGCTTATGAAAAGCCCAGTTGTAAGACAGCATGGTCAAAGCCCTTTTTGGTGAATACAAGAGGAGAGGACTGGCTGTTTAATGTTTCACTTGGAATAAGTGAAACAAAAAGGAACTCTGCTGACCTGAAAGAAAGAGGTTATCATCTGGAGAACCCTGAAGGAGCAAGTTTCGTCATCAATACACCGAAGTGGGTGATTAAAAAGGAACAACAAATCTCTCTCTGAAAGCCAACAAGAACTTTCCTGAGCGGTAACCATTTACCTTCCAAGCACTAAAGCCTGGTGAACTTTATAGGCGTTAAATTCTGTGCACAGTATAAGAATTGCCTGCCACCAGTGAACTTGGAGGAATGAGAAGTGAGATTGGACTGTGAACCAAAGAACTTTTCTGAACTTGCACACATATTAGATACATATGCGCTTAGAATTAGAAGGGGGTTAAGTTAGGTTAAGTAAGTCGATAGAGATAAGTTAAAATTTGATTCTATTTTCAGGTTTAAAGATAATTAAAAGAAACTTTTGTTTAAGTAATCATTTGTCGTGGTGAATATCTATTGCTGCTGGGTTTTGAGGTCCTCTGGGCTTGTAACAGTTTTGTGGAAGCTGCCAGTTTCCTTGGTGTTACAGCCACATATGTAGGTCAAACAGGCCGAAGGCCAGTTCACCTTCAACAGGTCACTGCCGACCAGGACAGCAATGGTCATCAACTTCCTGTGCAGCCTCTGGAGCAAGGCAAATGCGATGCCCTCAAAGATTTACTAACCCGGCCCTTCTGGCTCTCACGGTGCCAGTGCGCCACACGATTGTTGCAAGTGGACGGTTTGGGGACAGAGTTCCATTTGCCCTCTTCAGCGAAATGCTCGCCCTTGCTGAGGGACACAGGCCTTGCCTCCTCTTCGAGATTTTACTGGAGCAGCTGCCCGAGGATATCCAACACTTGGTGACTGATGAGGTCTACAGTTACCCCAGGAAAGTTGCAGCCTGGGTGGACATGCTCTGTAGATCGAAGAAAGAAAATGCACCTCGGTGGAGTAGGTCACTAGGCCCGCCCCACAGCAAGTGGACCCCTGACCCAAAAATTTTGCTGCTATCATCAACAATGGGGTTCAGGGGCCCGTCGATGCCGCTCATCCTGTACGTTTCATTAATGGCTGTGATAGTTCGTTCTCATGATAATCTCCTCCACATGTGGGGCTCTTTGTTAGAAAGGCGCTTCCTCATTAACATCAGGGCCTTATTGTGTCCTTCCCCCCCCCCCCCTCCGCCTATGATATCCAGAGTGGCAAGCAGGGCCCGACCCTAAGGGCAGTGAGTAGCACTACTATATGAAAATCCGGCACCTGCCCCAACCCCCTCCATTTTGGTATCAACAGGTTCACATGGAGGAGTCACGTGATGGAGTAGTGGCCGGTAGGGGAACTCCAGCCCTCTCCAGAAAAGTTTAAAAAAGATAGAGAAAAAGCAAAGGCACAAACGTAAAAACCAAAACAAAGTGAAAGTAAAAGTGTGAAGAAAATGGCAGCGAAGAAAGAAAAACCAAAAACAACGGGAAGAAAAGAAGAAGGAAAGATGTCGAAAGAAGAAGGTGAAGGCCTTACCTGTCCGAAGAGGCCCGCCGTGGAGAGAGAGGCCCGTTCCCACAGGTCAGTGGAGGTCCCGGGCTTGGGACTACAAAGATGGCTCGCAGAGCTGAGTAAAAGTGCGCAACCGCGCAAGCGCGACTCCTCGCGCATGCGCGATGCACATGAAAAGAAACACACTGACGGGAGGGGGGAACAGCTGCGGAGTCGATCTCCACAGCTGAGAGAGACACCTGCAACACAGCAGCAGGTGCAGAACACGGACAATAATGACAACAAGAAAGAAGAGGGTAAAAAGAAAACAAGGAAACAACAGATGGTCAATCCAGAGGAAGAAAAAGAAGAAGAACAGAAAGAAGTGGAAGAAGAAGAGAAAAGCAAGACAATGGATGAACCTTTTTTTAAAGAATATATGAAATCAGTGAAAGAATGGCAATTACAAGAATTTGATGAGATAAAAAGAATTAAGAATGCAGAAGAAAGAATGAAGAAAATGGAAGTGGCCATATCAGAGTTGGCAAAAAGAGTGGAAAATATGGAAAAATGAGAAACATTTGTAGATATGGAAGTAGAAGACTTAAAAGAGAAATTAGAAGAATCAAATAAAAAAGTTAAAGAGGCACAGGAGCTGTTAGCTCAGAAGATAGATATAATAGAAAACTATAATAGAAGAAATAATATAAAGATAGTGGGCCTTAAGGAAGATGAAGAAGGAAAGAATATGAGAGAATTTATAAAAGATTGGATCCCCAGGGTCCTGGGAAGACCAGAATTACTGGAAGAAATGGAAATAGAGAGGGCACATAGAACTTTAGCCCCGAAACCACAACCGCAGCAAAAACCAAGATCCATTTTAGTAAAATTCTTAAGATATACAACAAGAGAAAATATATTGGAGAAAGCAATGAAGAAAATAAGAGAAGACAAAAAGCCACTGGAATATAAAGGTCAAAAAATTTTTTTCTATCCAGACATAAGTTTTGAACTCCTGAAGAAGAGGAAGGAGTTTAATACAGCGAAAACGATCTTATGGAAAAAAGGATATAAGTTTATGTTAAAGTACCCAGCGGTACTTAAAATAATTATTCCAGGGCAACAAAACAGACTATTCTCAGATCCAGAGGAAGCAAGGAAATTTGCAGAACAACTACAAAACAAGCAGAGAGATGAAGACATGTAATAAGAGTAAAAATGACCACGATCTATATGTATGTGTGTAAAGGGGTATATGTGTGTATATATATAGTGTGCATACATGAATGTATCCGTATTTAGAGGAACATATATAGAGTATAGACAAGAATTAATAAGGGAGGGAAATGGAATAGAGGGAACAAGGAGGGAATTAAAAGAGTGACCTTTGTTACATATGAAAATTGAAATCTTTTCTTGGGGGGGCTGGGTGGGGAGGAGTTACGGTCACTGCAAAATCAGCTGACGTTTGCGAGTGAATTCGCAAATCCAAATGGAGAGGGGAGATGTGGTTTTCCGACAGGGATAAAGGACAACTCAGGAGGGGGAGGGGAGAATGGGGTTAAAGAAGTTTTAAATAGGAGAATAAGGAAAATGTTTGATGTTTTAGAAATGTTGTCTTATAAAGTGTTCAAAACAAGAAAGCAGAAATGGATAAGAAGGAAAGGTGATGATGGAGAAACGGAAAGGGAAGATAAACAAAGTATGAAATGGCTACGCTGAACTATATGACTTTAAATATTAACGGAATACATAACCAAATTAAAAGGAAGAAACTGCTAAATTTACTGAAAAAAGAAAAAAAAATTATATAAGAAATTGAAGGAATATGGAGAAGTGTCGGGTTACAAGATCAACGTAAATAAAAGTGAAGCAATGCCTATGAATAATGCGGATTTCTCAAAATTTAAGAAGGAATCACCATTCAGATGGCAAATGCAAGCAATAAGATACCTAGGTATACAAATAAATAAAAATCTCGGCCAACTATATAAACTCAATTATTATCCACTATTGAAAAAATTACAGGACGATTTAGAGCATTGGAAAGATTTATGCATTCTGGACATGTGAGAAAGTAGAAAAATTTTGGGAAGATCTAAACCAAATATTAAATAAAATTACAGAAAACAATATACCAAAGAATTCAGAGATCTTCCTCCTAAGTAACATAAAAAAACAAAGAATTTGGAATTGATTTGGATGATGCACAAAAAAGATTTGTAAAGATAGCTCTAGCCGTAGCAAAAAAATGTATTATGTCAACCTGGAAATTGGAAGATAATTTGAAAATACAACAATGGTATAATAAAATGAATAAATGCATTCCGTTAGAAAAAATAACATATAGTTTAAGAAATAATATTGAAATATTTGAACAAATATGGGAGCCTTACATGAAACACAATAGAGAAAACCTACCGGGGACAATCACTACCTAAATTAACGAAAGGAGAAGGAAATGAAAAGAATTGACTCAGTGGAATTTCTTGTTTATTTTTATTGAATGACAAGATTGTTTGACTGGTTTAATGTATCTTAGATTTTGTACTTTAAATGGATGGGGAGGGGGGAGGTAGGGAGGGTGGGATGGGAGGAGGGAGGGGGGGAGAAAATGGCATTGTATATATTTGAAAAGTAAAAAGTATGTATCATGGTTAATGTGGTTTATGGTGTGAAAAATAAAAAAAATTAAAAAAACCAAAAAAAAAACAGGTTTACATGGACACTCATAATTGTGGTGGTGGCGCAACTGCTCCTGGGAGCAGATTTCCTGCAAACCCCACTGTCTGCTGGTAGACCTTAAAAGATGGTGATTGGAGTACGCCAGACCCTTTCTAATCACGCTCCTAGGGGATGCCAAGTTGCCTGCCCTCACCTCAACTCTGTTATGCGATGCAACAATGCATTCACGTGGATCCAAGAGGAGTTCCCTTCAATCGCGACGCCACAGATTTTCTCAGCTGAACTGAAGCACAGGTTAAGGCTGCCTCCCCCCCCCTCCAAGAAGCGACTCCTCGCCAAGGATGAGTTGGGGTGAGTTTAGTGTTCAAACAGCCCCTAGACCTTCCCCTGCACATGGTACCTCAGGCAAGAGCTGGGGTGAGTTCAGTGTTCTGACAGACCCTGGACCTCCCCCTGCATATGGTACCTCAGGCAAGAGCTGGGGTGAGTTCAGTGTACCGAGAGCCCCTGGACCTTCCCCTGCATATGTACCTCAGGCAAGAGCTGGGGTGAGTTCGGCATTCTGAGAGCCCCTGGAACTTCCTCTGCACATGCTACCTATGGCAACAGGAGGACAGAGGCCATGTGATGATTATTGCCACCTCAAGGAAGCCACCACACTTGACATGTACCACTTGTTCCAGATCCAAGACTTTCCAACTAACTTACAAGGAACACGGGGATTTTCAAAAGTTGCCCCATCAGAAGCTATCATCTGATCCAGGTACATCCTGATGACATCCCTTAAAGCCCCTATTGTACTCTATGAATTCCTGAGAATGGCTTGAGGAGTTAAGAATGCAGCCCAGACCTTTCCAGAGGCTGATGGATGTCGTGGAGCTGGATCACCCATTGGCGTTCATCTCATCACCAGGCGCAATATCACAGAGCACGATTTCAGGTGACTGTGCGCCCAGCTGTAGGAATTCGGACTAACTATAAACTTTGCTGAGGGCTAGTTCAGGTTGGAAACAGTCAACTTCCCGGGGCATCGATTCAACAGACAGGGAGCAAACCCCGTGCCCTAAAAGGTCGAGTGTGTTCGACGCTTCGCCAAGCCATGAACAATGACGAGTTCGCCAAGAATATGCCGGTATGATTAACTTTTTTTTATCACTGATTCATACTGGCACTGGCCCACATCATGCCACCACTTTTCACACTCATGGCTGTGAAATGTAAATACATTACCTGGGACAATGAGACCTTGGAGACATTCCAGAAGGCCAAGGTCGCCCTGACCAACCCTTCTGGTACACCCCAGGTCAGAGGTGCCAATGACTCTCACAGTAGATGCCTCTAGCACAGTGGTAGGAGGCAAACTGGAGCAATTCATCACCGGGCAATGGAAGCCCCTGGCCCTCTTTAGCAACCACCTCCGGCCACTCAAACTCAAATACAGCACTTTTGTCTGTGAGCAACTGGCGCTATACTTGGCAGTCAGGCACTTCAGGTATTTTCAGGTATTTTTTTGGAAGGTAGACAATTCAGGACTTCCACGGATCATAAAGCCTTCCATAAAGTGTCGGGGCCGTGGTCGGCCAAGCAGCAGCAACACCTCTTATATGTGCCCGACTTCACCAATCGCAGGTAGCCGATTCAGTCCCCACTCTGCAATTGGGTCCATCGAAGCCCTGCCCCCGGGAATGGACTATTGCCCTTGCCAGGCCACAGCAGGAAGACCCTGAGATCCAGGCATACAGAACAACAGTTTCCAAGCTCAGGCTGGAAGATGTTGCAATTGGTCCTGGTAACCAGATGCTCCTCTGCGATGTCTCCTCTGGTAAATCCCGCCCCATCGTGTCGGCAGCATCAGACTCGTAGCTTTTCGATGCAGTGCACAACCTGGTGCACCCAGCCATTGGAATCTCTGTCAAAATAGTGGCACGGCCTCCAGAAACAGGTTAGTCAGTGGGCCAGATGTCCAAAGTGCTGACCCATGTCAGGGCACCCTCCCAGACTTTCGATCCAGCGAAAGACTGGATGAAAAGATTGTAGCTTCATCCCATCCATATTGACATTGTAGGGCCGCTTCTGGTTTCCCACGGGGCGAGATATCTCCTCACCATGATTGGTGAGGTGGCCGGAGCGGTCTGTCTGGCTGCTACCATCACTGTAACATGTACCAGGGCACTGATTAACGCCTGGGTGTCAGAATTCAGAACTTCGGATTATATGAGCTCCGTTAGAGGTATATAGTTCACCTCGGGACTCTGAACGGCGCTGGACAATTTTTTGGGAACCCAGCCCCATCATCCCATGGCTTACCACCCTCAGACCAGTGGGTTTGTGGAACAGTTCTACAGGTACCAAAAGGCAGCCTGATGGCTAGGCTCAAGGGGCCGTACTTGGCAGATAGGCTACCCTGGGACCTTCTGGTGATCCATGCTGCGTCGAAAGAAGACTTCAATGCCTCAGTAACTGATATGGTTTATGGGGAATTCCTGGCTGCTGCCAAGGACCCAGAAGATCCCACAGCCTAGTTGACTGAGCTGAGGGAAAGGCTGGATACTCTAGCATCTTCCCATCCCACATGGCCAGGCCAAAGCCGATGTCCCCAAAGATTTAGAGACCTGTGAGTACAGTTGAACACCTCTGTAAGAGGTGCTGTGTAAAGTAATCGGATACAACGGGTTGACATGTGTGCTGGACATCAGCGATAAAGAGGTGACTTTCCCTATCGACTGCTGTAAAGGTTAAAAACGAGCTTTTTAATTCAGAGTTAATTCCCTTTTAGAAATTATTGTTTATAGTGTTACCATAGTGACTATGACATCCTATGTCATAATGTCCGAGTGGATAGAGATCTTGCATCTCATTCTTCAAAGAATTATGACAAGGATGTAAGCTCGAGATACTTTTAATTGAATTTGTCTTAATTCATCTTATTTTATCTATTTCTTCTTATATCTGTTTAAAGTTGAATATTATATCATTAAACAGTATGGTTTGTTTATTCATCGTTACAAAAATCAATGCAAAGTTTTGCCAAATGTTTATCTGATTTATCAGCGAATTAAAGTTACTTAAAGCTGCAACTAGAAAGTTTGGTTAATTGGATTAATAAGATAATAATTCAGAATATCATGTCTCTTTGAAGATGACAGTTTTGAAATTGGGAAATAGTAGAACTTGAAAAGTGTCATCTATACTTAGATTCAAAGAAAAATTATGATTGTGAACTTTGTTTGGAAGAAAGGCTCATAATTTTTTTCTGAAAGAATTACAACTTGTTAAAAGCAAGAAGCATATAAGCTTAAACAAGATGTGCAGTTTTTTTGTGAGAATATTGTGGCGATATATTATATTCTATATTATATATAAATAAGTTTTCAAGGAGATAGTTTGTGCAGGGTTGGAGTGTAGGTCACAAACAAACACTTCACAAAGCAGATTTCATTTAAAATGCAAGAGCTTTGCTGAAAGTGAGGCATGCAGGCATCCAAAGCCTTTGCAAAGACAATAAAACAATGAAATTGCTTTGCCAAAGAATTTCAAAAGCAGGTGTAAATGGATTATTGTTTTAAAGGCAACAGGTGAACGGGTTCAGAAGATTGGGTCCGGTTCCGCAATCTGTCTTGTTGCAGTTTGCTCTTCTTAGATGGTCATGTGGTTTGGCAAGTAGCGAGAGAGAAAAGAGCAAAGACGCTAACTTAACGAGAGAGAGAGAGAGAGCAACAACAAGCTGGCTGTTTGTTTAAATCCCATTTTGAAGACGGGTTGTGAGTTCTGAATTTAGCCTGTTGAAATCCCATGTGATCCTTATAAGAAGAAATGGCTGACTTGAGTGTTTCACCTGAAATAAGGGAAACAAGAGGAACTCTGTGGCAACCTGGAAGAAGAGGTTATCATTTGGAAAACCCTGACGGGGAAAGTTTCTTCAGCAATACAGTGAAGTAACTGATGGAAATAAATTAGTTTGTGTGTGTCCAACGAGCAACGAATCCCTCTCTGAGAACTGACAAGAAGCATTCCGAGTGCTAAACCATTTAACCGTTTCCACCACAGGCTGATGAAAATTCATAAATGTTCAATTCTGTTCACAGTATAAGAATTGCCTGAACTTGGAGAAGTGAGATTGGACTGTATCAACGAACCTTCCTGAACATATACACATTACATACATGTGCACTTAAAATTAGAAGGGGGATGTTAGGTTAAGTTGTTAATGGTAATAAGTTAAAGTTTGATTCTATTTTTTATGTTTAAAGAAAATTAAAAGTAACTTTTGTTTAATTGACCATCTGTCATGGTGAATTTCTATTGACGCTGGCTTTTAGGGAACCCTGGGCGCATAATTATATGTCTATCTTTTCTGCCAATTGCACAGTTTAAAATTGCATCAAGGCATTGATACCTGTGACCTTGAAAAAGATAAGATAGAGCTCTGTTTGCAGAATTTGGCAGTAAGCCCAGAAGAATGTTTTGAAGTTATGTAAACACCTGATATGCAAGCTTGTGTGAAGTTTCACAGATCAGAGATGATTCTGCCAGAGAAATCCTTTTAAAGGAACCAAGCAAGATACAAATTTGTTTACAGTTCCCATAGATCAGGTTAAGTCAGGAGAAGATAGGCTGCGGTGTGAAGAATCCAAAATGTTGAAGAAAAAGTCTCGTCGAGCTAAAGACCTCGAACAAACAGCTCCTCTCACAGAACTGTTTGGTGAGTTGAGACAGCAAGATGGACCGACAAAGCTTGGCAGGAGATTGGAGCCAGGCACCATTGAAGAAGTGGCTTCAACTATCAAGCAAGAAGAAGACTCCAATAAGACACTGGAGGCCTCATTAGGTGACTTAAAGATTAGTGGGACTGAAACAGATGAATGTAGGTTGCAAATCCCCAATGGTTCTGTACTGAGTGAGATTCTGAAGATAGACACTCAATCAGCAGTATCTGAAAGTTCAAATGTGAATCCTGATCATAGCATTTCCATGGTTATGAGTGCAGGAAGATCTTCAACGTCTTCAACGACAACTAGAGCAAGGACAGACTCGCGTACTTCAAGCCTATCAGCTATGCATGCTAAGGCACAATCAGACTTGGCTGCTATCTATACACAACGCGAGTGGTTGGAGAAAAGATGCGCTTTAGAAAATATGGTAGACGAAATGAAGAATCAGCAAGAAGAACAAAAAAGATTATTGAAGAAAGAAAAGAAAAGATTAAAGCTTGAGAAACAATATGCTTAGTATATGGCCAAAGTAAAAGCATTAGATCAGGTTTCTGCAAGAAATATTTCTCAAAGTGAAATCCCCAAAGGGGTCGCACCTAACATTCCAGCTGATCAATGGGTACCGCAGTCACAAGAAACGAGTCGACTTGATCGAAGAGGTACGGGTGGCCCACCTAATGCTCGAATGAAAATGACCATCCCTGTGGAAAAAACTAGTGACATTCCATCTCTTACCAGCGCACAATATAGGAATCTTCCCGAAAGGAAAGTATTTCAAAAAGGTCCAACCATGAGAGTTGATCACATTCAACCAATGATGCCCCTTCGTGTTGCAGAAGATCCGTCAACAAGTCAAGGGTCCCCATCAATGCATCACTTACAACTCAAGGTCCAACACGTATGGCACCACTTCAAGATCCGTTTGCTCCACTCACAACAAGACAACCAGTCGCAAGCCACAGTGAACAAGAGAATATATTACCACTTCTCTCTCTCTCTCTTTGGCTTGGCTTCGCGGACTTACAGCAAAATCAAATGACATTTCTGCTACGTTAGCACAGCTACAAGGTTAATCTCGTTCATCTAAGAAGGGAGTTCCAATTTTGAATGGAAATCCATTACAATATCAGACGTTCATGAAATTATTTGAAGATCCCATTGAAAGTAATACTAAAAGCACAGAAGATCGTCTGAAGCAGTGTAATGGAGGACAGGTGAAGGATCTCGGCCAGAAATAAAATCAGGATGCAAAGCCTTTACAAGCATATGTGCTCTTTCTGAGAATGTTGTAATGCAATGGGAAGTCGTGTACATTTGCAAGAGCAAAATTTGCTTGTTAATTTGTCAATTATTGTCAATAAATTACCTTATAAGCTGAGGGACCTATGGAGGACCAAGGTTGCAGAGATTAAGATTCTTCTTGAAAGTAATGCCATTTTTGCAGATGCAGTACAATTTTTGGGATGGAATGTGCACGTTAACAGTGAACCAGTATTAGGAAATATTAAGGATACTTCAATAGTTCCTGGTCAAAATCATCCTCTCAACAGAAACCGAATCTTTGTTACTGCTGTGTCAGATACAAGCACAAGAAAGAACAACGAAATCATGGTAAAAGGTGATCAGACTGTTCAGGAAAGCAGTTTGCATTGCAAAGATAAGCATGCCTTAGAAAAATGTTCACAATTGGAGAAAGGGTTGTATGTTGACAAATTCACTTTTCAAAAGAAGAATGGAATATGTTTCTGTTTCTCACGTGACGGGGCATCCGGCCGAAATGGTGCCGTCAGGGGTTTCTTCCCGACCTCGGCACCAGGCTTAGAAACCCGCGCCTGATGGCGTGCGGGCCCACAGCGCGGTTCTCAGGCAGGTCCGGAATGGGAGTATAAGAACAGCCAGGCAGACCTCAATAAATCAGTTTTGCTCACTGAACTCAACCCGTTTGGTTGTGGAGTTATTCGTTAAGCAGAGTAGCCATTGCTACATTGGTGACCCCGACAGCTTCAAACACCTTTGAACCCAATATGAACGACTCTTCGATCAACGCTATAGCTATCAAGCTTCCTGACTTCCGGGTTCAGGAGCCTGAGGCCTGGTTCAGCCACGATGAGGCTGTTTCAGCTCCACCAGATTTCAACGGATAAGACCAAGTCTTATCATGTGGTTGCCGCCCAGGACCAGGCCACCGCCAAATGAGTGCTTCACCTCATTCAGCACCCACCCCCGGAAGATAAGTATGGGACCATCAAGCGGGTGCTCACCGGCTCCCTTGGTCTCTCCAGGCGCCACTGTGCCTGTCGGATGCTTCACCTCGACGCCTTGGGAGACAGAACTCCAATCGCGTTGATGGATGAGATGCTCGCACTCATGGGCAATCACACCGCCTGCCCACACTTCGAGCCCATTTTCCTCGACCATATGCACGAAGACATCCGGCTGTTACTGTCCCAGGAGAGCTTTGACAATCAGGAAGGTCGCTCAAAAAGCTCAGGAGCTATGGCTTGAACGATTCTCGGAGGGCTCAGCAGTCCAACTGGTTACGAGTCCCAGGCATGACCACGCCAAACCTTCCTCTAACACTGCAGAGGAACACTTGGCCGCTGCAGGGACCTCAAAGAGCATAAGCAAGCTGTCCACTTCAGGCCTCTGCTTCTTTCACCAGTGCTGGGGAGCCAAGGCTTGGAAGTGCCGTCAGCCCTGCTCATTCCAGGGAAATGAGCAGGCTGGCCACTGTTAATGGCTGCGGCAGTTGGCCAAGAACACAGCCTTCTCTACCTGTGAGATGCAATCAGCTGCCGATGCTTCCTCATTGACACAGGGGCCCAGATCAGCATCATCCTGGCCACAGCCATCAAGTCCAAGATCTGGCCTCGAGGACCTCTACGGAGATCTGAATGTATGGTAACAAGACTGTCCACTTCCAGCTCGGCCAGCGGAAGTTCTCATGGAGGTTCACCGTTTCGTCCCTCTGAACTTCCATCCTGGGTGTCGACTTCCTCCTTGCCCACGGGGTCCTGGTCAACCCCTGAGGAAGCAACTTATCAATGCCCATACCTTCCAATCCATTCATCTCAACAGCTCCTGCAATGAGCAGCCGCAGATGGCCACGGTCAGCGCACCAAAGGACGAGTTCCAGTGCATCCTGGACGAGTTCCTGTCCCTCCTCAAGCCACAGTTCTCCGCTGCCTCACCACACCATGGGGTGTTTCATCGTATTCCCACCCAAGGCTGGCCTGTCCATACCAAGGCATGCCGACGCCTGCCGGATAAGCTCCAGATAGCGAAAGAGGAGTTCTCACATCTGCAGGAGCTAGGGATCATTCGACGCTCCGATAGTCCTTGGGCCTCGCTGCTCCACTTGGTCCCAAATGCTTCCGGTGGCTGGCGCCCCTGCTGAGATTATCGATGGCTTAACGACGCGACAGTACCTGACCGTTACCCAATCCCTCACATTCAGGACTTTACGGCCAACCTGCATGGCACGAGGGTGTTCTCCAAGGTTGACCTGGTGTGCGGATATCATCAAATCCCAGTTCACCCTGAGGACATCACCAAAACAGCCATCATCACCCCCTTCGGCTTTTTCGAATTTCTATGAATGCCTACACCGCCCAAACCTTCCAGCGCCTCATGGATACGGTGGGCAGGGATTTGAACTTTGTGTTCATTTATCTTGTCACCAGCAGAGACCAGGCACAACACAAGTCTCACCTGCACACCCTCTTCTTCCGACTGGCCGACTTCCGCCTAACAATCAACCCGGCCAAATGCCAGTTAGGGAAAGAGTCCATGCAGTTGCTGGGCCATACCATCACAGCTGAAGGAGCGACACCAGCTGCTACAAAGGTTGCCGCAATCAGGAAGTTCTCGCACCTGGACAACCACAAGGGGCTACAAGAGTTCGCGGGTATGGTCAACTTCTATAACTGATTCATTCCAGGTGCTGCAAACATCATGTAGCCTCTCTTCTCCCTTATCACGGCCAAAGACAAGACGCTTGCCTGCACTCCAGAGGCCAGTAGGGCATTCGAAGCCACGAAGGGTGCCTTTGCAAGGCTACCCTGCTTGTCCACCTGTGCACTGACCTTCATATGGCGTTCTCTATCGATGCCTCCTCCACCACCATCAGTGCTGTCCTGGAGCAGCAGGTTAACAGACAGTGGAAACCACTGGCATTCTTCAGCCAACTTCTTTTTCTGCCAGAGCGCAAGTATAGTGCTTTCAACCGTGAGTTGCTGGGCATGTACCTCGCTGTGCCTCATTTTTACTATTTCTTGGAGGGGAGACCTTTCACCATTTTTATCGACCGCAAACCCCTCACTCAGGCTCTCGCTATGGCTAGAGATCCCTGGTCGGCCCAACAACAGCGTCACCTGTCCTTTGTGTCGGAGTTCACCACCAACATTCGGCACAAGGCGGGAAAAGAAAACGTGATTACCAACGTGCTCTCCCGACCGGACATTTGTTCGCTGACACCCGGGTAAGACTACGACCAGCTTGCCCAGGACCAGGAGTCTGACCAAGAGGTGCAGACCTTCAGGTCTGTCATCACGAGCATGCAGTTCCAGGACCTCCTGAATCTTCTCGGTGATGATACCATCCTGTGCAATGTCTCCATGGGCACCCCACGACCAGCAGTGGCACAGGCAAGTATTCCACCATATCCATGACCTTTCTCACCCTTCCATCAGGTGGTGGTGGCAGAACGTTCCGTCTGGCACGGGCTTTGAAAGTAGATTGCAGACCTGCACCCAATGCCAGCTTTCCGAGATTCACAAGCACACCAGAGCGCCCGTGCAGGATTTCGAACACGTCCGAGAACGGTTCAGCCAAGTACATGTGGACATCGTCGGCTCTTACTCATTTCCCGAGGTAACTGCTACCTTTTCACGGTGGTAGACCACACCACTTGCGGGCCTGAGGCGATTCTGATGCTAGATGCCTCCACAGACTCCTGCTCTCAAGCACTTTTGACCGGTTGGGTTGTCCGGTTCGGCGCCCTGACCCACCTCACCAGCGACCGAGGCATGCAAGTTCACCTCTGCGTTCTGGGCACAGCTCACCAACAGACTGGGAATCGAGCTGCATCACACAATGGCCTATCACCCACAGGCCAATGGATTGGTCGAGCGATTGCATCTTAAGTTGGCACTTATGGCTTACCTCACCGACTGGGTGGATGAGCTGCTTTGGGTATTGCTGGGCATCTGCTCAACTCCCAAAGAAGACCTGCAGGCGTCATCAGCCGAGCTGGTCTTCAGTGCACTGCTAGCCCTGCCTGGTGAGTTTATCAATGCACCTCAATGGTTACTGCACAGTTTACTTTACCGCCTCCGGGCCCAGTTAGATTCCTTCACACCACCAACACCGCCCAGACACGGCACATGGGCCTCCTACGTCCTCAGCGAGCTGTATTCCACAGAATATGTTTTTATCAGGCGAGGCCCATCCATAGCACCCCTTCAAAGATCGTACGAAGACAATAGACAATAGACAATAGACAATAGACAATAGGAGCTGGAGTAGGCCCTTCGGCCCGTCGAGCCAGCACCGCCATTTTACAGATCATGGCTGATCACTATCATCAGTACCCCTTTCCAGCCTTATCCCCATAACCCTTAACTTCTTTGCCCACTAGAGTCTTATCTAACTCTCTTTTGAACATAATCAGCGAATCTGCCTCTACCACCCTCTGTGGCAGAGCATTCCACAGATTCACACTTCTCTGGGTAAAAAAAATATTTTCTCATCTCCGTCCTAAAGGGCCTACCCTGTATTCTTAAACTATGCCCTCTAGTCCTCGTCTCCCCCATCATTGGGAACAAGTAATCCGACTTCACCCTGTCTATCCCCCTGATGATTTTGTATACCTCAATCATGTCCCCCCTCATCCTTCTAAACTCCATCGGATACAAGTCCAGTTTTTCTAGCCTTTCAGCATATGTCAACCCCGCCATCCCTGGAACTAACCTTGTAAATCTGTGCTGCACACCCTCTATAGCTAGTATGTCCTTCCACAAAATTGGAGACCAGAACTGGACGCAATACTCCAGGTGGGGTCTCACCAGGGCCCTGTACAACTGCAGAAGGGCGTCTCTGTTCCTATACTCCAATCCCCTCTTTATGAAAGCCAACATTCCATTTGCCTTCTTCACAGCTTTCTGAACCTGCATGTTAGTCTTCAGTGACCGGTGAACAAGTACTCCCAGATCCATTTGCTCCTCCCCACTCCCTAGCTTGTCTCCATTTAAATAATACTCAGCTTTCCTATTATTGCCCCCAAAATGGATAACCTCACATTTGCTCACATTGAACGTCATCTTCCATTCAGCCGCCCACTCCCCCAACCTGTCCAAGTCCCTCTGCATTTTCCTGACATCCTCCTCACATCCCACACCGCCACCCAGTTTCGTGTCATCTGCAAATTTGCTCAAGTTATTAATAATCTCCTCATCCAAATCATTTACATAAATTACAAACAACTGAGGACCCAATACCGATCCCTGCGGCACTCCATTCGTCACATCCTGCCATCCTGAAAAAGACCCGCTTACCCCAACCCTTTGTTTCCTATTTCTTAACCAATTTCCTATCCATGTCAGCACCTTACTTCCAATATCATGCTCCCTGATCTTGCCCACTAGTCTCCCGTGCGGTACCTTATCAAAGGCCTTCTGGAAGTCCAAATACACCACATCCACTGGCTCTCCCAAGTCCACCCTCTTTGTCTTGGGAGGGCCGTAGAGCCGTAGGGCTGTATGAATGGCCGTACAGAGTCATCCAGAGTTCAGGATCCACCTTCACGCTGGATATCGGTGGAAAGAAGGAACTGCTTACTGTGGACAGATTAAAGCCAGCACGCCTCGACCCCAACGAGCCAGTGGTTGCGGCTCAGCCCAAGAAGCGAGGCCGCCCGACAAAGAAGGACATTGGCGCTGGTTCTGGGGGGGGGGGGCTGTGTGGCAGCACGCCATTAGGCAGGCAAACCAGCCCCGCATGTCACGCAGGCAATGGGGCAGCCGGCCAAAGTGGCGCCATTGGGGGTTTCTTCCTGACCTCAGCACCAGGCTTAGAAGCCCACGTTCTGTGGCCTACGTGATGCCCTGACGGCTTCTGGGTCCACGGTGTGGTTCTCAGCCAGGTTCGGGCTGGGAGTATAAGTACAGCCAGATAGCCCTTAATAAATCAGCTTTGCTCACTGAACTCAACCCGTTTGGTTGTGGAGTTATTCGGTAAGCAGAGTAGCCGTCGCTACACTGTTGCATATGTCAAGGACACATCAGCATGTATTACGCGACTCAGTTGCGATATATGCAGTTTAAAGAACCCCAAGTTACTTCATACTCAACAAAGTACAGTTGAGAAAGAAGTCAAACAAACTAAATCCAAAGTTAAATAGAATACCTCAGCTTCGGTTCAGAAAAACTGTCTTAGTGGGACCTGTGACAAAGTTCTCACAATAGTTCCTGTGCAGGTTAAGGTTAAAAAGGTCTTCGTACTGAAGACCTACACATTTTTGGATCCAGGAAGTACCGCATCACTTTGTACTGTTGAATTTAAGAATGAACTTAATCTTCATGGTAAAAGATCACAAATCTTGTTGAAGACAATGAATGATAAAAAGGAACATTGAAACTAATATAGATTCAGGTTTACAGATGACTGGATTGAATAGCAGTGAATTTTGAGATCATCCAAGTGTATACACGGAGAAGACTGTGCCTGTGAATAAGGAGAATATTCCCTATCAGGATGATATCAAACAGTGGGCTCATCTAAAAGACATTTGCTGATCCAAGACTGATAATAAAATCGAGAGGTTAATTGGATTAGATGTACCAAAGGCTCTCGAACCTCTAGAAGTAACAAGGAGTCAAAATGACGGACCGTATGCTGTGAGACCATTGCTTGGATTAACAATTAACGGACCATTAGGAGGAAAAGTGGATAAAGATCAAGAATGGTTGAATGTAAATGTCAACAGAATTTCAGTTGTCAAACTTAATGATCTGTGGAAACAACAGTTTAAACTTGATTTGCCTGAATGTCTCACAGATATTCAAGAACCTTTGAAGGAAGATCAACAGTTTCTGGATTTAGTTTTAAATTCTGTTAAACACCTTGATGGTCGTTACTGTATCACGTTACCTTTGAAGAAAAGGGAAATTTGTCTTCCAGATAATAAAATAATTTCCAGTTATGTTGGACATGATTACCAAGGGTTATGTAGTAAAGGTATCTGAAGATATCTTGGAATGTAAAGATGGTAGAAAATGGTATTTTCCTCATCATGGAATTATACATCCATAAAAGGAGAAATCACGTGTAGTATTTGATTGTGGAGAATCATTTCAAGGCGTTTCATGGAATTCTCAACTTTTTCAAGGTCCAGACTTAACCAGCACTTTAAAGACATTCTGATAAGATTCTGCAAAGAGCTGTTGTAATTATATAACAATCATGGCAGGAAACAGGCCATTTCGGCCCCTCTAGTCTGCACCGATTTAAGTGAACTCCACTAGTTCCACCTGCCTGCTCTCTGTCCATAACCCTCCAACCCCCTCACATCCATGTATTCATCCAACCTCCTCTTAACTGACAAAATTGACCCTGCTGCAACCACCTTTTCCGGAAGGTCATTCCACTCCGCCACCACTTTCTGAGTGAAAAGCTTCTCTAATCTTACTTTTAAAGTTTTGCCCCCCTGTCCCTTAACTTATGACCCCTAGCCCAATCTCTCCTACTCTCAAGGGGAAGAGCCTATTCAAATCTACTCTATATATTCCCTTAATAATTTCATATACCTCTACTCAATCTCCCCTCAACCTCTACACTCCAATGAATAAAGACAATCTTTCTCCGTATTCAAGATACTACAATCCAGACAACGTTTTAGTAACTATTCTCTGCATCCTCTCTATCTTATTGATATCCTTCCTATAATTTGGAGACCAGAACTGCACACAATATTCCAAACCTGGTTTCACCAATGCCTTGAACAGTCTCAACATCACCTCCAAGCTCCGATCTTCTATGCTATGATTTATAAAGGCCAGCAGACCAAAAGCCTTCTTCACTACCCTATCTGCATGACAAATTGCCGGAGATACTGAAGCGATGTTTCATCAAGTGAAAGTACCATGAGAAGATCTTGATTTTCGACGCTTGCTGTGGTGGCCTAATGACAATTATAGTAAAGATATGATTGATTACAGAATGACAGTTCATTTATTTGGGGCAACCTCGTCACCGAGTTGGGCAGATTTGGCTCTCAGGAAATGTGCTGAAGATAATGAAGCGCAATTTAGTTCTCAAGCTCGAAGCATCATCAGAAATACTTTCTATGTTGAAGATTGTCTTCAGTGGTTTCAGAAGAGAAGCAAATAGATCTTTATCATGAGTTAAAGTAGATCTGTAATAAAGGAGGTTTCTTCCTTACAAAATGGATTAGAAACAGTCGAGATGAGTTGGAGGCAGAAAGAGCAAAGGAGATAAAACATCTTGACCTGGATTGTGTCGTTCTACCTGTCGAAAGAATTCTAGTGGTGCAACGGTGTGTTCAATCTGAAATTCAAAATTGCTTTGAAAGACTGACCTTTGATAAGAAGATGTTCTTTCGAAAATAAGCTCAATATATGGTCCTTTGGGACTATTTGCACCAACAGTATTAATAGCCAAGAACATTGTGCAGAACCAAATTTGGATTGTGGGGCTTAAAATGTTCAATAGGTTTGATGGTAACAGATGTTTTAAACCAACAGACTTTGGAATTGCCATGTTTGCTCAGTAGCACCATTTTTCTCATGCAAGTGAAGGTAGTTTTGGTGCTGTCAGTTTTTTAGGACTGAGGAATAACCAAGAGCGAGTATATTGGGGATTTGTAATGGGAAAAGCCAGAGTGGCTCCATTAAAGCCAGTCAGTGTACCTCGAATGGAATCGACTGCCGCTACTATAGCGAACAAAGTGGACACTGTGTTAAGAAGAGAATTACAGATGGAGTCTAAACACTATCAAGTATCTAATAATGATTCGATTATCCACTTAATTTGCTATTATTCTTCATTGTTTTGTTTGAAATAGCATAGATTCTTAGATTAAAACTATATATTTGCATCACGTCAAAAAAAAATCTGAAGTCACAAAAGAGCTGTTACCTAACAGTTGATGAATTAGCGAATGCTGAATTAGAAAGAATGAGTTTTTGTCAGAAAAAGGCGTTTGATTGTGAGATATCAAAATTGAAAAAGAATCTGAATGTTACAAAAGAGAGTCGTGTTAAAATTCAATTCTTGTAAATGATGTATTGAGAATAGGAGGAAGATTGGAAAAAGTGAAACATCCAATTATATTAGCTAAGGAATTTCAAATTTCTGAATAGATTGTTCAACATATACATGAAGAAAGGTCATTGTAGTTAGAATCACGTTATTAGAATTAGGTCAGAATATTGGATACTTGGTGCTTCAACATTGATCAAAAGCATTACATAAAATGTGTTCATTGTCGACGTGCAAATGCTAAACCTGAACAACAACAATTGGCGGATTTTCCTTAAGTCAAAGTTTCACCTGACAAACCCCAATTTACATACGTGGGAGTTGATTATTTTGGTCCTTTGCAAGTAAAAGTAGGAAAAAGTTTTGAAAAACGATACGGAGCTATTTTTACCTGTTTGACTATGAGTGAAGTAGCGTCATTGCTTGATACAGACTCTTTTATCAATGTTCTTTGACTTTTTATTGCCAGACGTGGTCAAGTAAAAGAGTTACATTCTGATAATGGATCTAACTTTACAGGAGCTCAACTGGAGTCAAAATTGGAACCAACATCAAATTCATGATGCATTATTTCAGAAAAAAAATTAGTTTTTAATTTAACCCACCAACAGGATCATATCATGGAGGTGTGTGGGAAAGAATGATCAGATCTATCAAGAAAATTCTAAATTCCATTTTGAATAGTCAAATACTGAATGATTGCAATCTTCAGACAATATTGTGTGAAATCGAAACTATTTTAAATAATTGTACAATAAGGAAATTTCTGTCGATTCAAATGACATCGAAGCTCTTACATCAAATCCTCTCTTAATTCTTAACTCTAAACCTTTAATGCCTCCAAGTCAATGTCAGAATGAAAGATGTTTATGCAGGACGCAGTGGAGGACAAGTCCAGTTTATTGCGGATGTATTTTGGAAAAGATGGATGAAAGAATATCTTTCATCATTCCAAGAAAGTAAAAAATGGTCTAAAGCTAAACACAGTTTTGTCTGTGGAGATGTTGTAATTATCTTCTCCTCTGCCTGCAAAGATCACATGCTCTCCCAAGCAACCTGCTGTCCATACTTTGTTGCCTCCTGCCTCAGAAAAGTTTTGGTTGTTGGGCAAAATCGTGGATCATGTTCTGTGTCAGAAAGGTTTCAATTGGCAAGTGCGGATTAAAACCAAGACTAGTTGCTTCAATCGACCTATTACTAAAATCTGTCTTTTACAAGAAGCAGACGTTTTGATTTCTAATCTTAATTTACCTTGTTTAATTTTGTATCTAATAATAATTATTAGATATTAGTCATTAATGTCTATTATCATAATTAGGGGCCGAAATGTAAAGGTTAAAACCATGTGTTTTTTTATTTGTAATTACTTTGTACTTATCAATTTAAGAAGTTATTGTTTGTAGTGTTACCATATGACATCATATGTCATAATATCCGAGCGGATCGAGAGTTTGCGTCTCTTCAAATAATACTTTTCTTTGAATTCATCTTCATTCATCTTATTTTGTCCATTTCTTGTATCTGTTTAAAGTTGAATCTCGTCATATAATTATACAGTATTGCTTTGTTTTCTCGTTGTTACAAAAATCTCAATGCCAAGTTATGCCAAATGTTTTTCAATTCTATCAATGAATTAAAGCTACATAAAGCTGCAACTACAAAGTTTGGTTGGTTGGGTTAATGAGATACCAATTCAGAATATCGTCACTCACGTCTCTTTGAAGAAGACACATTTTGGGATGGCACTGATTAACACCCAGCTGTCGAGATTCGGAGTCTCAGAGCACACGACCTCCAATAGAGGTACACAGATTACCGTGGTACTCTGGACAGTGGTGGACATTTTTTTGGGAACCCAGCACCACCATAGCATGGCTTACCACCCTCAGGCCAACAGGTTGGTGGGCAGTCCCACAGGCACCAAAAGGCAGCCTTGATGGGTCTGTTCTTGGCAGACAAGCTGCCCTGGGTCCTTCTGGTGATCCATGCTGTGCAGAAAGAAGAGTTCAATGCCTCAGCAGCTGAGATGGTGCATGCTGCACTGGTTAGTGACACCAGGGGAATTTTTGGCCACTGCAAAGGACCCAGAAGTCTCCAAAGCCAAGGTGACTAAGCTGAGAGAAAAACTGGGTCACCTAGCACCTCCCCAGCCTCTACCGCACAGCCATCCAAAGCCTATGTCCCCAAAGACTTAGAGATCTGTGAGTACGTTTTCATTCGGAGGGATCACCCACTGAACACCACGTATGTAGGGCTCTATTCAGTAATCAGACTCAACAAATCGACATATGTGCTGGACATCGGCGATAAGTGACTTTCACGATTGACCATTTGGACATTAGAAAACCTGTCTTCACCAGGACCCGTGACACACAAGTAGGGCTACAATCGCCATTTCTGGTGGCGGGGGGTGAGGTCATGTAGTGGAACGCTTACTGAGACGTGACCTGGTACACAAGATGGCAGATGAAGGCAGCAGTCGTGCAGCCCCTGCAGGTCCAACGTGATGGATTATGTCCTATTTTATATTGTGAGTTTTTGAAGGAGATAGATTGTGGGGGTAGTGTCGGCCACAAACAAACACAAAGACCTCACAAAAAATAAAGATCTCATTTAAAATGCAAGAGCCTTGCTGAAAGTGAGTCATGCAGGCATTGGGAAAATTTGTAAAGACAATAAAACAAGAAGATCGCTTTGCTTTGACCAAGCAGCCTTCCCATGTTTGCCAGTTTGTTCCTCTGGAACGGATTTATGCCTCTCTCCTCTCTGTTTCACACCACCTCCCCCCTCTGAGAGCAAACCTCTTCTCCTCTGCCTGCAAAAATCACATGCTCTCCCAAGCAACCTGCTGTCCATACTTTGTTGCCTCCTGCCACAAAGCATTCTGCAAATATTCTGTGTTTTAAAATGTGTGTGTGCAAGCTGCTCTAACAATTCCTCCCAAACCACCTCTAAATACTTTGTCACACGAGGCAAATACATGGATAAGTAGAATACTCAATATTAATGACCTGATGCCAAAGTCGTGGACTTG
Organism: Narcine bancroftii; assembly: GCF_036971445.1. Lineage (NCBI taxonomy): Eukaryota > Metazoa > Chordata > Chondrichthyes > Torpediniformes > Narcinidae > Narcine > Narcine bancroftii. Next base: position 25,092,000 of record NC_091479.1, on the reverse strand, counting down.
GTGCCTCGTTTCCAACCAAGTTATAATTCGATGACAACCAGATTTCCAAACTTCAAAGTTGAGGAAAGCGGCCCTCAGGTTAAAGAAGCATGACAAGGAAAATATAAATATTCCACGATTATATTCCGTTTGATTGAAGAGGCACTTTTCCAACCAGAAATCAATTCACTGGGTGGACGTTAGACAGACTGATGAAAAGTGAATGAATGCTTTCAGGAATGTGTAAAAAGGTGTGGGCATTTAATCGCTGCCATCGACACTCACAATCTCTGTGAACAGTTTAATAGGTACCAGGGCAAATTTAACTCCAGTATCAGGTTTATTGCGAGAAATCTCGCCAGAACTGTATGGGGAAAAAATTTAACATTGTGCTGGACAGGATTTCCTGCTGTTCATGAATTACAAGCTTGTTATCGACAGCACGGATTGCGGGACTGGAAGTAATTGACATTCGTCTCTCTGTCTAGTTTCCTGTACGCAGCAGCCACGTTGATCATTGCATTCTCCACTGCCGGTGAGTTCATCTTCCCATGAATGTATGTGAGAGGGTGACAACCTTGGGCGAGGGGTGGAATACGAGATGGGCGAATTGATGAAGAGACAGAGAGATGGGGGGGGGGGGGGAGGGCAGAGAAGGGAAAATGAGACCAGGTGGGTGTGAAGGCCAGTGGATTTAAGGAGGGGACTGAGATGAGAGCAAAACGTGCAGGAGGGAGACCCTGGGCCTTGGAGCTGGAACGAAGTGGAGACTCACTGCTGTATTCACCACATTCAAGCCAAGATCCCTCCACTCCTTTCAAACTAAAATATAACGTGGTCACCTTCAGACTGTCGCACCAACGCGTGCATTGAGAGATTGCTTTGCCATTGGTAATCACGACAGGGAAAAGTTAGTGTCAGAAATAAAACTTCTCACACATGAGTCTCTTTAAAACTGATGACACGACAAGCTTTATTTACAAGTCTGCAGAGTTGGACTCAACTGGCTTCTCACCAGTTAAGCCCCGATACATACAGTGCATTGATTTTTATACCTTTTTTGCTTGTCCTTCCCCTCCTCTTTAACACTGTTTTAATTGGTTAGTTTTTGCAAAATCATTCTAAGTACACTTGCATTTGTAATTATCATGTTAGTCAAGTACACTACGAACTCTGCACACACTAAATTCTGTTTTTCACTCTTTTATCAATCTTTGGCTCCTACATGTCTCTTTGTGACCATGAAAGATCTCTGTTTGTTATAACATTGTCCAGCTGAACTTTTATGGTAAGCTCCCTGTCTATTCTGGCTTCCCCTTTTATGATTAATCATCACATTTTAACTTAAGCCATTTTAACCTAAATTCTATATATATAACAGTTAGCATGTCGAATCGTAAGAGTTAACTTCTCTCTCTGATCAGCCTCGGCATTCCTGCTGTTCCTTGCTCTACCGTTGCTGGGAGTCGCCGGAATTCTCTTGTTCATCACCAACGTCCAGGTAGAGTACAACAACCTTTTGAAGTGTTACACGATACCAAATCCGCTAAAAGTTATTGCAGAAGCAGGTCAAGGTGGTCGCACTGCGTGGAGTGGGTGAGGGAGAGGGGGACTGTTGGGGAGGGACTGCTCGGATGAATGGCAGAGAAGTACAGCCAGAAAATGATTGAAGCACAAGGTCTTTCGCGTGCTGTTTGCAGTGAGCGTGTACACTTTACATGAACCTTTCCACTCTCCAGCTTCTTAAGCAGGAAATTATGCCGATGACATGGTGTTGTGCATTTCTGGAGAAACGCAGCATCCTCAGAAAGTAAAAGCCACTTAAGGCTTCTCGTCAGAACTCTTCGTCAGGGGGGCATCAATCAGCAAAACGACTGATTTAAACGTGTGCAGATGGCGGGAGTGAACGGGGGAGAGGGATTGGAACGGAGGACGTTTGGAAGGGAGAAAGCGCAAAAAAGGGTAAGTGATTACAAGTGGGAAGGGTGAAACGAAAGACGCTGAAAAGTGATGTGGAGAACGGCCTCGGAATGGTAGGGTATGGTAAGCTGGGGTAAGGCAAAGAGACGAGCGTGACGAGAGGGAGACCCGGGTGTGCGGTTAATGGGAAATGGAATTCAATATTCCGGGTTTTGGGAGAATGCCGAGACGGGATAGAAAGTTTGGTTATTCCAAGTTCCGCGGGGGCTTAATTTGGTCGTCCATGAGGTCAGAGAAAGACGTGGAGCATTGGTGGGCCGAAATAAGATGGTTGGCCACTGAGGCTCGTTCCTGTGGCAGCCGTGAGTGCGATGATGCAGCGTTCATAAGGTATCGGAGACCTGGTGATGAGTAGAATTGCTACCAGGCTCTGTAACTGAGGAACAGGGGTATCGTATATGGGGGTTGGAGATGTTTCGGGATTGAATGGTCCCGGCTAAAATGTGGCGGTCAAGCCGGGGGAATAGGAATTTGCCATGACCTCTTATGAATGTAGGTGGGAAGGAACTGGATCAAAATGGATGTGACATTTAATTATTGCAGTGATGCGAGGCAAACGCACGGGAAAGGAATGGGTCTCCCGGAACAAATGGGCTTGTGGATCTTCAGTTGAAGCTGGAAACGGGCAGTGCAGGGTTGAGAAGAATGGGTTACTTCGGGAAGGAAGTAAATGGAAGGTTCTTGATGGGGGTGGGGGATGATAGTCTGGTATTCCTTTATGATGTTCCACGAAATAGATCAGTCAGGAACGGTATTTTGGAGCCATCCCCTGCCATCGGTAAGTTAGAGATTAGAGCGCCAAACTAAACTAGCGCCAGGATTGGGAAAGTGGAGTGGGGAATTCCTCACCAGTAATGTCTCTGCGGCAGTTCACAAGGAAAACGTCCGGACGGGGAAGACCAGAACGAGGTGCCCAAGAGGTCGAAGCGAGCTGAAGATGGGAGAGTTCAGTATCTTGTGGGGGGTGGACGAAGAGAAAGGACAAGAAGACTTCGACTGAGGACAGAGCGTTTCATCTGAGAAAGGGGATTGTGAAGACGGGGCAGGACGTGGTCGGGTTGAGTGTGTGGAGGGTGGCAGAAGGGGTGGCCGTGGGATGGTGGTTGAAGCTCAAGGCGGAGAAGGATCGTTGGGGAGGTCAGAGGACTCGGTGGAAAGTTGAGGATGTCGACGTTGGAGGTTCGTATGGGTTGATAGAAAGTTGGGGCACCAGAGAAGGCAAGAAGTTGCCGAGAAGGACGCGGGATGGTGGAGAGTTGAGAAGCTGAGGAAGGGAGGTGGATGGTAGAGTTCAGCGAGGGAAAGGCTGAGGACGTGCGAGGGGGTTATGGAGGTTTAAGTAGAGTTGAGGTCAATATTAGGAAAGTCAAGGGAAGGGCGAGTGTGGAGGTTTGGAGGGGATTGAGGCGAGGCCATGGGAAAAGGGGGTGGTCAGAGGAGTAAGAGAGGTGTGATGAGCAGGGCGAAGTGCAAGGTCGAGGATTGAGGAGGAGGCCGAAGACGGAGTGCGATGCAACAGCGCCGGCCCCCACTGCCCTGGCCTGGGAAAACCTGGATCGGTTATTGTCCATTGGAGCCAGTGCGACCGGCGTTTGACGGGACCGGGATTGACACCAGCATCGAAAGGAATAGTCTGGTGCAGGTGGGGGCAAGGAAAGGATCTTTGTCGGAGGGGAAAGCGCTCCAGTTTGTAGGCAGACGGGGCCGAATTGGGAACTCGCATGGAAGGCGTCGGGGGCTCCGGCTTGTTGACGGCAGTGGCCGAGGTCCAGCTCAGCCGGCCTTAATAGCGACCACTTATTTGTGTTAAACACCTACCCGAGTCTCTCGTCTCTTTCCCTATCCAGCCATCTCGTTTCCACCAGCACCCGACACACTTCTTTCCATTCCCTATGGGACAGAGTCGTGTTGGTAAGTAGATTTTAGAAGAGTTTATAAAGGGCGTAGGGTCAAGACTTGGTCTTTCCAACTGGGTAATTGAGTAAATGGGCAAGGACCAAGAAAAGGTGAGTTTGGTGAAGGAGCGACTAACGAGGAGCAGCCCAGTGGGTGAGTGGCATCGAGAAGGCTTTGGGGCAGTCCTGTGCTCCGATTGCAGGATGCAGGAGGTCAAGGTCAGCAAAATGTTCCTGATGTCTACACCTGAGAAAGGTGTTAGGGAATTGGAGTTGCAGCTGGATGAGGCAGAGACAATGAAAGATAGAAGTTATAGGGAGACAGTCACGACAAACAGGCAGGAGGAAGCTAACTGGGTGACTGCGAGGAAAGGGAAGGGAGGGGGAAGACAGACAGCGCAGAGTACCCTGCGGCCATTCCCCTCAATAATAAGTAGAGTGTTTTATAGACTGTTGGGGGGCGACCAACTAGGGACAGGTCGCGGAGTTCAGGTCTCTGGTCCGGGGGATGGCCCTTCAGCTCAGAGGGGAAAGGAGAAGAGCTGGATAGGGGAGCAGATAGAGGTTTGCTGGATGAAATCGGGGCTCCCTGTTGATATGTTGCCTCCTAGGTGCCAGGGTCAGGGATGTCTCTAAATCAAGTACACAGCCTTCTGGAGGACCAGCAGCCAGATGTTGGGGTCCATGTGGTGACCAATGGCATCGATAAATGGGGATGAGGTCCTGAAGAAAATGATATATGGAGTTAGGAAGGAAGTTAAAAAGCAGGACATCAAGGGTGGTAATCTCAGGACTAACCAGCAATAGTTATACACATTAAATGACAATTGAGTAGTGTGATTGTTACAAGATCAAACCAGCAACCACAAAGAAGGCAGATCACACAGCGGTAAAGTTGAACAATTACTTTATTAACAAAAAATTCACCTTCAAAGTTTAATTCAAAATCCCCCCTTTTATAACAACGCCCACTGGTTACTATGCAAATCTCTATAACAGTGTAAAACTAATAAATTCCCCAGCCTAAATATAACATATGTAATTAAAGTCGAAATTATATATCCAACCAGCCCACAGAAAAACTTGAACACAAAACAAACATAAAACACACAAGACTCGCAAAGATCATAAACAAAATTCAGTTTGTTTGGTAAAATGCAGTCTAAATATATTATATATATATATATATATATATATATATATATATATAAATAGAGAGAGAGAGAGAACAAGCACAACATTCGAAGTTGTCTTGTGTTGCTTGCAATGGCTTGGTCCAGATCATTCTGGCTGCCTTCAGAATGTTCACCCTTTTAAAATGCTCAAGATACTAAACTGTCTCCCATGCTCATGCTCTGGGCCTTCCTCCACTCCACAGCACCAGTGGTGGTTTATTGTCCAAGTCCAGAAACTTTAAATCATTTTCTGCACACGCTCAGTCCATCTCCCACTCTCTCAGCAGTCCACCTTCACCTTGGCTCTTTCAGAAAAACTGTCACTTTTTAACATAAACCCACACAATACATAAGCCAATACACAACAAAGAACTCTGTAATAACTCCCCTGCTTAAAAAAATTGGTCCACAAGAACAAATTTTTAACAATTAATGGAAGTATTACATAAATAAAATAAAATAAACACTCCATATTTTTTACAATATGTGATTAGATTCATATCTACCCAGATTAACATCTTGACAAACAATCTGCTATTACATTATCTGTCCCCTTTATGTGTGTAATAATTAAATCATACTCTTCTAATAGTAAGCTCAAATTTAATAACCGTCTGTTCTTCTTTTTCATTTTAGACAGAAAAACGAATGTATTATGATCAGTATATATTATTAATGGTTTTTGAGCAATACAAATATACACATCAAAATGTTGCAACGCTAAAACAAAAGCTAATAACTCCACAATGGTTGAATAATTTCATTGATGGCCATTAAACTTTTGAGAGAAGTACGAAATAGGATGTTCTACTCCATCACCATCCTTCTTCTGTAACAGTACAGCACCAACCACTTCATTCATGGCATCCATGGCTAAAGAGAATGGCTTTTCAAAGTTAGGGGACACAACGCATCCTGGCATGCATCTGACCAGATAACTTTTTCTTTCTTTCCAAGTAGTTTTGTTAATGGGAGTGCAATTTCTGCAAAGTTTTTACAAAATCTACGATAGTAGCCAATCACACCTAGAAATCTCCAAAGAGCTTTCTTATTACTGGGGATGGGGAACACAGTAATATCCAATACTTTAGCTCCAACTGGTGCCACCTGTCCCTGTCCTACCACATAACCCAAATAAATTACAGTGGCATGTCCAAATTCATTCCTGAGCAAATTCACTGTGAGGTGTGCTTCTACCAGTCTCTGAAATAACTGCTCTAATACAAGCATGTGTTCTTCCCACGTATCCGTACTAATCACTAAATCATCAATATAGGCTCCTGTGTGCTCTAAACACTGAATTACTGCATTAATCATTCTCAGAAATGTGCCAGGTGCATTTTTCATCCCAAAAGGCATAACATTATACTCATATAATCCCAAAGGTGTAACAAATGCAGAAATCTCCCTGTCTCTCTCTGTCAAAGGAACACACCAATATCCTTTTAAGAGATCAATCTTTGTAAGAAACTTAGCCTTCCCTACCTTATCTATACAATCATCTATTCTGGGAATAGGGAACACATCAATGTTTGTCACCATGTTTACCTTTCGATAATCGGTACAAAACCTAATTGAACCATCTGGCTTAGGCACCAGAACACAGTGTGAATTTTTCAGATGATGTCATTTTTGAGCATATAATCCAAATCTTGATCGAACAATCTGCTCTTTTCCTGATTAACTCGGTAAGGATGCTGCTTAATAGGCTTAGCATCACTGACCTTCACATGATGACAAGCCACAGTAGTTCTTCTTGGAACATCTGGGAATATATCCTTAAATTTCATAATGTCTTAATTTCTTCCCTTTCTGATTTAGTCAAATGCATTAACTTGGTGTCCAAGTTTTGCAAAACCTCGGAATTTTCCAGCCCGGGACTTATCACTTTTTGTGCTCCATGACCTTCCACGAAACTTATCACGTCCTTACCTTATATGGTCCTGAAACCTGAGGTCTCAAAGAGTTTGACTGCTTTGGAAACAAAACCAATACTTTGTGGCCAGGTTTAATGTCCCTAATATTTGCTTTTTGATCGTGCCGAATTTTCATTTTTCCCTGAGCAGTTTTTAAAAATTTCCTTGCCATCTTGCAAGTCTGATGTAATCTGTCTTTAAATTTGAAAACATAATCCAACAGATTTGATTGTATATCATTATGTATCCACTGTTCCTTCAGCAATAGTAATGGACCCCTGACTTCATGACCAAACACCCTTAAATGGACTAAAGCCAAGAGACTCCTGAGTTGCCTTTCTAACAGCAAACAATAACAAATGGATTCCTTCGTCCCAATCCTTATTATGTTCCATGCAATAAGCCCTCATCATATTTTTCAGTTAAATGGAACCTTTCCAAGGCCCTTTGACTTTCAGGATGATAGGTAGATGACACAATTTGATGGGCTCCCAATACATACACCACCTGTTGAAATATTCCAGACATAAAATTACTTCCTTGGTCTGATTGCATTTCCCTTGGTAAGCCAAACAGTGTTAAAAAGTTTAGCATAGTCTTCACAATTGTCTTTGCTTTAATGTTTCTCAGGGGAATTACCTCTGGAAACCACATGAGTGTTGACAAATTTATTTCCCACTTTGGATTTTTGCAATGGGCCAACACAATCCACCATCACTTTTGAGAAGGGCTCCCTGAAAGCAGGGATGGGTTGTAAAGATGCCACTGGTGGTCCTTGATTAGGCTTGCCCACCAGTTGACAAGTGTGACAGGTTCTACAAAAGTTCAGAACATCGTTTCTTAATTTCAGCCAATAAAACTGTTTCCTTATGTTTTCTACCATCTTCTTCACTCCGAGATGACCTCCTAAAGGTGTACTAAGAACCAACTTTAATATTTCATTCCTGTAAGTTTTGGGAATTACAACTTGCCTTACTACTGCCCAGTTTTCACTGGCAGATATCACTTGTGGTCTCCACTTTCTCATCAATATTCCATCTTGAACAAAGTAACTTACTGACACAGTTTCAATTTCCTGGTTGGACAGAATATTATCTCTTATCCCAGCAAGATCAGGATCATGCTTTTGTCTGGCTATTAATTCTTCTCTTGAAAACAGCAACGCTGGATCCTTATGTTTGTCCTCAATGCTTGCCTCCATGACAGGATCATCACAGACTTTCTCTACCTCTACCTTTTTTCTAGACATGGCTCTAGTAATGGCACACATAGGGTAGATTTCCAAATCTTTTTTGGACTCATTAACCAATGGCTTACTTGTGAGTTTCACCGCAGGTATGACTTTACCCTCTGCTACAACATTTCCTAACAAAAGGAAACTCCATCCACTGGCAGACTTGATCTTCTCCCTATCGTAACTGGGACATTAACTAAGTCTGATTTTATTACAATTCTATGCCAAGGTATAGGCTTTGCTTCATCATCCAATGCGTTTAATTAAATTCACATCTCCAGTATCGGTCTCCTCACCAAAATTCAAAATGTTGCTTAACACAAGGGTTTGGGCTGCTTCAGTATCCCACAGGATTTTAACTGGTACTTGATTGGATCCTTCTTTAACTGAAATGAAACCTTCAGTCAGGAATGGTTTAAAAATATCCCTAACTTTCTCACTCTGAACACAGGCAGTTGGTACCACCCTTTTCTCTTTCTTCCTATTCAGTACAGGACAATTTGCTATTATGTGCCCTGCCTTCTTACAATAGAGGCAAATAACACTCGAAAATTTTTCCTTCACCCATTTCTCTTCCTCTAAACTCACTTCTAGGTTTTCTCTCTACTCTATTTGGATTATCAGCAGTATTCCTTTGAAAGGTTTTCCCTGTTATCCACTTAGACTTGTGGGTTAAAGCATATTCCTCTGCAAATTTAGCCAATTCTTGCCAAGTTTTTATATTGTTCTCTGCCAAATACACTTGAATATCATCAGGAACACAATTTTTAATCTCCTCAATCAGAATGATTTCCCTCAATAAATCAAAGTTATTTCCTACTTTCATTGTGGGACACCACCGATCAAAGCACACAACCTTCCTATCAGCAAAATCCAGGTAAGATTGGATTGCTGCTTTTTTTAAAAAAACTCCTTAACTTTTTCCTCTGGGACTAGTTCATAAGATCGGAGTATAGCCTGTTTTACAAATTCATAATCAGCTGCTTGTTGTACCATGAGACACGAATACACCTGTTGGGCTTTCCCTTTAAGAACACTTTGTAGGACGAGTGACCACTGATCTGGTGGCCATTTTAAATTTACTGCTACTTTCTCAAAATGCTGGAAATACTGGTCTATTTCAGGTTCCTCAAATGAAGGAACTAACCTCACTTCTCTACTGACCTGAAACTTCTTCTCCTGACCAGCACGTGGGTTTTGGGCTTCTCCCTCTCCTTGGGATAGGGTCAGCTTTAATTTAGCTAGTTCTAGTTCATGCTTCCGTTCTTTCTCTCTCTGCTCCATTTCTGCCTGCCTTACTGCTTCCCATTCGGCTTTCCTTTCTGCCTCTCTTTTTTCCTCTAACTCTAGTTTTCTCAAAGCCAAATTTACTTCCTCTGAAGTTTTCTCCTTTGGAAACTGTTCTAATGCAGCTTCTTCAAATACCCTCTTTCCTATATAGTGCTTAACAATCTTTCGGGCAATTTCCTTTTTTTTCATCCCAGTTCTTACTGTAAGAAATTTTAACTTGCAACTCTAACCATCAGTTCTGACATTTTAGCCATTTTTATATTAACCACTGAAGGGTTAGCTATGAACTAGTCAATATTCATAGCTGTTGCTATTTCTACTGGTGATTTATGCACTCACTGTTCATTTTTAATTTCATGTTGGAACTTGAGTCAAACTCAGATGACTGACAATTGAGCACAAGTCAATCTTCCCTAAATTTCCAAATTGTTTGATCCCGGACGATGCCCCAAATTATGTCACAAGATCAAACCAGCAGCCACAAAGAAGGCAGATCACACAGGGGTAAAGATGAACAATTTACTGTATTAACAAACATTCACCTTCAAACTTTAATTCAAAATCCCCCCCTTTTATAACAATGCCCACTGGTTACTATGCAAATCTCTATAATGGTGTAAAACGAATAAATTCCCCAGCCTAAATTTAACATATGTAATTAAAGTCGAAGTTATATTTCCAACCAGCCCACAGAAAAACTTCGACACAAAACAAACACAAAACACACAAAAACATCGATCTCAACCGTAGCAAAGATCATAAACAAAATTCCATTTGTTTGGTAAACTGAAGCCAAAAGATCTTTGTGTGAGAGAGAGAGAGAGAGAGTACAAAATTTGAAGTTGTCTTGTGTTGCTGCAGAGAGAGGAACAATGACCTGGTCCAGATCCTTCCGGCTCCCTTCGGAATTTTCATCCCTTTTAAAATGCCCAACATTCTAAACTTTCCTCCAGACCATGACTCATGCTCCGGGCCTCCTTCTACTCCACAGCACCACCCAGTGGTGGTTTATCGTTCAACTCCAGAAATTGTTTTTCATTTTCTGCACATGCTCAGTCCGTCTCCCACTCTCTCAGCAGTCCACCTTCACTTTGGATCTCTAAGGCAAACTGTCACTTTTATCATAAAACCACACAACACAGGCCAATACACAACACCAAACTCTGTAACACGATAAATAAAGGGATTTAAGAATTCTGGTACATAATTCTCTGAAGGTTGAGTCAAAATAAGTTAGGAGAGTGAAGAAAGTATTTAGTATGTTGGCTTTCATGAATAAAGTATTGAAGACAGGATTTGAGATGTCCTGTGAAGTTGTATAAGGGATTGGAGTGCTATTTTGTTCGCAGGATTATAGGAACAATATAAACCAAATAGAGAGAATTCAGAGGAGATTTACAAGAATGTTGTTGGGTTTAAAGATTTGAGTTGTAGGGAAAGGTTGAGCAGGGATTTTGTGTAATGTAGAAAATTGAGGGGTGGTTTGAGAGACATATTTAAAATTATGAGGGGGACAGTTAGAATCAATGTGGACAGGCTTTGTTCGTGGAGAGTGGGGGAGATTCAAGCAAGAGGACATGGATTGAGGTTGAAGGGGGAAAAGTTGAGGGGAAATTTCTTCACTCAGGATGGTGGGAGTGTGGAATGAGCTTTCGGTCGAGTTTGTAGATACTGGTTCAATTGTAATATTTAAGGAAACGTTGGATAAGTATATGGATGAGAAGGGGTGTGGTGGTGCGGATCATTGGGACAAGGTGTTGGGCATGGACTCGTCGGGATGAACTGGCCCGTTTCTGTGCTGTAATTGTTTTATGGTTATATCTGCATTTCCTATCCACCTATGATATTGAAAGTAAAATGAATATTTTTAAAAGTTACCATTAGAAATTAATTTCCGGCCCACGACCCCTTCCCGCCCAATTACACCCGATTAACTGACAACATGCATTGATTTGGAAGGTGGGAAGAAACTGGAGTCCCAGGAGGAAACCCACCTTCACACAGAAAGCAAGTCCTTCCAGACAGCGTGGGATCCGCACTCCAGCCGCTGGCCCTGTCAGAGTGTGGCACTCTGCTCACTGCGCCGCCCTCGACGGTAACCGTGCTGCCCATCATCTCTTATGATTTAGTCTGTTTTGTCCCCTTCCCCTTCCTCAATCTTCGCCTTGCCCCTCCACCACCTTTTTGTGCATTCGTCCACATGTTGTTGGTCTTTCCTCCATCAGCCAAAGAGCGAAGGTCCAAAACATTGGTTAGTCTTTACCTCCCATGACCTGATTGCACTTGACCACAGAATCTTCTGATTCTCTTCATTACCAATGGGAAATCCATTCATTAGCCTTTGAGGACCAGTGGTCTGTGCTCTATAATTTGGGATAGATTAGATATGGAGTGATTCAGCAAGGTGCCATTTGTTAACATTCGGACTTGATGCAATGCTAACTTTTAAGCTACATGACGGATTTTTCGTTATTTGATTGGAAAACCTGTTTGAAAATTAGAAAAGAGAAAGGAAAGTGGGAGGTTTATAAGAATGTGTTGTCACGTTCCTGCCAAAGTGAAATGTCCGGCATCCAAGCGATTACGGGAGAAATCAGGGCAGATAAAGTATATTCAGTTTATGGAACTGAGAGATCATCTCAACCTGTCCATCAAGATGGGAAAAGCGATGTGGAATAGAGTTTGACAGATGAAAGTGAGGTTGAAATCAAGGCTTGGAATTGAAACACAAGGGGGAAAGGAGGCGGGAAAGGGATCTTCTCTGTTTTACTGGGAGGACGAATTGAGATTTGGGATTCTTTGGGTATTGATGCGAGGGCACTGAAACACAGGATTCTGATTGGGGAGGCACTCTGTGGCCGGATGCATATGGGTGATGACGATTTTCCTGGGATTGGTTAAGTATATCGGTTCACCCTCTGGGAAGCCAGAGAGGAGATTACAGGTAACTGGGCTGAGATTTGTATTTATGACAGAAGACGAGAAGTTGGCAGATATTGTGCCTCCATGGGACTGATCTTAACATCTCTGACTGGTTAATTGCCCGAGAATATACATGCACGGTCAAGGAGAAATTCAATCAAATGAGAATTGTTTTGAAGTGATTGTGTTTCATGAATCTCCTTGAGTGATTTGACGACGTGACCCACAAAAGCTGACGAGACCCGACAATGTTTCTGGATTTCATCAAGGCTCCTTGTTAGAGGTTGATCTGAAAGGTTAAACTGCATGGGATACAAGGAACGATTGCGGGATGAGTCGATGATGGGATGAAAGCATGGGGCAAGGATGGAAAGTTGTTCCTCGGCCTGGATGCTCATGAATAGCGGCGTGCTCCAGCGTTCGGTCCTGAGCCGATTGCTCTCTGTAATGCATGTAGGGAAGGCGGGTGTTGGTGGGACCTCCACAGGGGATGGTGGAGATCAGGGAAATGCTGTGAAGCAGAGGGACCGAAGAACACATGCACACACAGTATCGCGAGAATATAAATAGGACAAAACACCTTTCGGTTCGGGGGCTTTTGTCATTGAAAGGATTGTACAGAAGCTGGAAGGTCATGTGGATGTGCTTTACAAATATTGAAGAGGAGCTTTGTGTTTCATTCCAGTCCCCATTCTTTTGAGACAATGCTGCCAACAGGGAAGGGTGGAGATGATTTTGCCAGGACTTATCGGCAAGGGTTGAGAAGAGTCTGCATTTACGCTTGGGGTTCATAGTCCGTTGAGCCATGTTCTCATGAAAGTGTACAAAAGCATCAGATCAATAAGATGTGTGAATGCCCACGGTTTTTACTCAAAAGAACCGGGGCCAGAGGTTTGTGGAAAAGGCCTGCACTGTTGCAGCTTTTAAAATCATTGGACCAATAATGGATGGGACGGCTTTTGCCACATTATGAGCTCAAAGTGGAAGGTTGGAACACGTTTAGGTCGTTGTCATCAAGGTGGCCTGTAGGGACTGAGTAAAACACAGAAGTGTGCAGACTTTGTGATCTTATTAAAGACAGACCGAAATGCTGGAGGATTTCAGTCGGTTTTTTTCAGGGTCCATACGAGACAAAGATTTACTGACGATGTCTCGAAGAATCAGCGAGAAGCAGGAAATCTTAGAAAGTCTCAGAATTCAGGAAATGGTGGTTGAGAGAAGAATCCAGGCCAACAAAAGGTGTCAATTGTTTATGACAAGGGACCAGGTAAGAATTTTTCTTGTTTGTGCTGAAGGAGACGGAAGGGAGAGAGAGAGAGAGCTGGGGAAGGTGACAGAGAAGAAGTGGGAAGGGGTTTAACGAAAGCCAGAGAAGTCGATATTAATACAATCTGGTTGTAGGATGCCTAGTTGGAAAATTGGTTGTTGCTCCTCCAATTTTGTGGTCTTAATCTTGCAGTGCATGAGATAATGTCAGAAAGGGAGTAGGATGGGGAATTGAAGTGCTCTCATTCTTGCAGTGTGTGAGGTGGAGATGATTTTATTGACCATCACCCATTAGAAAACAATGCCAATAATTTGTGTCACTCACACGTACCGGGACGGAACTCGCTGCCACATGTTCGGGAGATCAGCTGAAAGCACCGTCTGTGGATATAGCGTCGATTGACCTTTGGGTGGAATAATAAATAAACAACAGCGATGTTCAGCAAATTCGCTGAACATTCTGACTGCCGTGTTTGTGTTTTTATCCGCAGATTGGAAATCTATTTGGGGGCAATCGGTTAACAGTTATTACACTGTTTAACGGAGCCTATGCTTCATCGGCAGTCGTGTTTGTGGTGATTAAGGTAATAATTTCTGACATCGCATTATGTTCCCCTCAATGAAATGTTGCAGAAATCATGTCAAATTGTAAAAGCTTGGCTTGCCTCGTTACAAGGTGATAGGATTGAGCATCTTAATTGCACAGCGCAGGAACAGGCTCCCCAGCCCCTGATAGATGTAGGGAACAAGATTAAAACCTACTCTTCTGCCCGAACATGATGCATATTCCTTCATCGCCAGCCCATCGACCTCTTAGACATCATGAAACATGATTCCTGAATTGCTTCAGACACAGGTCCCAGGATTACCACAATCCCTGTGTGGGGAAAACTCTGCCTCTCCAACTCATTTCCTGACCTGAAAGCCCCTCTCAAATTGAACACATTTATGCGGGGGAATTTCTAAGGGCCGCATTGTCTTCAGACAATTCCATCAGACTTATTCTGAGCCCGCAAAGATCCAAAGCAAATAAACCCATTTCTTCCTTGTCTCTGCTCATACTTCCCCGTTATAAATCGATCCCGGTAAATCTGATCTGGGCCCTTTTCAAGTCCACCCATCCTACCTGTGTCTCGATTTGATACCGTAGTTCTTCCAGGGGGAAGAGTTTAATCTCGAGCAGGTCATCAGTCGCCTTCATGCAGCTGCACAAAGTGTAAGACCGTGAGCCGAGGGTGAACCCATTCGGACAAGGAATAATTCGGAGCTCCTTGAGCTGCGGTCCTTGACACGATTGCTGTCCGATACCTTGTGTGACACTGACGGTCTCTCTCTCTGGCACCAATGACCCACATAACGGAGCCTCTATCCTTTATTCTATCTCTATGGCCCGTCTCTTTCTGCTCTTCCAAACTTCAACAACATCGCCTCCGTCCTTTGGCCTTCCTGCCTCCATCGAAACTTTCCCCCCCCCCCAATGCTCTCTCCACTCCATTAATCCTCCCCGACCCCTTCCTGGTCTCCACCGTCCTCAGTCCTCAGGAGAGGCCTCACCTTCGTCCCCGTTTGCCCTCACCTCATTGAGTTGCCCGCTCGCCTTGATGCCGATCTCCTCTTCTAACTGTTCCCCTCCGTGTCTACTTCCACCACCATGATTCTTTACCCTCTCCACCCATCCCTTCTCCCGCTTTAAACCTTCTGCCCCCTCCAGGACATTGATGTTTCCAACTTGCCGCCGATGGTTTCACTCGTCCACCATCAATGGCCTCATCTGCAGATCCTCGATAAGCCGAACATGTTCCCTGGCTTGGACCCCTCTGCTCCCACATGCATCAAGAACAAGATTCATGCTGTCCTCACCTACTACTCATGTCCATCACCTCCTCCATCCTTTCTGAAGCTCGATGTGAATTCAGTTGTCGACCTTCAGAAATAGGCCAACAGACATTCAAACGCCTTCCTGTATTTGGTTTCAACGTGTAATTTCTACAATTTTAATTTAGACATTCATCACGGTAACAGGCTCTTTCAGTCCCCGAACCCATGCCACCAAATTGGACCAATTGACCCACAACACCCGGTATGTTTTGACCGAGCAAAGAATGAATGTGGGCACTTGGCTGAGGAGCGCCAGTTTTGACTGTTATTACAGACAAGATGTGGCTGCCCATGTAGAATGAGCCATTTTTATTTCTTGGCAGCCTCTGAAGCGAGGTTTAAATGTTGGGTCAAAACGTTCAAAGGAGGCTGAATAAAGCTGAGTAACCATTCAGCGTGTGGTTAGGATCCAGAAGAAAATAGCAGCGGGCATGAACCAGAGAAATATGAAACATGACAGCTCAGAATACATGCAGTTCGGCCCCTTTCTGCCTAATCCCACTGACACCCACCCAGACCAGAGCCATCCACACCCCTTCCTTCCATGGATCTGTACAAACATTTCTCAAATGTGAAAATTGAACCTGCTTATACCTGGAATCTCTGTCCACATTCCCACTACTCTCTGTTAGATGAAGTTCATCCTGATGTCCCCACTAAATTTTACTATTCCCCTTAATCCATGTCCTCTGTTTTGTATCTCACTTAACCTCAGTGGTAAAAGCCTGTTTGCATTTACTCTGTATCATAATATCAAATCTCCCCTTATTCATTTACGCACCAGGGAATTGCCCTAAACTGTTTAACCTTACCCGCTCCCCCCCCCACCCCACGCAACATCCTTGTAAATCTTCTCTGCAGTCTTTCAAACTTATTGATATCTTTTATGTATTTTGGTGATTAAAAGTGAACACAAAACTCCATATTTGGCCTTATCAACGTTTTATACAACTTCAGTGTAAAATCACACCAGCTCTAATCAAGACTTTGATTTATGAAGGCCATATGCCAAAAGTTCATTTTACAACCCTAATGTGATGCCACTTTCTGGGTATGATGGAACTGTATTCTCAGACCCCAGACCCCTTTGTTGTACCACACTCCTCAGTTCCCTTTATGTTTTATATTGGTTTGTCAGGTCAAAGTGAAACATCTAGATCTTGTCGGGATTAAATTCCAAATGCCATTCAGCAGCCAATTGTCCAGCTTGTCTGGATCACATTGCCAGCCTTGAATGTCTTCCTCGCTGTCCACCGTGCCTCCAAACTTAGACTCATCTGCAAACTTGCTGATCCAATTTAACCCATTCTCACCCATATCATCGATGATGATGGGTATGCCAAAGGTCCCACCACTGATCTGTGAGGCAGAGCACTCCAGTCTGAGAAGCAATCATCCACCTTCACCCTGGCTTCTCCCGCAGAACCAATGTCCATTCCAAAGGTCCCAGCACTGATCTGTGAGGCAGAGCACTCCGGTCTGAGAAGCAATCATCCACTTCCACTCTGGCTTCTCCCACAGAACAAATGTCCATTCCAAAGGTCCCAGCACTGATCTGTGTCTGAGAAGCAATCAACCACCTCCACTCTGGCTTCTCCCGCAGAACCAATGTCCATTCCATTTTGTTATCTCACCATGAATGCTCAGCATTGAAACCTTCCTTCCTAATATCCCATTTACAACCTTGCCAAAGGTATCACTGAATTGCACAACCTTCACGCAACCGTTCCTTCATTGACATTCTTGACAACCACCAGAAAAACACTAAAAGATTGGTTAAACACGACCTACCACGCACAAAGCCAGGTAATCATGACCTCGCTATACAAATACTTGTGTATATGATCTATTAGGTCACCCTGCACTAATTTACCTACCTATGTCGTTGGGCCACCAACATGTAATTTCCTGGGTTATGTTTGGAGCCTTTTTTTTTTAAAATATAATGCAACAAAATTAGCTGTTCTCCAATCCCCCAGCATCTCACCTGTGGTTAAGGATATTTCAAACATTTCTGCAGAGACCCTACAATTTCTGCAGAGACCACCTTCAAGGTTCGAGTAAAAAAACATTTTCAGGCTCTGGAAATGTACTCCCCCTTTCTTTAAGACTGCACGAACCTCGTACTCTTTAATATGTACAGGTTCCTTTACTTCCCTCGGCTTGGTGCCAGTTTCCAGAGTAAATATTGTTGCAAAAAAATTCATTTAGGAATGCTCCCATCTCTTCTGGCTCTATACATGGCCGACCACTTTGATCTTCAAGGGGACCAATTTTATCACTTCCTACCCCTTTTATCTTACGATACTCATAGAAACCCTTAGGACCTTCCTTCATGTCCTACAAAGCAAGCTCTTCTATTCTTTTTGCCCTCCTCTTTTCCTTCTTAATGTTTTTTTGCATTTTGTATCCTGCACAAGGGCCTAACTTCCTCCATGTTTCCTTTCCTGGCTAAACACCACTCTCTTCTTTTTAAGCAGATCACCAATTGAATCTGTCCCTATGCCTATTAACTTTGCCTTTAATCCCGACAGGAACAAACTCTGTACTTTCAACATTTCACCTTACCGTACAGATCTTGCCAGAAAATAGCATCCCAATCGACGATTTTGAGATCTATTCTCATTTCCACAAAATCG
This sequence comes from Narcine bancroftii, assembly GCF_036971445.1. Taxonomy (NCBI): domain Eukaryota; kingdom Metazoa; phylum Chordata; class Chondrichthyes; order Torpediniformes; family Narcinidae; genus Narcine; species Narcine bancroftii. The sequence goes on along the minus strand of NC_091479.1, from coordinate 25,073,826 downwards.
GCCTTTGTCCAATTTAGAATCTCAACTCGAGATTCAGATTTTGGCTTTATGATCACTGGACCAGAAATCCTCCCCTTCACAAACATCTGTCACCTTAAATGTCTCGTTCTCCAGTATGAGATCCAGCTTTGCACTGTCCCTACTTGGTACATCTATTTATTTATTTTGAAAAGGATCGTGAGAACGTTTCACAAACCCCACGCCATCAAGCTCTTTTATAATTTGGGACTCCCAGTCAATATGTGGAAATTTAAAATCTGTTCCACAATTATATTTCCTGCAGTTCTCTATTAATCTCTCCAAATATGTTCCTCGAACTCTCAGAGAATATTGGGCGGTCATTCATACAAATCCATGATTGCGGTCATACATTTCCCATTTCTCAGCTCCACCCGCACAGCCTCAGTAGACGAGCCCTCTGGCCTGTCCTGTTTGAGTATGTTGTGATTTTTTTCCCTGATGAGAAATGCCACTCCTCTCCCTTTCACCACCCCACCACCCCCCCCCCCCCCCGGTTCTATTCCGTCAGGAACAATGGAACCCCAGAATAATGAGCTGCCAGTCCTGCCACTCCTGCAGGCAAGTTTCACTAAAGACCACATGTCACAATTCCACATGCCAATCTACACTTTAAGATCGTCTGTTTTTCCTACAATTCTCCTTGCAATTAATTAGCTGCACCTAACAACATATACACCACGTGCAAGCCTTTGATTTATGACCTTGCATGCAATCTTCACATCATCATTTCCCCCTCCAGTCTTTGATCTGGCATTATGGTTCACATCCCCTGGAAATCTATTTTCTCTTTCCAACATTTTTATTGCGTTATATATGTGTATGTGTTTATATATTGTTACAGAGTCCTGAGGACCCCAAAAACCAGCAGTAATAGATATGCACCACAACACAGGGTTACTTAAACAAAAATAGTTTTCAAATATAATAGAAGAAGAAAACAGAATTGAACTTTAACTTATTACTTAACCTACATAACTACTTAATTTCCCCCCCCCCCCACCCCCACAACACTAAGCACAGGTGTGCCTAATGTATATTTAAGATCAGAAAAGTTCTTTGGATCACAGTCCAATCTCACTGGTTGCAGGCAATTCTTGTACTGTGCACAGAAATTAGTATTAACAAAGTTCACCAGGCTTTGGTGCTTAACAGGCAAATGGGTTCTTGCTAGTTTTCAGAGAGAGATTCCTTTTCCAGGACATCCGCAACTGATTCCTTCTCAATCAGTCTTGCTGACGAAGCTGGCCCCCTTCAGAGTTCTCCAGATGATCCTATTTCTTTCAGGTCACCTTTCAGACTGCCAATCTTCTCCTTTGACCAGGCAGCCTTCTGGAACTGATTTCTGTCTCCTCTCTCTCTGTTTCACACCCTCCCTCTCTGAGAGCAAAACTCTTCTCCTCTGCCTGCAAAGATCACATGCTCTCCCAGGCAACCTGCTGTCGCTACTTTCTTGCCTTTTGCAAAAAGCATTCTCCAAAAGTCCTGGAAATATTCTGTTTTAAAATGTATGTGTGCAAGCTGGTCTAACAATTCCTCCCAAACTACTTTATGCCTGTGCTTTGTGTGTGTGTGTGTGTGTGTGTGTGTGTGTGTGTGTGTGTGTGTGTGTGTGTGTGTGTGTGTGTGTGTGTGTGTGTGTGTGTGTGTGTGTGTGCGCATGCGCGTCTGCATGCGTGCGTGCGCGCCAATATATTCTATGCTGAGCGACTATAGACGTCAACATACACGTTATGGAATTGCTGTACAATTTGTCGAGTTGATGTAAACGCTTTGGAGTTAGTGTAAGATTTACACCTCCAGACTTTCAAGCCGGTCTTATACACATCACTGCCTCTGTCACATGGATGGGAAGCGACGTCAACAGCAATATCATCTGTCCAGAAAAAGCCTGTGTTGGATGCAGGTCAATTTACTGTTTTCTACAGCACGTCCGACATTTTGTGAGCCAGTTTTCTTACTGGTAAGTGGGTCGCCACAGAACTGGCAATCCCGCTATGCACCCACAAAGTCTGCATATCGTTTTGTTTAAGCGACCTTCCTCTCTGCTGAGGCGCCTAGGTCACGACTGGTCCTTCCAGATCCAGATGGGCAGGTTTGAGGTGGTCACTTGCAAAAGCTTTCTCTTTGCCTTGATGTCCAAAATGTACATTGAACCATTGCATCTTATTACCTCGAAGGGACCCTCATACGAACACTGGAATGGTGCCCTGTGCGCTCCTTTCTGTATGAATAACATACTTGCATTCCTGCAAGTTCTGGGGCATATTGGACGTGGCCTGACCGTGTTGAGATGTCAGTATGGGCGCTAAGGAACCGAGCTTCCCGTGGAGCTTGCTTAGGACTGCTACAGGCATCTCCTCACATCCTCGTGAGTCTAATACAAATTTTCCTGGAACCATTAGGGGCGCACCATAGACCAGACCAGCTCTGCCAATGAGGCACCTATATCTTCCTTAAGCTCTACTCATACGCACATGAGAACCCACAGCAATTCGTCAACCCAGTTATGTCCCTGCGGATCCGCTATAAGGATCGATTTCAAATGTCTGTGGAACCTTTCTACCAGTCTGTTGGATTGTGCGTGGCATACAGTTGTGTGCTGCACCTTAGTTCCAAGCAGGGTAGCCATTGATGACCACAGGCCTGACATGAATTGGACACCACCGTCAGATGCTATATGTGCTTGCAGACTGAAACGTGGGATCAAGGTGGAAATGAGGGCCCTGCCGCAGGTCTCGTTTGTCATGTCTGGTAGTGGAACCACCTCTAGCCCAATCCACTTTAGAGTGAAGAAAACTGGATATTGGCAGGGGGCTACAATGTCCACATGTACGTGATCAAACCTCCAAGGTGTCAGCTCAAAAGATTGTAGTGGGGCTTTCATGTGTTGCTGGACTTTGGATGTCTGGCAACTGTGCATGCCTTCATCCAATTGCTGACTTGTTTTTGAAGGCCATGCCACACAAATCTGGCTGTCATCTGGACAGTCGTTCTGATCGATGGATGTGCCAACCCATGTACTATCCACCTGCAGGTCACTGGAATGATTTGGCGGGGATGACCCATTGATACGTCGCACACGAGTCTGAGCTCTCCTAGGTCGACCAGAATTTCTTTCAGCTGCAGGTTCGAGACATCTGTTCAGTAATGTGGATATTTTTTGTCCGCATATTGTGCTTTCACGAATGCAACATAGTCCACCCCTTGGACTAAGGTCTTCACAGACTGTATGGTTGGGTGAGAGAGCGCATATGCCACTATGTTGGTCTTTCTTGAGATGTGTTCGATGGTCATCGTGATCTCAGAAATATATGATAAATACCTCATGGATTTGATACCTTAGTGAAGGCAAATGCAGGTGGCTCGTGGTCCATAAAAGCCGTGAAATACTTGCTGTCTAGACAGTACCTGAAATGTCTGATAGCTGGGTACAGTGCCAACAATTCTTGATTGTTGTACTTGAGTTCAGGTGGATTTATGTTTGCTAAAGACAACCTATGGTTTCCAATGCCCATTGATGTACTGCTCAAGCCCCCCTCCTACTGCCGTACTGGACGCATCCACTGTCGGGGCTGGCGGGTCATGCATTCTTGTGTGACCAGAAATGCATTAGCCAGAGCTTCCTTGGAATTCTCAAATTCTGCACTGATGATTCTTCGTCCCAAGCGACATCCCTTGCCTTGTCTGACACCATGATGTAAGTTGCTGAGGCTAGAAACCGGTGGTAAAAGTTCCAACAAACTCCTGGAAGCCTCTAACTGTGCTGTGTTTAGCAAATTCCCAGATCACCTTGACCATTCCTGGTAGTTCTTGTGGCTTTGTTCTGTGTTTGTTTATTCTACGGCCCAGAAAGACGATGGTCGCTAACCTGAATTGACCATTGGCCGGGTTGATGGTCAGCCCAAACTCATTCAAACGAGTGAAAAGCTTGCTCAGGTCAGACAGATGGTCCTGACAACTGTGGCTACTGATAGGTAGGTCATCTTGCTATAGGAAGGTAAAGTCTGGATCACATCCAACTCTGTCCAATAAATATGGGCTCATTCTTGAGCCCAAAAGGCATCCTTCAGAATTCAAGAAGGGTGTAATAATAGCCATTTTAGGAATGTCATCTGCCTGATGATCCCCCTGGACAAGGTGCACCTTGGACAAGATGCAGGCTCCCTGCAGGGTGGGTGCAAAGAACTGTCAATGTGGTAGCGGGTAGTGTTCTAGTGCAGTAACCTTGTTCAGCCTGTGGTAATCAGCACATGGTCTCCATCCGCCTGCGGCCTTGGGTACCATGTGGCGCGGGGAGCCCCAGGAGCTACCGGTCCATTGTTCAATGCCCACTTCCTCCAAACTCCTCTTTGACCCAGGCGAAGTTGATCTTGATGCAGCCTTTGATCTCAGGAATGCAGCGGGTGGCCCTTTGTTGGGGATGTGGTGCTGCAACCCATGGTTCGGCATCACTGAGGTGAATTGTGGTGTAATTATTACAGGTAAATCTGCCACCAACCTGGTGAATTCATTCTCCCAAATAGTAACGGAGTCTAAATGTGGAGCTGGCAGTTTGGCCTCCCCTCGGGTGAAGGTCTGGAAAGTGTTGATATGAATGAGCCTTCGTCCCCCTAGGTTAATCAGCAGGTCATGTGCCCTGAGATAATCAGCTCCAGGTAGTGGTTGTGCGACCGCAGTCAATGTGAACGTCCAAGTAAACATGATAGCACTGATCTGAAGTGGGATCATACACATGCCAAATGTCTGATTGGCTGAAATGTCTATCACAGACATGTAAAGGCTGTCGCGATGGCCAACTGCCACAGCTATTAGGAATGGCTGGCCTCAGTGTTTCCCTGAAATGCACAGGGAGGTTGGCAGTGGCGAGCTTCCGCGCCCTATCGTTGATGGTAGAATCATCCCGCTGTCTCCTGGCCGACTGGCAGTCTGACGACAGATTTGATCCACCCTGTTGTCTGTCTAATGTTGGACTTGCATGATTCTGCTGCTGTGAGTGGGACCTGGTGACCTGTCCTATGGAGGTCATGCTTTCTAGTTTAAGCCGCGAAAGAATGCCATCACGGCCGTGACTCTTCATGGGTCACAGAAATCCTCGTCAGCCAGCAGATGTGGATATCTTTCTGGCAACTGCTCCAAGAACATGAGGCAGGGCCTATTCCCTTCCGTCAGTGCCAGTATTTCATTCATGATCACAAAAGGGGTCCTGTCTCCCAAGCCATCCTCGTGATGTAAACGGGTTCTCGTTGTGAGTGGCCAAAGGTACGGATGAGCAGACTCTTGAGTGCCTCTCACCCTCCTCCAAAGACTGCTGCAAAAAATCGGAAACTCGGCATGTCGTCTCTTGGTCCAGGGCCCTTACTACATAGTAGTACCGTGTGGAATCAGATGTTACCTGCCCCAACTAGAATTGGGCTTCTGCTTGTTCAAACCATACACGTGGTTGTGAGGTCCAGAACGTTGGCAATTTCAGAGCCAATGCAGGCATCAAAGATAAACATTCCATGTTGCGGTCCAAATATTGTTTGGACCATCGGGGTCAACAGTGTTGGAAAGTATTGTAGATTGAGCTACTCTAGACGTCGGTGTACACATGGAGGAGTTGCTGTACACGTTGTCGAGTTGATGTATTCACTGGGAAGTTGATGTATATGCTGTGGAGTCTAGTGGAAGACTAACACATCTAGCCTTGCATGCTGGGCTTATATAGATCACTGTTTCTATCACATGGTCAGGAAGTGACATCATCAGTGATATCATCTGCCCAGATTAAAAACCTGCTTTGGACGCAGGCCAATTTCATGCGTTTTCCACAGCATGTTGGGAACCAGTTGGTTTGCTGATAAGTGGGTCACCACACACACAGACAGGCACGTGCGCACGGACACGCATATATAGGTAATAACAAGAATATATATCCAAACAAGTAAATGTATATTAGCAAATATCTGTACACAATTAATGAAAGAGAAAAACTCTTCTGGAATCTAACCCTACCCTTGTGAAGTTGTGATCAAACATGTATGTCCCATTAATGCATGAAAAATGGTCAACCAAATTGGAAAGGTGGATCCAATAATCTTCTGAAAATAATTAAGGAAAGGACCCCATAAATTTAGAAAATAAAGGTGCATTACATTAGTAGGACATCTAATTTATTCCAGAGACAAGCATGCCATCTCTTTAGATAACCATTAACTATGTGTAGATGGGACAACATCCTTCAATCTGATATATATAGCTCTTCAAGCAATAAAAAAGAGCGAAAGCAACCACGTGGGATTGGAACCCTGACCAATTTAAATCAGCTGATTTACTTATTCTAAATAAGAGAAAAAGGATGAAGATCCAAATTAATATTACGAACTGGAAACAAGGTACAGAATATACTTTTCCAATAATTGGAAAACAAGGAACATGACCAAAACATACATTCATCAGTTCATTAAAGTAAAAAAGTTCTCCTCCTTATACAAATTGTTTAAATTCTTAAATTGAGAAAATTTAGTTTAACCTCCCACTCCCTCCCCCCCATCCCCAGAAGGGACACGAGCAAACCTTACCACCAGGTCATTAGCTCAGTTTAGAGGCAAGCCTTCCCGCTTCAATAGATCCCTCATTCCCTGGAAGAAAACCTGATGTTTCAGGAACCTGTGGCCTTTCGACACGCCGTATCTCTTCAGACACGCGTTGAGCTGCATTATCCTTCTATTTCTTTCCTCACTGCATGTGGCCCAGGTAGAAATCCTGAGATTACAAACCTGGAGGTTCTGTCTTAGTGAGCACTTTACTCCCCGAACTCTCTTTGCAGGACCTCATCACCCTTCCTACATTTGTCTTTGTTCCCAACTTGGAGCTTGATATCTGATGCTCACCCTTCCTCAAGAGAATGCCATGAACTCGATCTGCGATATCTCAGATTCTGTCTACAGGAAGGAGACATATTATTCGGAAATCACGGTGACTTCTACAGAACCTCTCATCTATTTCCCAAACTATGGAATCCCCTAATACTCAGCTCTCCTCTTCTCACACCTTACCTTCTTAGCTACAAGGCTAAGGTGTCTATGCCAGACACCTGACCACTGTGACCTGCCTCTGGTTGGTTCTCCCCACAACAATATCAAAAATGGTATATTTGTTATTTCGGGGAATGGCCACAGGGGTGCCCTGCAATGCTGCCTGTTCTCCTTCCCTGCCCCTTATTCCTTCTGCATCCTAGGTAATAATAGTGCCCTGTAACTCCTGTCTATCATCCCTAATCCTCCCCAATTCATCGATAATTCATTTCATTATAGAAGGATGGATGGATGCCACCTGGTCGGGCAGGAATTATTCACACCACAGAAGGGATTGAGCAGCATCAGGCAATTGCCATTTAAAATGCACCAAAACAGTAAAGCCAATTATCTGAATCAGTGACATTCCTTCATTTGAGTGGAGCTCGGTCGTGATCGACTGCTCGTTCTTTGACTTCATTTTCGAGATTCATGCACAGGGGAGGCCCCATTAATCCTGACGGACCAGCAGCTTGGAAGCAATGGTGATGTAGTGGTAATGGAAATGTTGGAGAGTGAATCTGAGATGCAGGCTGATGGGTGCAGTGAGATAGAGTCGTGAGGCACGATCTGAGGATGAAAAAGGATTTGTGTTGGATCGAAGTGATAGGCAAATATTGTGTGGAGTGAAAACACAATTCTGGAGAAACTCAGCAGGTCAAACAGTGTCCTTTATATATCAGAGGTTAAAATACAGAACTGACATTTTGGACCTAAGCCCTTTATCAAGCCTGAAACATTGATTTTAACTTCAACCACGGTGTCTATATATTTTTGAGTTTTAAATATTGGTCAGAAGTAATTAGAATGGTCAGAGGGAGAGAGCAGAGGGAATCAGGTATTATTAGAGTTGAAACAATGTGAATCTGGAGAGAGTGAGAGCAGGAGTCAGGAAATACAGATAGAAAGAAAGGGGACAAGGAGGGATATTTGAGAGTGGGAGATGTGGAGTTTCGTGTTGGAAGGGCAGTTAGAGGGGAACACAATTCTGAGAGAGGTCAATGGAGGAAAGGGCGAAGAGAGAGTCTGGGAACTGGTGTGACATGAAGTGGGTAAGCAGTCATATATAATGAGGGGGCGAGGAAAGAGGAGTTTATTGGTAAATCTGTTCCCATTAGTTGAGCGAGCAATGAAGCAAATTATCCTGGAATTGGCATTCCGGGATGAGGACGGGACATGTAGGTGGCAGGGACAAGGGAGTGAGTAGTAGTTCAAGAGGGAAGAATTGTAGTGTGGGAGGTGGGAGGAGAAGCCCAACTGTCGCTGCCAATCTGTTTTATCTTGCCTCCACCTTCCTTACCCCGCTCACCTTATTTGCCTTTAGCTCTTTCATGAAGTCGGTTTATCGCTGAGGGCCATGTTCCTGTTCATCAGTTGTCTACTCGCCTTGGTCATCCTTCGCACCATATTCCTCCTGCCAAGGGCACACATTCCCCATCCCCTGCCGGAGGGGTACACCTACCGGTAAGACGTCGGGTCTTTTTGGCTGGTTATGATGAGAAAAAAGTAGCTTAATCTAAGCGTTGAAATAGGAAACATGGATTAACAGACAACCGAGAGGGAATTAAATGTATTTCGGATCTCATGAGGTAGATACTCCAGAGGTTCTGATTTAATTTCTGAAATAACGAAATCTCATGAACCGTGTCACTGTTTTACATAGACAGTAAATCTCAGAATCCCTGCAATCTGTCCTGTTTGATATGTAATCAAGGCCTTCTGAATTTCCAAATGGACAAGCAGTCGAGACCCTCATTGAATTAGAAATTATTGGAGGTCACTGTCTGGAATATAAATGCAAGTCCTCGATGATTGTCTGCAGAATAGGTTTGGAAGCCATGGATTGATAGGGTTATTTGGGAAGAACAAACGCTCGAGAGTATTTGGGAAGATGGGATTCAAGGAGAATCGACCGGTGCGGGGATAACGTGGATTAGGCAGAAATCGCTGGATTCTTATCAAGAATCTCTCAGCAATAATTATTGTGAAAGGCCTGGCCAACAGGACTTCATTTCCTCTTCCAGGGTGAATTGTGCATTGGGCACATCGATGGACTGGAGGTCCCGGCAGGAACGGGCAGGAGTCGATGAAAATCTGGCAGTGAGAGGGGAGAGGATGCAGGGAGACGTTGGAGAGAGACGGGGAGTCTTGAAAGGGGAAGGCGGAGCGGACTGCAAAGAGGCAGAAGTGGAAGTTCGAGGGAGACGGAAGGGAACTGGAGAAGAGATGGTGGAAATCAGCCCAAATACTGGAGAGAGAAGGGTGGGGATGGAAGAGGCAAAGAAAGATGGAGCAAGTTCTTTCGAAAAGCCGAATGGAGAGAAGGAAAGAGGCGCTGGAGAAAGGACCGAAGACATAGATTTAGAGGAATTTCCGCAGGTTGATGAGGAATCTACACGAGGAAAAACGCCCGACAATGTAACAGAAACGAAGACGGGAGCAGTGGAAGCAGAAGGAAATGTGGGAGAAAGCCGTGAACCACCGACTGATGGTGAGAATTTCCAGCCCAGTGGACCAGAAGGTGAGCATGTCATCTCCTTCTTCCAGCCACCCCGTGGCTTCTCTTCACTGTGGACACACCCTCTTCACCTCCCTGCTCCCCCTCCGCCGGTCATTTCCCTTCCAGCCGCCGCAGGTGGAGGCTGGGCGTTGTTTCCAGATTCTCCCTGGGCGATTCACCGTGTCCTCCCCCTTTCCGGAGATGTGATGCTATTTGGCCAATGCTCACGGACTGCGAAAGGGAAATAGGGATTTGGTGAACGTGGGGGAGAATCTATAAAAGATCAACGAGGTATTTGTGTAAGTGGTTGTGACTTCGGCGGGACGAACGGCCGCTCTTCGGGCGGTAACCGTCCATGGCGAAGACTCATCCACAGCCCTTCTTCCCATCATCTCTTCCCCTGCCTTTCATCCTGCCCATTCGCTTATCTTCTGCAGTGACTTTATTGCTTCGAATTTTCACCCTCAGAGACGCACTGGCGCAAACATTGGACCCACAAGGTGAGAGAGCTAGGTTCCATCCTGACCCCGCTCTTGTCTGCTTTTGAATCTTTATTTTGCTCCAGTCGTCCTGAGATATCGCTCCCGCCTTGCTGGTTTCATCAGAACCTGGAACAACAACCCCATCGTGAACGATCTGGCCGCTCCAGATGATCCTTCGTGAGACGGCTGGGTATTAGGAGAAATGTTTGGGAACCGCCGATAGTGTCGGGATGTCTGTGAAGAAGGGGATCTTATCCTGGAGCCGAGGTTTTGACTCATCATTCTTCTCCAGATGCCGCCTGATCTGTGGCGCCCTTTCAACTTCTGATGGTTTCCTGAGGATTATTGTTTAAATCCAACGTGCTTGTGATCTACCGCACATAAGGATCACTGGAGAACCCCCCCCCCCCCACCCCCCCCCCCCCACCGACGAGATCTATCGGGTTTGTTGTATGAAAAGAGAGCACAAATTCACTGAGCACACCTTCCACTCGCCAAACAGCATCTTTCAGCTGCTGCTGTCGAACATGAGATACAGGAGCATCAGAGTCTGTCCCTCTAGTCCGAGGAACATCCCCCTCACCCCCACCCCACCGGCAGCGCTGAACCTCCAAAGCAACTGTTCACATCCACCGTCTCATATTCAGGAATCCTGCAGTTCATTATTTGGATGGATAAACACTTGACCTTCCTGTCGATCTGTCTGTGTCTTATGTCCGGGTGAGTGTCTGGTCATTTTGCCCCGAGGACCGGAGACCCTGTTTCGTCAGGTTGAACTTGTGCAATTACTTTACAATGAACTTAAATGGACATTTTCAATGTCTTTACATTTGAACAGAACCGTCCCTTTCAGCCCCCGCGCCCGAGTCGCCAAATTAAACCGGAGACCCCGAGGAAAACCCACGCAAACACGAACACACTCGAGACAGTGCAGGATTTGAACCTCTGGCCCGATTGCCAGCACAGTAACAGTTGCCCTCCGCTTTCCATGGACGCCCACTCACTGCCTTGCAGCAGTGCCCTTCACCTCTCCGTGCCCCCTTCTCCTGCCTCTCCTGTTGCCGTGGCCGTTTCCCCACCCACCCACGATTCATCCTCATCTTTTTATCGAACCGATTCTCCCACACTCACTCACCGCGATGATATCTCCACCACGTTTACCTCCCTACTCCAGTACATTTCCCGACTCCACTCTGGCTCACCCTCCCCAACGGGGTCCCCACCCGTCGTGGCTCCGTGACCGTCGTGGCTCCGTCCCCCTTCCCTAACTTTGCACTCGCCGGGGTTCGTAAGGAGTTTGTACTTTCTCCTCGTGGGGTTTTCTCCGTGGGATCCGGTTTCCCCGAACCATTATAAACCTAGCGGGGGATTTCGAATCATCTCCTCTCCCTAACACGACCCTCTCTTCGGTCTGGACATTCCCACGTGTCTCTGGTCTTCGCTTCCATTTGTTCTCCTGCCCCATCCAAGCCGCGCTTCTCCTCACCCCCTCCACTCGAAAGTTGACATTTCGGCCAACGAGCCGGTGCCGTCGAATCTGCACCCAATTCATCGACACCCCTGGACCGTTTGGAAACGGGGGAGGAAACCCCAGGGAATCCCCCAGGCAAACGGCACGGGATTCCTCACGTGAACCGCGACGCCGACCTCGCTGCCCTTTCCAGACCCAAACTGCGTTCCCGGGACCTCCACTTATCATACGGATTGCAGCTCAGTTCTGGAGGACGTTACTTCTTTGCATTCCCCAATATCTCTGCCTCTAACCCCCCCACCCCCCCCCCTCCTCCCCATCTTGCCATCCACATCATGCAGGGAATCTTCCAAACACTAACGAAAAGAGCCCAATTTTAAAGGGCAATAAATAAGCAAGTAAGGGTGTTGGCCATGTCCATCCTCTCCAGCTCCAGGGTTGACGCCGAACTGTCATTCGTGTGTTGTTAGGGAAGACATTGAAAGCACGTGTTGCTTGTACCCGATCTATCTCGTCCTCTTCACCCGTCCACATCCATCGTCCACCACTATCCTGTGAGATTTTCGAAAGCTGCGACATTTCCCTTCGGCTTTGGATGGACCTTTGACTTCAATCCTCTTTTCCTGCAGCTTCAGTGGCCCAGGAGAAGGAGGAGGAAGAAGTGATCACTTATTGGAGTTGCATCTTCTCCAGATTGTTCCTCACGAATATCGTCTGGTTGTCGCTCATCCAGCTACGGCTGTTACTCTTCATCGGAACTCTGAATCCGATGTTGCAGTTTCTGGCACAAGGTGACCCCAGCAATGGTGAGGAGACCGAGACCATTCAGTCATGATCTGGGAGGAATTGGGGTGGCGAGATGTGGAGACATGAAGCTGTGCGATTGGGAGATCAAAGAGAAGGAGAAAATCATAGCAGGGGATAGACAGCTGCATTAAAAGAAGAGGTAAAGGAAGTTCGAAATGTCAGATACTAACATTGAATGGACCGCAAGGGAGGGGAACGAGGCAGATGAGGAATAAGGAGTGGCGAAAAATAGAGGGAAGGATTGGCGGGGAAGAGCTGAGACCAGCAGGCAATAAGGTGAAGAGAACATTGGACAACCGACAGAAGAGTCAAAATGAAGATGTCGCGGGGATGGCACAAAGGGAGAAAAATGGGGAATGAAGCGGAGGAAGTGGAGAGATCAATTCAGGGAGGGAGTTATTGGTTAGTCTGAGAGAGGTGCCGGGAGGAAAAGGGCAATGGAAGTGGCAGATATTAAGGGACACGGGCGTGGACGGACAGAGTGTAGAGAGACACAGAGAAGAGGGAGTGAGAGAGAGATAGAACGAGTGAGAGAGATGGAGAGCAAGGGAGGGAGAGAGAGCTAGGGAGAGAGAGAGCGAGTGAGAGAGAGCAAGAGGGAGAGAGAGAACAAGTGAGGGAGAGGGGAGTGCGAGAGAGAGAGCAAAAGTGAGAGGGAGAGAGTGAGAGAGGGGGAGAGGGAGAGTGAGGGGTAGAGAGGGAGAGAGAGAGAGCGAGAGAGAGGGGGGAGAGAGATAGAGAGAGCGAGCGAGAGCGAGAGTGCCTTTACACACTCATTATATATGTTCTCGGACGAGGATCTCTGACTGAATTCACCTATAGTCCGCAATTCCAGTCCCCACACAGAAAGATTGGATCCCAGAGATGGATCGCCATAGACATGTAGTTCTTTGCCTAAATCTCAGTCTGACCTCTCTCCCTCTATTGAAACCCCTTTGCAATTCAACACATAATTTGCGTCTCCAAATAATTTCCCAGTGTTAATCCAAACGAACTCCTATCCATACACTTTCACTATAGTTATTTAGTTTTCGCAAACATTGATGTGATTTGCCACGGAGAAACATGAAAAACAAATAGATGATTCAACGTCCTTATTTTCCTGAAACTCCTTTTCCCTCTTCATGGCCACTTCTCTATATCCTGCGAGATTTCATCACATCTATTACTCACACCGTTCTCATCTCTATCTGAATCCCTCACCTTCAGTCCCCACTTTCCTATCTGTACTCATCCACTACCATAGCAGTTCACGTCCACTGTGTCCCTCCCCACTCACCATTCTCTCCTCCTTTACCTTTATTCTCCCTTGTTCCCACTCCGTTTCTTTTCCTTTTCTGATCCCCTTCCCCCTCATGCTCTCTCTCTCTCTCTATCTTCTCTCACTCTCTTTCTAGATCTCTCTGCCTCATTAACCCATTCCCTCCATACATGACTCCACTATTCTTTCACCGCCCCTCGCAGTATATTTATGGTTCTGACACAGGATTTTGATCCGTGGCTCAGAACAGGAAGGAGGAAGGGAATAGGGATAAGGATACATTCGGCCAGATAGTAGACAGGTATCAAGAGTTTCAGTGGTGTCTGGCCATCAAGTTGCAGGGGGCAGAGATGTCTCCAATCCAGTCCACAGATTTCTTGTGATGGAGGGCGAGCTGCCACATGTCCTTGAACACTTTCCTCCCAATGTGATACAGAAGAAAATAGACGATGACCTGAAATGTGAATATAGGGAGACAGGTTGGATGGAGGGTAACGAGCAGGACTTTTTTGAACACTATTTAAACTCACAAAATAAAAAATTACACTATTTCAAATTCATTCCAAATATATACATGTGGTGTGTGTGTGTGTGTGTGTGTGTGTGTGTGTGTGTGTGTGTGTGTGTGTGTGTGTGTGTGTGTGTGTGTGTGTGTGTGTAAAGAAAATAAGAAAAGGAAAACCTCCTTCTACCCTACACACACCCTTTTCCCTGCTACACAAAATAAAGGAAAAAGACCAGGGCAAGAGATAGGAGTACATCGTCAATAACTTCATAAATAAATAAATAAATAAATAGATGGGGGGGAGAGAGAGAGTGAGAGAGAGAGATGTATAAGAGAGAGGGAATGTCTGAGATTCATTTAAATATCAATGCCCACACTTTGTAAATATGGGCTTCATATTTTCCACAAACACATGATACCTATTTCTTAATTTTTAAGTTTCTTTTTCAAGTGACATGCAGCTCCTAACATCTGCTTAGCAACGGTCAAATCCCAAATGAATATCTGACTTCTATATTTTATAGCTAAAGCAATTTGAACAAATTTAACTTGATATATATTCAATTTCACTTTAGGGTTGACCCCCTCTAATATCTCCAGATAAAAACAGCATTGGATCATGTGTGAAATTTTACCCCTAATAAATCAACTATTGCGAACCAAAAAGGTTTAATTGTGGAACACTGCCAAGTTGAATGCAAAAATATACCAACTTCTTCACAAGGTCACAAGAAAAAGGAACAGAAGCAGGCCATTCGGCCCATTGAGTCTGTTCCGTGAAACCTCCCTGTGCTAAACTGTTCTTGCAAGTTCCGGCCTTGTCCCCATATTCCTTGATACCCTGACTAATTAGATACCTATCAATTTCCTCCTTAAACTCCCCCAGTGATCTGGCCTCCACAGCTGGATGTGGCAACGAATTCCACAAATTCAGCACCCTCTGGCTAAAGACTTTTCTCCTCATCTCTGTTGTAAATTGGTACTTTTTAATTCTAAGACTGTGCCCTCTTGTCCTGGACTCACGCGACAGGGGAAACATCTTATTTTCTTGGCCACATCTAAAACATGAATATGATTCATTTTTTGTAATATATGTGGTGTTAAATATAATTGATGAATACTATTAGATGGAACCGACCTTTCCAGTTCTTTCACCTGCACAAAAGCCCTGCCTTTCTACCCATTCCTCTTCAGTCATTCTGTCCCCTCCCTCCTTTCTCCACCTATCTCCTACCCTTCCACTCTTTAATTCTGATGCTCACCGGCATTGTCTCATACTTTGATGAAGGGCTAAAGCCAAAGACGTCAGTTATATATCTCTGGCTTTGCTACATAAAGGACACTGTTTGTCCTACTGAGTCTCTCCAGCATTGTGTGTTCTTGCTTCCACCACAATGCCCACAGAATTTTGTGTTTTAACCTTACCCCAAACCTATATCTCACATTTATTGTATATTTCATACTTAATCTGCATACCTCAATCCATTTTTTCATCTATTTGCTTATTTAAATCTACTTCCTATCTATTTCTTAATTTACAAACCACTTCCTTCTGAA
Source organism: Narcine bancroftii (assembly GCF_036971445.1). Classification (NCBI taxonomy): domain Eukaryota; kingdom Metazoa; phylum Chordata; class Chondrichthyes; order Torpediniformes; family Narcinidae; genus Narcine; species Narcine bancroftii. The sequence goes on along the minus strand of NC_091479.1, from coordinate 25,058,167 downwards.
TTTTCTTTTCTAATAATTTAAGCATATTTTAAATAAATTTCTTTATATCTCCAGTACATAACACTGGTTGTACCTCCGTTTCTCTTGCTAATTATAAATCTTGACCAAGATTTTCACGAAATAACCTCATAATTTGATAATAACAAAATCGAGTATTTTCCAGTACTTCAAACTTTTCATTCATTCTAGTAATAAATTTTCTAGCCTCACAACAATCTTTAATTTTCCTAATACCATAATTTTTCCAAATCTTTAAAATTAATTTCCCATAGAAAATAGAGTAAGTCTATCTTGAAATAAAGTTGTTCTGCTTGATAGTAAATCTCCTCCTCCAATATCTTTATCGACCTTATTCCAAAGTTCAATTAAATGTTTCAGTATGGGTGTTTCTCTATTCTCTGTCAAGAATCTTCGATTCCATTTAGAAATAAATTTGCATGGATTTTCCCCTATTTTATTAAATTCTGTATTCACCCATGCTGGAACATTATTTAAATCATACATTGCATACATACATCTCAATTTGGCTGCTTTATAACATTTAATAAAATTAAGGAGCTGTAAAACTCGTCAATAATATTTCCATGTTAATTTCTCAAACACACATTTAATTCCTTAAAGTTTTTTTGATGAACTACAATTGGATTCGATTGGAACAAATACTGTATTCAAGGAAAAACATTCATTGTAACACAGTTTACTATACCCATCAAAGTAATAGGTAACATATTTCATCTTTCCAAATCTGCTTTTCTTTAGTGAAGATAAATAATTTAATTGAAATAATTTTGTTAAACCTGATTGCACACATATACCTAAATATTTTATCCTACATCTGACCATCTAAATTCACTATTTTCTTACATTTTGAATAATTCCCATTAACTAACAGCATAATTTACCTTTTATCCCAATTCATTTTTTAGCCCAATATTTTTCCATATTCTTTTATTCTAACTTTAAGCTGTTGCAAAGAATTTAATGGATCTGTTCAATAAATCAAAACATCATCCATAAATAAATATATATTTTGTTCTTCCTGATTCATGGTAATGCTCACAATCCTTGAACCCTGTCTTATCATTTCAGCTAAAGGTTTTATGGGTAAAATAAATAAAGCTGGTGATAATGGACAGCCTTGTCCATTTGGTCTAGTTCATTCAAATACTGTTGAAATCTGACCATTAGTCATTACCTTCGTCATAGGATTCACATGTAACATTCTAACCCAATGTATATTCATCCTCATTTACATTTCTCCAAATCATTTTAAAGTTCCAAGCTATTAAATTCCCTTTCAGCATTTAAAGCAACAGCTACACGTTGTTCTCCCTCTTTGAACTAAAAGTATTAAACGAATCAACCTGATTATCTGCAGATTTCTGATTCTTAACAAATCCAGTTTGATCTACACGAATTAACTGATAAATATTTTCCAATCGATTTGCTAACATTTTAGCTACTATCTAATAATTAGCACATAATAAAGAAATTGGTCTATAAGGTATTGATTTCAATAAATCTTGATCTTTCTTAGGAATCACTGTAATAATTGCAGTCGGAGAGGATTCCCAGAGAGAATGTATCTTCAATGCTCCATAAATGGAGTTTTGTATAAAACTCTACAGGGTACTCATCTTCCCTGGTGATTTATTATTCTCTTATGAACTAATTACATCTCTAATGTCCCTTACACTAAATTCAAATCTTTTTGTATCTGATCTCTTAAACTAGGTAAGGGTATTTGCGATAAAAACTTATTAAACTTATTTTCATCGAGTACTAATTCTGTTTGATCAAATCTGGAATAAAATTCCTTCAATACCTCATTTATTCTTTGTGGTTAATATGTAATAAACACATAACTTTTTTTAAACTGCATTGATGACTCCAGATGTCTGTTCTGCTTTCAACAGCCATGCTAAAACTTTAGGAGCCCTTTTTCCTAATCCATAATATCTTAGTTTTATTCTTTGAATTAACTTTTCAGTTCTATATGTTTGAACATATTATATTGGAGTTTTTTTATTAATTAATTGTTTTTTCTTTACTTCAGAAAAAAAAAATTTCCAATGTAACTTTACCTTGTTCTAATTGAGCTGTCTTTTTTATTTTTAATCTTAGCCAAGTAATTTACTATTTCATGCTTTCATTGCATCCCAGATAATACCTTCATTATCTACCAAATTAAAATTTGTTTCTAAATATAATTGTATTTGTTCTCTCATAAACTCACAAAAATCTGTTCTATTTAATAACGCAGTATTAAACCTCTTTCTATGTGGGTATAGACTTTGCCTCAAGAATTAAACATGTCAGTACAAGTGGAGAATGATGAGATATTATCCTATCTTTATATTCAACCTTATTATTTCTTCCCTGTACCTCCGCTGATGTTAAAAAGAAATCTATTCTAGAATAAGGGTTATACTTATGAGAATAAAATAAAATAATTCCTCTCTTTAGGATTCAACTGATTCCAAATATCAACTAAGTTTAACTGTTTCATGAAATTTAAACTAACTTTGGCCTCTTTAGCCCTCATTACTGCTTTAGTTGATTGATCTAATAGTGGATCAAGGCAAAAATTAAAATCACTTCCAATTATAACTTTTCCCTGTGTCTCAGATAAAAATAAAAAAAGATAAAGAGCAGGACTTCAAGGATGGTTATCTCCGGTTTTCTCCCTGCACCACGTGCTATTTCGGGGAAGGACAGGAGGTAATGCAGATGAATTCAGGCTTGTGGATCACTGAGGCACAGTGAGCATACCATATAACCATATAACAATTTACAGTACAGAAACAGGTAGAATCAGCCCTTCTAGTCTGCACTGATTTACGTGAAACTCCACTAGTTCCACCTACCTACTCCCATCCCCATAAACCTCCAACCCCCTATCATCCATGTATTCAACTATCGGGTCATGAAATGTTGTTAGAGGACAGTGATTTGCCACTGGCAGAAAGGAAATGACTCCTTTTCACCTGTATTGGTTTCCACCGGAGTTTCTGGTGTCCTCACACCCTTCGAAACATACGGGATTTGTAGTTTATTTGGTGAATTTGGGCCATAAGTCGTAAGGTCCAATGACCCTACTCTATGTTATTATCTTTATTTGAAAACAAAGGAGCTTTGGAGCAGACATTTGGAGCAGTTGTACTCGGACTAATATAAGGCAGATATCTGGTAAATGTTCAGCAATTTTTGCATTGCACTTTGCACAAGTATATTCCATTGAATCAGAGAAAGGTGGTCTACTGAAATAACTAAGGTGTGCGTGGGGTGTAGAAAATCTGTTGAAGAAGGACATTAGAGCAGGCTAGACCATTACGAAGTCGGAACTGACAGAGCTCATCAGAGCTGCAATATTTCAATGAAATAGCTTTTGAAAAGTGACAGGAAAGCAGAAAGAGCCCACGAGGAAGTCCAGGCGAATGGATGGAGGAGAATCCAAAGGCATTATGCCAGTATATCAAGGACGAGTCGTGTGAAGACAGTACACATCAGGGGTGATGGTGTAAATGTGTGCCTGGGGACAGATGTTTATGAGTATGTTGCTTCAGTTTTAACCAGAGAAAAGGATCTTGAAGATTGTGAGGATCCATCAAAGTGAATTCAAATGCTTGAGCACATTGTCGTTAGGAAAGAGGGTTTGTCGGAGCTTTTGACAAGCAAAAGGTTAGTTAGGTCAGCGGAAGCCGACGAGAACTTCTCAAGGCTACAGTTGAAGGGAGGGAGGAGATTTCTGAACCACAGGGGATGCTCTTCATGTCATCACCGGAGGATCTGGGGGGGTTGCAAATGATGTTCGACCACTAAAGTGAAGCGAATCAGAGACCACCAAGTCATTCTTCATTGGTGGGCAAGCTGTGGAGAAGATCCTGAGACTGGATGTACAATCATTCAGAGAAACATAATCTGATTTGGGATAGTCAGCAGGCTTATTTAGGGGACGGCAAGTCTCAGAAGCCTGATTGAATTGTTGCAACATGCTCAAAGCAGCTTGATTTAGGTAAATATAGTGCATATGGACTTCAGTAAAGCATTCGTTGAGGTTCAACGTGCAAGGTTGATTCGTAAATGGAGGAAGCATAGAATTTAACGAGGTTTTTCTCTGTTGGTTCAGATTTGACACACACAGAAATCAGTTGTAGATGCCTGGTATCTTGCATGGAGGTCGGTGACCAGTGGTGTTCCACATGGATCTGCTCTGGAACCTCTCTTATTAACAATTTATTTTATAAATGGAGGTGAATTAGTTTGTGGATGACACAAATGTTGATTCTCTGGATTGTTGCCAGAGATAATAGCGGCAAATTGTAAGGACACGAAGCTGGGCTGAGAAGTGGCAGAAAGAGATTAACCCTGAAAAGTACAATTGGTTCATTTTGGTGGATCCATTTTAAAGGCAGAACACAATGTTCATGGGAAGACTATGTGCGATGTGAATGAGATCTTGGGGTCCACGTGCATTGGTTGACGGTTGAACGTTTGATTAAAAATGTGTATGGTATGTTGGCCTTTATTTCCCGTGGGGCGAGGTAAAGGGGTGAGGAGCAATATTCCCGCTATACAATACCTGCTTTCGACTGCACTTGGTACATTGCTTTCCGTTCTGGTCACCGTACGACAGGAAGGATGTGAAAGGTGCAGGGGTATTTAGAATATGCTGCAAGGAGAGGCGAGCGTGGCAAATGAGGATAGGTTGAGTCAGTTTATTGTTCTACTCTTCTAGCGACACAGGTGCATAAGACAATGTGAGATATGGATCGCATTGATTGCCAGGGGATATTTTTCCAGGACTGAATGGCAAGAGAGAATTGTTTTCAGATACTTGGGAGTAAGCCCATTGGAGATGTATGTTTTATCCATTGAGAATTGTGGTTCTTTAGAATGCGCCGATATTAACGGTGGTGGAGCCAAGTGCAATCTGATCTTTTAAGTGACTATCAGAGAAATACATGAAATGGAGAAAATGATGGGTTGTGCAGCAGATCAATTCTATTCCATTATATTCTCTCTGAACTAGTGAGCAAGTTAACGAATGCATTCGGAATCATCCAGCTGTGCGGATTTTTGTGTGCTCCCTGGAATGGGCTTATCATGGACCGTCACAGACACAAGAGAAAGAAGCTGGGATCATCACCAGGTAATCCAGTCACCTTCGCTGTGGGCAATGATGGAGGGATATACAATTTCGGGATGCCTGACTGTCTTTGTGTCTTGCCTCCCACCCACATCGCTCGGGACCTTTTGAGATCCCGTGAACGTTAAGACGGGCTTTTTTCTTTATTTGCTTTGCCAACTATATTTTACATGTTTCACACACTCAGAAATACGTTCTCAAAGATGTGGAGGATGGGAAAAATGTTGAGCCGGTCACTAACATTGCAACTCACTCCTCTCTCACAGATTCACCCTCTTCCGAGAGACTGGAGGACATGCAGTCTGCAGTTCTCTCTCTGGCAATCACAGTCATGTTGGCTGTGCTCTTCTCCATCTCTGCCACGATCCCCATGCTGGAGGTTCAATACCTGACGTTCATCCTGCAAACGTTCACCCGAGCATTCTTGTACAGTGGAAACTCTGCTTTCCTCGCTCTCGCGTGAGTCCACCTGTTACATTGGTTTCCAAATTTCGGGGATCCTACATCTGAAATCTGTGCGGATGCATTCCTCGTGAAGATGATGTAGATCCAAGTGTCTCGCAGGGCATGGAAAGTTGGGGTGTGAGCAATAGGGTTTGGGGGTAAAATCTATCCAGGAAGAAGTAATTAAAAGCAGACGACAACAATCTTGAGATTGATAATAAGCTACCCAGTGTAAAAGATCACAGTGGTTGAGCGTTGACTGGCCCCTTGTTGTGCTCATGGGCACATCTCAATCCTCTGAACATTTTTCATCTGCTCTCCTGGCAGGTTTCCCATGTGTCATTTTGGAAAGCTCTTGGGGACCACGATGGCATTGGCAGCAGTGGTCTCCCTGCTCCAATTTCCTTGTTTCATTTTCATCAATGGAACCTTGCAGGGCAACCCACTCTATGTAAGTATGGAAAGGTTAAAGTTTCCCTTTGACCCCCCACATCAGCTCGCCTTCCAGGGAGATGGATTGTAAAGAATTCAATTAACCCAGGGAAGGGAACCAACTCTCTTATCCTCCTGCAACCACCAGGAGCATATGGAGTTGTACAAGTGTGGTTCATGAAGCTTCAGTTCAGCTGGGCCATTTTTACCTTTGCCGGCGCTGTACGTTAGGAATGTTGTGAAGCCTTTGAAGAGTGGCATGGAGGAAATGACCATTCGGGGGTTCGGTGGGATATTGGTAAATGTGTGTTTCCATTGAGAGCAGAGAAGGAAGAGGGGGTTTAGGCAGAAGACATGGGGCATTTTCAACTGAGGAAACTAGGCAAAGTGATACTAATGGAAAGTTATAGGTATGTGAAGGAAAGTTTCCCCGAGGAAACACTGGGGCAAATGCACAGGCGCTGTTCAGTGTATTAATGGAGAGTGAACGAACAGTTGACACCAGAAGAGAGATAGAACAGAGTGCATTACAGCACAGTAGCGCACAACGAGGTGCTGAGCGATGTATATCTACCGCCGAACAATCTAGTCTTTCCCTACATCACAAACTTAACTCTCTATACCCCTGTATCAATTTGTCTACGGAATATTCCTTCACGACCATGCCAGGCAGTGCATTGGAGGCACTCATCACTCTTAATGGAAAAAAAATGTATCTTATACCTCCCAGGAACCTTCCTCCGTTCACTTTAAACCTCGGGTATTTGCCCTTAGGTGTCCAAGAAGTATGCAAAGTTTACAAGCCATTCTTAATATTATACATTTTTAATGAGGCAGCTCTTATATGACCATATATCAGTTACAGTATGGAAACAGGCCATCTCGGCTCCTCTAGTCTGTACCGGTTTAAGTGATCTCCTCTAGTCCCACTTACCTGCACCCTGCCCATAACCCTCCAATCCCCTCTCATCCATGCACCTATCCAACTTTTTCTTAAATGACAGAATTGACCCTGCTCTAACCACTTCTTCCGGAGGTCATTCCACTCAGCCATTCTCTGAGTGAAGAAGCTTCCTCTCATGTTACTTCTAAACTTTTGCCACCGACCCTCAACTCATGACCCCTCGTTCTAATACATCTACTTTATCTATCCCCCTCATATATTTATAACCTCTATCAAATCCCCCCTCAACCTTCTACGCTACAATGAATAAAGACCCTGTCTACTCAATCTTTCTTTGTATTCTAGATACTGCGATCCAGGCAACATTTTAGTAAATCTTCTCTGCACCCTCTCTACCTTATTGATATCCTTCCTATAATTTGGAGACCAGAACTGCACACAATACTCCAAGTCTGGCCTCACCAATGCCTTGAATAGTCTTAACATCACCTCCCAGCTCCTACATTCTATGCTTTGATTTATAATGGTCAGCAGATCAAACGCCTTCTTCACCATTCTATCCACATGAGATTCTACTTTCAAAGAACAATGGACCATTATTTCAAGATCACTCTGTTCCTCTGCATTCCTCAGTGCCCTCCCCTTCACTGCATATTTCCCGTTTTGATTAATTTTCCCAAAATGAGCACTTCACACTTATTGGGGCAATCTTTCAGCCCACTCTTCTAAGCCGTCCAAATCCTTCTGCAGTCTCAGAAAACCATCTTCACTCTCCACAACTCCCCCTATTTTGTATCGTCTGTATATTTACTGACTCAATTTACCACTCCATCATCCAAATCGTTAACAACAAGGGACCCAACACCGAGCCCTGAGGCACACCGCTTGTCACTGGCCTCCATCCTGACAGACAGTTATCCACCATGACTCTCTGGCATCTACCTTCTAGCCACTGTTGAACCCATCTGACTATGTCAACATTAATACCTAGCGCCTGAACCTTCCTTACCAACCTTCCATGTTGAATCTTATCGAAAGCCTTACTGAAATCCATATAGACAACATCTACTCCTCTACCCTCATCAACTTCCACATCACCTCCTCAAAAAATTCAACAAGATTTGTCAAACATGACCTACCCCGCACAAACCCATGTTGAGTGTTGCTGCCCCTCTAGGTACTTATACATATTATCTCTAAAAATATTTTCCATTATTTTACTGACCACCGACATCAAACTTACAGGCCCATAATTGCTCGGCCTACACCTGGAGCCCTTTATAAACAGAGGAACCACATTTGCGATACACTAATCCTACGGCTCCACTAGCAGTTTTTGAAAAATCACCGTCAGAGCCTCTGCTATTTCCTCCCTGGCTTGCTTCAAGATCCTGGGGAAAATCCCATCGGGACCCGGAGACTTATCCACCTTGATATGCATCAAATGCTCCAACACCTACATTCCTAATCATTACATTTTCCATAATTACTCCACATTTTCCATAATTACTCCTTTTACCTCACTTATCCTACATGATTCCATATCCTTTTCCCTCGTGAATACCGAAGAGAAGAACGTTGAATACCTCCCCCATCTCATTCGGCTCTGCACACAGTTGTCCGCTCTGATTCTCTAAGGGACCAACTTTATCCTTTATTCTCCTTTTGCTATTTACATATTTGTAAAAACCCTTTGGATTTGCTTTCCCCCTGTTCGCTATAGCCACCTTGCATCTTTTTCTTCCCTAATTTCTTTCTTAAGCTTCTTTTTACAATGCATGTATTTTCCAAGCATCTTATTTCTTATATTTAATGTAGGCCTCCCTTTTCATTCAAACCAAATTTCTAATTACCCTTGAAAACCACGGCTCTCTCAAACTTTTAGCTCTGCCTTTATCCTAACAGGAACATAAAGATTCTGCACCCTCAAAATCTCACCTTTAAAAGACCTCCAATTCTCCTCTACCTCCTTCCCATAAAACAAATCAGCCCAAACCACTCCCTGCAAATCCCTTCTCATTTCTTCATATCTGACTTTTCCCCACTCAAACACCTTCATCTTTGGATCAGACCTGTCCCTTTCCATAATTATATTGGAACTAATGGTACCAGGATCCGAAGTGTTCCCCCAACACCTACCTCAGTCACTTGCCCTATCTCATTCCCCATCAGTAAATCCAACACTGCCCCTTCTCTAGTGGGGACTTCAACATATTGCAGGAAAAATCTATCCTGCACACATTTTACAAATTTTAATCCATCCACAGAATGTGTTTCCCAATCTATGAGGAAAATTAAAATCCCCCACTCACACAACCGTGTGCTTATTACAAATCTCTGCTATTTCCTGACACACCTGCTCCTCTATTTCTCGCTAGGTGGTCTATAATACAACCCTATAATTGTAACTTCTCCTTTTACATTTGTTAATTCCACCCACACCGCTTCCCTTGACGAGCCGTCCAATCTATATCGCATCGGCACCGCTGTAATATTTTCCCTGACCAGCGATGCTACATCATCCCCTCTTACCCCTCCAATTCTATCACATTTAAAGCAGCGAAATCCCAGAATATTTAGCTGCCAGTCGCAACCCTCCTGCAACCAAGTCTCACTATTCGCCACCACGTCACACTGCCAAGTGTCTATCCACACCTGCCTACATCCTTTCAAAGAAAGTAAAACTGCAATTCTATCAGCATTAGCCTTCAGGCAAGGTCATGGTCAATCAGCTTTCCCCCCTTTCCAAGGCCTGTAATGTTTCGATCAGAACGAGAAGCAATACTCCAGGTATATTCCTTATCCTCGTGACTCCTGAACCCGGTCCCCAGAATAACACCAAGCACCTTCCTAACCACATCATCAACTATGCAGAAACCTTGAGGGATATATGAACCTGGGTCATTGTTGTTGGCAGCCATGAAAAATAGACAAGAACTTTTGTGCTTCAGACTAGAGCTGTGCTGCATTGAGCATAGGATTATTGCACTCTTTCTGGACTGTACGGCAGAAACGTGGTTCTCTGCTGTATTTTATCTCCAGATAAATATTGCATGCATCGGACTGGTAACCGTGGCTTTCGCACACCCAGTTGCTCTCTGCATGTTCTGTAGACACGAGAGCCATCGAGGGACACGTGAAACGAACCGCAACGCAAAGGAGTGAGATATCTGAGTGTTCGCAAGACCGTCGAGGGGTGGCAAAGCAGAGGGGTAGGATCAGGCAGGAGGTGTGGATCAGGCATCTTGTGAATATCATTGGGATGGAGAGACATCCGGCTGGCTATCGCCTGGAGTAATAGCAGTGCTTCATCGCTCCTGCCTTTTCAAAAAAAAATCCATTGATCCATCTTCAAATTCAAGCAAAGTGTTTTGTGTTTGCTCCTTTAATAAGTTAGATCGCCGTGTTCTCCGATATGGCTGCACAAAAATGTAAACTAGCTAAAAAAGGCAAAACTATAGACTTCATTGCTGACCTGTTGAATAAACTTACATGGGGCAGCACTTAACGGGAAATCACATCAACACTTGAAATGGTCGATTTCAGCGATGGACACCAGCTTGGAGGCTGGTTTGGGATCAGTTAATGAACCAGCCAGAGACTCTGTGTTCTGAAATGTCTGATCACACCTTCGCTCCGAAAGTGGCCTCGAAACTGGACATTCGGATCCTGGGCTTAAAGGACGGCGCAGAAACAGGTCCAGCCGACCAACATTTTCTGATTTACTCGGAAGATTTTAGGAAGGGAGTTCTTTTTATTGAACTCAACCCGAGATTGGCAGCACTCAGCGACCCATCGCTCTCAAGTACACTTCTGGACAAAGACCACAGTGGGTCAGACCACTTATCAAGTGGAAGACCATTTGATTCATGAGGTCCACCAGGAGAAGTCGGGATGATGACAAATTAGAAACCTCCTCCTTGCTAACCCCTAAAATGCCTACCTGGACAGACACGAGGACACAGTTTCCATCAGGGGCCCTGGAGACCCCACACCATTGAACGCACACAATGCACCTGACCTCTGGTCTCCTGCCTCTGCCCCGAGGGAGGGTACCCTAGGCACAGCGCCCACCCACCAGCACAGCACTGATGGAGACAAACAAGTGCTCGACCCCATCCAGGATTCTGCGGCTGCACTGCGGCCCCAACCTGTTCTACGACAGTCCCAGTGAATGACCAGATCACCTGATAGGCTGAGCTTATGACTTGTAAATTGTAGACGTGTAACCTCACCCCACGGGACTCTTTAAAACCAAGGAGTGAATGTGGTAAACCACTGCTATGTTCTCAGGCGAATTAAAGCCTATTGGTTCTCCACAATAGTCTCCCGAGTGTCTGATGGTGCATCTGAGGGTTTGGACCCCGCGGGGAGCGTTCGGTCTCCACTCCTTCCTCTCTATGGGTCCATGGCAGCACTGTCATTACACCAGTTCCTGCAGTGGCTCCATCTCTTATATCTGTGGCACAAGATTCTCGGGACGGTGAAACGTCGTGGAATTGCTCCCAATCTCAATCTTTCTTCCAACCAGAGGAACAGTTAAGGGATATTAAATTCCCAGCCGGCTGAGATCACTTGAAAAAGAAAAATCTTTAAAAAAAATTTTTTTGGATGAAAACGCTAGAATATTTTCCTTTTGAGAGTTTCCAAAGCTCCCCGGTGGAACAATTCGTGGTTAAACAAAATGGATAAATGAATACATCAGAATAAAATAATTGTTTCTATCAAGCTAATCACAACCAGGGCTAACCAGGAACCACGGTTGGATGCAGAGGTCCGGGCCCTTCTCACAGGTCACGAAGCTGCCTTCAGGACAGGGGATAGGATGGCACTAACATCAGCCAGGGTTGAACTCACCCGTGCAATCTGGAAGGCAAAGTGGGGGCAGGCACAGAAGTTCCACAGACAGTGCGGCACTGGTGACCCAAGGTGCATGTGGCAAGGGAACAAGACTACAACAGATCACAAGTCCACCTTGCGCATCATTAAGGACAATGAGGCCTCCCTCTTGGACAAACTGAACATCTCCTATGCATGGTTGGATGAGAAGAACAGAACGAGGCCAAAAAAAGCTGAGGGCTGAGGTGAGGAGAACATACCTGGTCGGGTACTAAATGACTGCACAGGTCATTGGATGGAGGTCTTTGCATATATCGACAACACCTCACGGTAGCAGTTCATAGGGTTCAACATCATCCTGGTACCCAAGAGGGTGCCGATGACAGGCCTCAATAACTACAGCGCTGTGGCAATGACCTTCACCATTAGGAAATGCTTTGAGCATCTGGTGATGGAACACCTCACAGCACACCTCCCAGAGTCGCTGGACCCATTTCAATTTGGCTATAGAAGAAACCGTTCCACAGACGATGCTACAGCCTTGTCACTTCACTCCGTCCTGGCCCACCTGGAGAACGACACCTCATACGCCAGGCTGCTGTTCATCGTTCAACTTGGCATTGAATACACTCGTTCCCCAGCTGTCCTTGCCGGGACTCCACACCCCTCTCTGTAACTGGCCTTCCTAATGGAAGGACCACAGTCCATCCAGGTCCGTAAGCAGGATATCGAGCCCTGCCATGTTGAGCACTGCCGCACGCCAGGGCTGTGAGCTGAGCCCGCTCCTGTTCATGCGACGGACCCACGACTGCATCACTAGATCCAGCTCCAACAGTGTCATCAAGTCGTCAGCCTCATCAGCAACAACGATGAGTCGCACTAGAGAAGAGGTGGAAAATCTGGTGATATCAAGTCAAGTTCATTGTCAGCTGATTGGACAAGTACTGTGGGAAACCACTGTCTATATATTTATCTGTCGGGGCACTCCTATTGGCCCCCACCCAGTTCAGGACAGTTGACCAGCTGGGACATGCCTCCATTCTGTTGTGAATAAAAGCCCGTGGGTTTTATTCACCTTCACTCTTCTGAGTTATTGATAGAGCATCAATTTTATTCACAATAAATTTTGACAATAGAGCAGGTCCTGAAACCGGAGAAGATGCAGATCGACCCTCAGTTGCCTGAGGCCTTCACCAACTTTGAACTTTGGCCGCTCCTGCAGGCATCATCTGCCATCGTTCGGTCGGAGAATGACAAATTACAGGGTCCCGGGTCAGGCTCCTAGTGTGCTCAATGATCAGGGGCGCCGCGGCGTACCTGGAGTTGATGGACATCTTGAAAGGCCAGTAGCTGAGAAAGTGAATGAAATGTAGGTCAGACACCTCCTGGTGACCCGAACACAGCGACCCGGGAAATCGAGCACCGAGTATCTCTCGGCCCTGCAACCCCCTGGACAGGTCTGTGAATGCAAGGCCATGTAGTCCACAGGGTACACGGAGGACCCTATTAGAGATGCCTATGTTGCAGGCATCAGGTCCAATTACATGTGCCAGAGACGACTGAAGCAAGGTGAGCTCAGTCTGTGGAGGGCGTTCGAATTGGCAGGTCCACTGAAGATGGCCCTCCAAAATATGGAGGCCTACTCAGTTGACAATGCAGACAACTCGTGGTTGTCCCGGGCACCATCAACTTGGGACACACCACCTCTCTCACGACCCATCAGCGACCCAACCATGGCAGCCGTACTCTGCGAGTGCCAAACGCCACCATCACCATGTCCCGTCAGCGACCCGACCATGGCCACTGTTCTCCGCGAGCACCTGAAGTGCTACTTTTTGGGGCCTGGGCAAGTACCCAAAGAAATGGTGCCCAGCTTTGGGAAGGAGGGGCACTATGAGAAGGTGTGTAGATCCAAACAATCCCTACCCAGCAGCACCGCATGCGAGTTGTGGGTGGCACCATCTTGAAAGCTGCCATCCTTGACCGAACACATGATTGCTCCACTGCATCGACAAGCAGCAACCCGACATTGGCCTCCATCACGTTGGACCAGGGCAGTCCTCAGCAACTCGCCAGGTAAACAGCCACATGACAAGTTGCCTGTTCCCTAGTGGGAGCACGGAGAGCTTCATTCGCCCCAACATGGTGAAGCTCTACTCCCTTGTGGTAAGGCCAATAAGCCAAAAGGTCTCGGCCTCAAAGTCGTATATGGCTGATGTCCATGGCTACAGTGTCGTGATCCTGACCGTGTGGGGTATGGACTACAAGGACTTCAAACTTCTAGTGACGTTGCAGCTCTGTACCGCTGTGCTACTGGGACTGGACTTTCAATGTTAACTTAAAAGTGTGACAATGGGCCCCATCCTCCCCTCATCGTCCCCAACCAACAACCCAATTGGCCAGTGTGCACGACCTGCGGACTCTCCACCTCAAAATCACCCCTCCACCACTGTTTGCCAACCTAACCCTCAACTGTAAACCTGTCACCACCACGGTACAGCACCGGGGACAGGACACAGGTAGCACCAGCCCTTGGAGAGCACATGGTGGTGGTGGTGGTCAAGAATGGGGAGAAGAACAGGATGGTTATCGACTACAGTCAGACCATTAACAGGTACACACAACTGGATGCTAACCCCCTCCCCTGTATATCCGACCTGCTGAACCAAATCGTGCAATATTGGGTATTCTCCCCTATTGACCTAAAGTCAGCTCCCCATCCACCCGGAAGACCACCAATACACAGGTTTCAAGGTGGATGGCCACCTCCATAATTTTCCCTTCAGCGCCACCAATGGAGTCTTGGTCTTCCGGCGGGAGATGGGCCAGTATGAGCTGCAGGCCACATTACCGTATCTTGACAATGTCACCATCTGCAGCCATGACCTGCAGGACTATGACGCCAACCTCCAGAAATTCCTCCACACCACCAGACTCCTTAACCTCACGTACAACCCACCTTGCCATCCTTGGCTGTGCTATTGAGAACAAAGTCATTGGATCTGACCCTGACTGTATGCGCCCACTCCTGGAACTCCCCCTCTCCCATAGGCTCAAGGCCCTGTAAAGGTGCCCATGCTTTTTTATATGCCCAGTGGGTCCCCAACTCCCGGACAAGCCCAGCCCCCTCATTAAATCCACCTCTTTTCCCCAAATACCAGAGGCCTGTGCAGCCTTCAGCCGCATCTCGGCAGACATCACCAAGGCTATGAACCACATTGTGGATGAATCCATCCCGTTCCAGGTGGAGAGAAATACATCCAACTTCACCATGGCTGCCACACTTAACCAGCCAGCCAGACACATCGATTTCTTCTCCCGCACCCTCCAGGGCTGGAAAATTCGGCTCTCCTCTGTCGAAAAGGAGGCCCAGGCCATTGTTGAGGTGGAACAGCACTGGAGGCACTACCTGGCCGGGAAACTATTTACCCTGCTAACGACCAACATGCGGTTGCCTTCACATTCAATAACCAGTAGTGAGGTAAAATCATAAATTATAAGATATTGAGGTGGAGAATTGAACTTTTCACCCCCAAGGACGATATCTTGTACCGGTCCGGGAAACTCAATGAGCTCCTAGATGCCCTAACCTGTGCAACTTGTGCCTGTGCACAGATCGACCACTTATAAGCCCTTCACAATGATCTCTGCCACCCCGGAGTTACCAGGTTCTTCCACGTCGTCAAAGCCCTCAACCTGCCGTACTCCATCAAAGAGATCAGGTTGATGACCTCAAACTGCCAGGTCTGTGTGTGTGCAAACCACATTTCTACCGGCCATAGTTGATAAAGGCCACCCACCCCTTTGAACACCTGAGGGTGGACTTCAAAGGACCCCCCCACTCCTCAGACCGCAATGTGAACTTCCTCAACGTCACTGATGAGTACTCACGCTTTCTATTCGCCATCCTCTACCCAGTCAAGACAGCTGCCACAGTCATCAAGGCCCTACGCTGTCTCTTCACCCAGCTATATTCAAAGTGACTGAAGAGCCTCATTTAAAAAATATATTTTATTTACTAGTAATAAAGTTTACAGACAAAACATACAAAACTCTTTTTTCCCCTTTTTATCCCCCTCCCCCTCCCTCATTCCCTCCCCCTCCCTCATTCCCTCCCCCCTACAAACTACCCCAAATAAAGTATATGGTCGGTTATTTACTTATTGCTGTGGTGGGTACACTCTCTTACAAAAAAAACCTTATTATGCTACTAAATGCATATATTTCATATATGGATCCCATACTTTAACAAAATAAGAATAATTATCGAGCAAATTGGGTTATCTTTTCCAATGGAATACATGCTCGCAACTCAGCATGCCATCGCTGTGTACTTAATTTCACTTTTCCAGGTAATTGCTATACACTTCCTAGCCACTGCCGGGGCTAGTCAAATAAATGCAAGTTGAAATTTCTCCAATTTCAAACCCAAAATCAATGTAGTACTACATCCAAGTAAAAATAACATCGGGCCAAATTCCAGTTTAAACTTAAACAACCCTTCCAAAACTTTCAAAATTCTACACCAAAAAAGCTTCACTTTTTCACATAACCAGACTGAATGTAAAAAAGAACCAGTCTCCTTACCACATCTAAAACATAAATCTGATTAACTAAAACCATACTTCTTTAACTTCTCAGGTGTTAAGTACAACTGTTGAAGAAAAGTATAGTGAACGAGTCTATACCTCACATTGATCAATTTAGTCATACTCTCTTCACACATAATCATCCATTTTTCCTGAGATATTGGAATCGTGAAATCTTCTTCCCATTTCCTTCTTGATTTATACAAATCTGGTTTCTTCATTTTACATTGTTACAAAGCATATATTTCTGAAATAAATCCCTTCTTACCTGCCTCTGTAATTAAAGCTTCAAAATTTGACATCTGAGGTAACTTTAATTCCCGTCCGAAATTGTCTAATAATAAAGCACAATCTTGATAATATGCAAATAACATATTTGTTTTAATTCCAAACTTTTCCCTAAGTCCATTAAATGAAAGAAAAGATCCACCCCACGATTTCAAACTTCGATTATTCATTGAAAAAGCAAATAGTCTGTTTTGATATAATGGAGTTTTAGCAGAAATTTTATTTTTAGTTCCAAGAATTTGATTCCTATTGTACCAAACCTCCATTAAATGTTTCAACACTGGTAAATGATAATTTTGTAATAAAGAAGAATTCCACTTATAAATCAATTGATCTACATTTTCTTCCTGAAGTTGAGCCATCTCTACAAGGGACTTTCAACATCAAACATCCTATTAATAATAATTGATAACTGCTTCTTAATAATTTTGAAAATGTGGGAATTGTAATCCCCCTAAGGCATACCTCCAAGTCCGTTTCTGTAATGACACACTTGCTAATTTACCCTTCCACAAAAACAATACTACCAAAGTTTTTAAATCCTTAAACAAATTCTTTGGAAGTTTACAGGGAATTGATTGGAACAAATATTGTATTCATGGAAAAATATTCATTTTTATACAATTAACATGTCCTATCAACGTTATTGGTAAATCTTTCCATCTATTCAAATCATGTTTAATTTTACTCAATAAAGGTAAATAGTTTAAATTATATAAATGTTGATAGTCAACATCTACTCCAATCCCTAGATATTTAATTTATCAGACCACCAAAGTTGAGTCATTTGTTTACAAGCTGAACAGTACTAATTTCACTTTTCTCCCAATCAACCTGATATCCAGACATTTTACCAATTTGTTCCAATCGTGTTTGCAAATGTCCCAAAGATTGCTCAGGGTATGTCAAATACAACAAGACATCATCTGCAAATAAATTAATCTTATATTCTTCCGAATTTATCTTAACACCTTTAATATTTTCATCCTGTCTTATCACTTGAGCCAATGGTTCGATGAGGCTGGTGACAAAGGACAACCCTGTCTAGTTGATCAGATCAATGTAAATGAAGAAGATATTTGTCCATTTGTCACCACCCTAGCCAATGGATTTTTATAGTAAAGACCAGTAAAGAGTGGTCCTGATTTAAATTTCTCTAATACTTTAAATAAAAAATTCCACTCCACTTGGTCAAATGCTTTTTCTGCATTGGGTTGCCCTCGAGAGGCATTGATCCAAGAGATCAAATTTACAATATTATCCTCTGAATATCTATCCTTAATAAATCCAGCCTGATCTACATGAACCAATTTTGGTAAAAACTTAGCTGGTCTATTCACTAAAACCTTTGCCACTATTTTATAATCTACATTCAATAAAGAAATTGGTCGATAAGATCCAATTTTTAATCTTTTTTTTTTGGAATTACAGGAATTAATGCTTTAGAAAAGGATTCTGGAAAGGTAGCCTGCTTTATTACTCTCATTAACACAGGAAATAATAAATCAAAGAACTCTTTATAAAATTCAGAGGTAAAACCATCCTCACCTGGAGATTTCCCCAGGCATAGATTGCAGTGCCTCTTCGATTTCCAACTCATTAAATGAAACATCTAACCCCTTAATCTCTTTATCTTCCAATAATGGCATATCTAAATTGGACAAAAATCTATCAATCTGATCATTACTATGAACAAACTCGGAAGTGTATAAATCTTTATAAAATTAATGAAATTCGTCATTAATTTGAGGTTTATAGGAAACAGTTGTGTCTTTTTTATTATAGCATTGATAGTCCTTGAAGTCTGTTCCGTTTTCAATTGCCATGCCAAATTCACCTAGCTCATAATAACATTGTTTAGATCTCTGCAATAATTTCTCAAAGTATTATATCTTAACTTTAACTTAGTTAACTGAACTTTTTTGTCCTCCATTACATCCCTTTTGTGCTTCTTCTTCTAATTTGTCAATTTTCTTCTCCAAATCTTGACTTTCCATTAAATATTGTTTCTTAACTTTGGCTGAATAGCTAATAATCTGGCCCCTCAAGTAAGCTTTTAAAGCATCCCATAACATGAACTGACACTGTACTGACCCTTCATTTATTTGCAAAGAAGTTTTTATATGTTCCCATATGTAGTCAATAAATTCAGGTCGTTTCCCCAGTGTTGTATTAAATCTCCAATGGTATGTTGTTTCAACTCTATCAGAGCCTGTAGAGGAAAGTGATAATAAAGAATGACCAGACAACATCCTGCTTTTATATTCATCCTGCGTTAATCTACCTTGTAATTGCGCTGATACTAAAAATTGGTCAATTCTGGAATAAGATTCACGTCTGGCCGAATAAAAAGAAAAGTCTTTCTCTGTCGGGTTTAACTTCCTCCAGATCTCTACCAAATTCAACTCTTTTGTTACCATTGACAACAGTTTAGGCAATTTTGTTTTACCCAATGTTTTTGGAGATTTATCCAATAAGGGTCCAAACAGCAATTAAAATCACCCCCCCCCCCTCCCACCAACACATTGTCATTTGCTCGATTCAAATTCAAAAAAGCTTCCGTTATAAACACCTCATCATCCACATTCGGTGCATAAACACTCATCAATGTCCAAACCTCTGAAAAAAATCTTGCAGTTTACCACTAACACTGTTGCAAAATGTAAAAGATAACTTTTTATGTATAACAAGAGCAACACCTTTCGCCTTGGAATTAAAAGATGATGCTATAACGTGCCCAACTCATTCCATTTTCAACTTCTGGTGTTCCTTTTCCGTCAAATGTGTTTCCTGTAAAAAAGCAATATCAATCTTCATTTTCTTAATAATATCATTTTCTTTTAATTGGACAAACCACCAGACATAACATACATGCAGACAAACAGTACACATACAGGACAAGTATTATATCTACAAACATAAATAAATATTTTGTGAATATGAGCGTCTCAGCACATTGGTCACGGAGGACCGGATAATGCTGTTTTGTCGGGTTGTACCTGTGCAATTGGATGGCAATAAAGTTGAACTTCCGCCAAGTTTGTCACTCCACTTGACCCTCCAGTCTGCACCTCCCCACTGATGCAGAGCCGGGAGATTTCCCCCACCCCCCCCCCCGCCCGTTGAGGAGAAGCAGAGGAGATGATCATACAGGATGGTGACCACAGCAGCGGAACAGCGAGGGTTCAGCAACTGACGGACCTGCATGGGCCGCAGTCCACTGGAGACTGGCTCGTGGGAACCCACTGTTGGAGGAGGGATTTGACAGGGCGCTGAGGGCAAAGACAGCTCCTGAATGTCCTCAGGCACTGAAGGCTTCCAGATCGTGTCGGAGGTTCAGATCTGGCGCTCGGGTGACCGATGGATTGAACAGGAGTAGGTTGGGCTGCAGAGGCGGCAGGAGTGCTGGAGGCGAATCCACGGACACTTGATGTCTATGAAGGGACTCCCTTTTGCTTATCCTTCTTTCAAACTGGAAGGGGCACCAGGCGACAATAACAATGACCCTTTGTCTGCCTTACGGCAGGCAGAAGGCAATTTCGTGTAATATTACGTTCTGTACTATTACATAACCCTGAAGGAATCTTAAATATTATACCTAGTGTGGGCATCAAACTCTGCTCGCACTGCCCTGGCATATAGGTTAGCAGGGTCTGGGGGCGCCCAATGGCCTCTTCTAGTGCTTGAGCACTTGTGGGTTGGGCTAGCAGGATCAAAAGAGAGGAATGGGCTCTTCCTGTGCTCTAGTAACTGGTGGCTTGGGTTAGCAGTGTTGCGAGGGTTCAATGGCCCCTTCACAGGTTCAAGCATCAATCAGGTGTTGCTGGAGCTGGGTTAGCAGAACTGAGAGGGCTGAATGGTCCCGGTTGGTCAGACAAGGTTGAGCAGGCAGAGCTGGAAGACCGCCAATGGCCTCTTCCTGCACATGGATTTATTGGACGACCTTGTGTATGGGCTAGTAGTGCGCGGGAGGCTTACACAGCCTCTTTCCGGACCTGGGGACGCTCTAAACGCTACCTTGGGGTGGGCTAGTCTGGCCGAGAAGGGGCGAGAGGCCACCTCTGCCCTTGCCCTGTCGCCCACATTTTCAAGATGCCCGGCCGATCATCCGCTGTGACGTTGAGCCCCGTTTCCAGGCACTCCACCTCACGGCTCCGGCCACGTGGTATTTCCAGCCGCCTCCTCCCGCCCAATCGCTTTATGCCTCCCACACGAGTCCGCCAATCCGTGACTCGGCTTCCCTTTACGCTCCGCCCATTGTACTCGCGACCTGAAAGACTGGTAAAGAAGCCAGGTCCCGCTGGATCGGGGCGGCTCTGCTGATTGGTTAGCGCCTCCTACGCGCTCTCCCAAGGCCAATGAGCATCCATCTCCCCTCAACCTCTCTCCACCCTGTGATTGGCTCATGGCCGGAGACGCACCCACCCCGCCCCTGCCACTCCCCACGTGGGCGGCTTCCCTGGAAACCAGAGACGCATGTATCCTCCTTCCCTCCACCAGCTCTTCTCTCTGATTGGTCGGGACAAATGCCCGCGCCCGCTCGATGGCCAATCGGCGAACGGGAAAACAACGGCGTCTGGGGGTGAGATCTGTCCGGAGAGAGAGAGAGAGAGAGAGAGAGAGGAAGAAGGGAGAGAGAGAGGAAGAAGGGAGAGAGAGGAGGTGGAAAGAGGAGGGATTAAGGGGAGAGAGAGGGATCGAAAGAGGGGAGGGAGCAGAGAAAGATAGGGAGGAGGGAGCAGAGAGAGATAGAGAGAGGTGGAGGGAGGGAGGGAGGGAGGGGATAGAGAGGGGGAG
This sequence comes from Narcine bancroftii, assembly GCF_036971445.1. Lineage (NCBI taxonomy): Eukaryota > Metazoa > Chordata > Chondrichthyes > Torpediniformes > Narcinidae > Narcine > Narcine bancroftii. Next base: position 25,036,725 of record NC_091479.1, on the reverse strand, counting down.
GGGATGAGAGAGGGGGAGGGAGGGAGGGGATGAGAGAGGGGGAGGGAGGGAGGGAGGGAGGGGATAGAGAGGGGGAGGGGATGAGAGAGGGGGAGGGAGGGAGGGGATGAGAGAGGGGGAGGGAGGGAGGGGATGAGAGGGGAGGGAGGGGATAGAGAGGAGGGAAGGAGAGAGAAGAGAAATAGAGGAAGGAGAGACAGGAGGGAGAGGGGAGAGATAAAGAGGAGAGGAGTGGGAAAGGGAGAGAGAGGAGGGAGGAAAGAGGAGGGATTAAGGGGAGAGAGAGGGATCGAAAGAGGGGAGGGAGCAGAGAGAGATAGAGGGGGAGGGAGCAGAGAGAGATAGAGGGGGGAGGGAGCAGAGAGAGAGAGGGGGAGGGAGCAGAGAGAGAGAGAGGGGGAGGGAGGGAGGGGATAGAGAGGAGAAATAGAGGGAGGAGAGACAGGAGGGAGAGGGGAGAGATAAAGAGGAGAGGAGTGGGAAAGGGGGAGAGAGGAGGGAGGAAAGAGGGGAGATAGAGGAAGGTGGATAGAAAGACGAGATGAGGGAAAAAAGGAGGGAGAGGAGGAAGCGAGAGGGGAGAAGAGGAAATGAGGGAAGAGGAGGGAGGGAGAAGGTAGGAAGAGGAGGGAGGAAGGGGAGAGAAAGGGATAAAGGGGAGAGAGGAGGAAAATAGAGAGGGGACAGAGAGGAGGGAGAGAAGAAGGGAGGGAGAGAAAGGAATGTGAAAGAGGAGGGAGAGATATAAAGAGGGAGGAGGGAGAGAAAGATAGAAAGGGGGATAGAGAGGTAGAAAGAGAAAGATGAGAGTAGTAGAAAGAGAGGGGAGAGAAAGGAGGGAGAGAGGAGAGGTATATAAAGGGGGTAAAGAGGAGGGAAAGAGGGGGAGGTGAGGGATAGAGAGGAGGGAGAGAGGGATATAGAAATGAGGGAGGAGAGGGATTGGAAAGGGAGAGAGGAACAAGAAAGTGGAGGGAGAGAGAGGGATAGAAAAAGGAGGAAGAGGAGAAAAGGTTAGAAAGGGAGAAAGAGGAGGGAGAGGGGGAGATTGCAATTGAAAGAGGAGAAAAAAGGGGGGAGAGGGATAGGGAGGAAGGAGAGAGAGGGGAGAAGGATAGAAAGGGGAGAGTAATAGATAAAATTGAGGAGGGAGAGGGCAATAAAGAGGAGGAAGAAAAGGAGAGCAGGGAGAGAAAGGAGAGAGGAGGGAGAGAGAGGTTGAGATTGAGAGGAGAGGAAGAGAGAGGGGAGCGAAGGGAGAGAGGAGGGATAGAGGAGAGAAAGGGGAGAGAGGGCTAGAGAGTAGGGAGAGGGATAGAAAGGAGAAGGAGGGAGGTGTTAGAGAGGGATAAAGAAAGAGTGAGAAGGGAGAGGGATGAAAGATAAGGGATAGAGAGAGGTAAGAGGGAGAAGAGAAAGGATGAAGGGAGAGGTATAGAAGAGGGAGAGAGGAGAAAAGATGGAGAGGGAAGAGAGGATCAAGAAAGTGGAGGGGAGAGAGGGGAGAGGGATAGAAAGAGGATAGAGGGGAGAATGAGGAGTGAGAAAGAGGAGGGATAGAGAGGGGAGAAAGAAGGGAAAGGGTGATAGAGGAGGGAGAAATAGGAGAGGAAGGGGAGATGGGAGAGAGAGGAGAAAGGGATAGAAGGTGAGAGGAGAAAGGAGAGGGAGTGGAAGGAAAGGGGAGAGAGGGAAGAGAGGAGAAAGGGAGAGAGGAAGGAGATGTCGGCGATGAGGGAGAAGGGGTACGCATCCAGCTGCATGAACTATTTTATGGTTTGACTGTAGTCAACAACCATATAACCATATAACAATTACAGTTTGCAAACAGGCCATCTCGGCCCCTCTAGTTCGCACCAATTTAAGCGAATTCCACTAGTTCCACCTACCTGCTCCATCTCCATAAGCCACCAGTCCCCTCACGTCCATGCACTCATGCAACCTCCTCTTAAATGATAAAACTGACCCTGTTGCAACCACCTCTTCTGGAAGGTCATTCCACTCAGCCACCACTCTCTGAGTGAAGAAGCTTCCTCTTTTGTTACTTATAAAGTTTTGCCCCCTAACCCTTAACTTATGACCCCTTGTTCTAATCTCACCTACCCTCAAAGGGAAGAGCCTATTCACATCGACTCTATCTATCCCATTCAGAGTTTTTCCCTATTCTTAACCACCATGACCTGGGCCCTCCAGGGGCTTGTGCTCGGTTCTATTATCCCCTCAGCCAGCAGCCGTTGCACCTCTGACTTGATAAATGCCTTGTCCCCCATGCTGTATCTCCTGCTCTGCTGTGATCGGCTTGCAGTCGGGGGTAAGGTCAGTGAGCAGGGGCGGGGAGGTTAGCGAACAGGGTTGGGGTGTACCCGGAGGGTGGAGAGCCCGCTGGTTGGACATTGTGGGTGGGTTGTTGTGCGTTGATTGGTCACGTGTGAAGGGGAGGGCAGGTGGTTTAAAAATTGGTGCTTACGGACAGCGAGGGGAGGATGGGGCCCATCAAATTCCAGAGTGACACTCTTAAGGTGCTACTGGAAGTCCAACCCCAGAGCTGGGGCATGACCTACAGTTTAAAATTGTCATAAGTAGCTCCTCATACAATTAGTGACACCATGCAGTAGCCCAGAGTCTCAGCCGATTGACCTGAATGCCAGGGATATCTTGCAATTGGATGGACTCACCACGAATGAACAGTCCCTCACAGCGTTAGGGTGCACAAAACTTTGGGTGCTGTCGCTGTCGAACAGGCAGGTAATGGGGTGTCTGTTTATTTCGACCTCCATCATCGAGCGAGTGAGTTGGTGAGGGCTGTGCTCAAGTGTAATGGACGCCACTACCTGGTCATAGTCAGAGTCGTCGTCTGGTGAGATGGGGCCTGTTGCCTGGGCTGGGAAGATGGCGGCTTCCATGGCTGTGTATAACCTGCTTTGGTTTGCCCTTCCCAAATGCATCACCTCACACTTATCTGCATTAAACTCCATCTGCCATTTTTTGGCCCATTCTCCCAGTTGGTCCAGATCCTTCTGCAAGCTCTGCAAATCTTTCGGACGACATCACCTCCTATCTTCGTGTCATCAGTAAACTTCGTTCAATTTGCCACATTTTCATCCAGATTATTGATATAGACAACCAACAAGAACGGTTCCAACACAGATCCCAGAGGCACACCACTCGTCTCAGGCCTCCAGACTGAGAAGCAACTACCTCTACCCTCTGTTCTCTCCACACAACCAATTATGAAATTACTGACCATTAACCCTGTACCATCCTTTCGGTTTGTTCTTCCAAAATGCATCATCTCACACTTATCTGGATTGAAATCCATCTGTCACATTTCGGCCCAACTCTGCATCCTGTTTATATCCTCTTCAGCTCCATCCACAAACTCCTCCAACCTCCGTATCATTCGCAAATTTACTGACCAATCCAAGAAGTGAGCAGGGCAGAGAGCGAGTGTGAGGACACAACCACTACACTGGCCGCACTCCTACCAGCTGACTGCAGGGGGCAACCACTGTACCTGCAGGTAGGCAACCTGGGAAGCTGGCCCCATCTGCCAACTGTCAATCACCGGCCCTTATAAAGACTCAAGCCGGCTCCTTCGGGGACAGTCAGACATGTGGAGCCAGCAAAGATACTGAGAATGGTGTTGGTCCCCCGCTTCTCAGACAAGGTCCGCCCATTGGCCCAAGCCACCACTTTTCCCCTCCCTGCCAAGTGCAAGTGGCCTTCGCCCACATCAGACAAGACATCGCCAATGCTACGAAGCATGCCGTGGATGAGACCACTCCATTCAGGGTGGAGTGTGATGCCTCAATCAAGGGGGCAGACATGTGGCCTTTTTCTCCAGGAACCTCCACTGTTCAGAGCTTGGACATTCCCCCATTGAAAAGGAAGCCCAGGAGATTGTGGAAGTGGTCCACCACTGGCTCCACTACCTGGCTGGCAGGAGGTTTACCCTCCTCATTGACTAGCGTGCAATGCCATTCATGTTCAGCACCACCCACAGAGGCAAGATCAAAAACGACAAGATCTTGCACTGGAGAGTCAAGCTGGCCACGTTCATCTACGGCATCCAGTATAGGCTGGGGAAGCTCAATGACTCTCCCAATGCCCCATTCCTGACTCCCTCAAAAATAGTTAAGGAACCGGCTTCAACAACTTCCTGTGGTTAAGAATTCCATAGATTCACCCCTCTCTGAGAGAAAGTGAATTCTCATCAGAGTGTTAAAAGACTTAACCTTGTGACAGATGAGTAAAACTAATATGAAAATATGAGAGATGAAGAAAGCTAGTATGGATATATGTGTAATGAATAAAGCCAGTAGGATAAGGGTAGATAATAGAATGTAGGAAGTAAAGTTAGTCTGAATAAGATAAGGGTCTTCTAGCCTTAGAGAGAGTCAGCAAGTTCCGCATATGTAATTTAGACAGAATTAGCAAGTTCTGCATATAAGAGTTTTAGTAAGCCCTGAGGGTCGGAAGGTGTGAACAAGGACAAAGGCAAGTTTGTGAATAAGGACAATAAGGACAATGACATGATGGGACAGACAGGATACCCCCTGGTCCTCCAAGTTCACAGAAACAGCACAGGACTGCCTAATGCCAAACTCATCCAAGAGGCAGAAGAATGTAAGGGGGAGGGTACTTCTATACTGAAATAAACTGTATAAAAGTTGGGTGAGCCCCAGTGTGTATGTGTATTCCCAGGGTAAGGGGAAGCACCCAACTTTGCATTGTTGTATAATAATAAATGTTCTTTGTTCTCAATTTTTGTCTCGAGCAATTTCTGTGAAGGTACTTCTGTTTCTCACAACCTTAATAAGGTTTCCCCAACCTCAGGCACAACCTTCCTGCATCTAGCCTGTCCAATCCCTTAAGAATTTTATACATTTCTATAAGATTCCCTCTCAATCTTCTAAATTCCAGCGAGTATAAGCCTAGTCGATTCAGCCTTTCTTCATATTCAAGTCCTGCCATCCCTGGTATCAATCTAGTGAACCTTCTTTGCACTCTCTCTATGGCAAGGATGTCTTTCCTCAGATAAAGAGATCAAAACTGGTCACAATACTCCAGGTGTGGTCTCACCAGGACCCTGTTTAGCTGCAGTAGAAGCTCCCTGTTCCTGTATTTGAATCTTGCTATGAATCCCAGCATACCATTCACTTTCCTCACTGCCTGCTCTACCTGAATGCCCACTTTCGATGACTGTTAGATCTACTGTTGGCAAATGGGATGGGTCAAGTGACGGAGGTGAGTGTTGGCGAGCACTTTGGGTCCAGTGATCATAATGCCATCAGCTTCAATGTCATTATGGAAAGAGAGAAATCAGGGCCAAGGATTGAGGTTTTTGATTGGGGAAAAGCTAGATTTGAGGAGATGCGAAAGGACTTGCAGGGTGTGCATTGGGACAATTTGTTTTATGGGCAGGATGTAGTAGAGAGATGGAAGTCTTTTAAAGATCAGATTTTGAGAGTGCAAAAGCTTTATGTTCCTGTTAGGTTAAAAGGAGGGGCAAAAGGTTTGAGAGAGCCGTGGTTTTCAAGGAATATTGGAAACTTGGTTCGAAGAAAAAGGGAGGCGTACATTAGATATAAGAAGCATGGAGTTAAGGAGATGTTTGAAAGATACATTGAATGTAAGAGGAATCTTAAGAGAGGAATTAGGAAAGCTAAAAGAAGGTACGAGAAAACTATGGCAAGCAGGGTGAAAACTAATCCAAAAGAGTTCTACAAATATGTTAATGGTAAGAGGAAAGCTAGAGACAAAATTGGTCCCTTAGAAATCAGAGCGGAAAACTGTGTGTGGAGCCTAGAGAAATGGGGGAGATATTGAACAGTTTCTTTTCTTCGGTATTCACTAAGGAGAAGGATATTGGGAGATGTGAGATTAAAAAAAAAGCAAATTGGGTAAATATGGGGAATATAGAGATTACAAAAGGTGTAGTTTTAAGGCTTTTGAAGAATATAAAGGTGGATAAGTCTCCGGGACCAGACGGGATCTTCCCCAGGACATTGACGGAAGTGAAGGAGGAAATAGCAGAGGCTCTGGCGGTAATTTTCCAAATGTCATTAGATATGGGGATAGTGCCGGAGGATTGGCACATTGCGCATGTGGTTCCGTTATTTAAAAAGGGTTCAAGGAGGAAGCCTGGCAACTATCGGCCTGTAAGTTTGACGTCTGTGGTAGGTAAATTAATGGAGAAAATTCTTAGAGATAGTACTTATAAACATCTGGATAGACAGGGTCTGATCAGGAGCACTCAACATGGATTTGTGGGAGGAAGGTCATGTTTGACCAATCTGATTGAATTTTTTGAAGAGGTGACTAGGAATGTGGATGAGGGTAGCGCAGTGGATGTTGTCTATATGGACTTCAGTAAGGCCTTCGATAAGGTACCACATGGAAGGTTAGTTAGGAAGGTGCAGTCTTTAGGTATAAATTTTAAGATAGTCAAATGGATTGAACATTGGCTGAAAGGGAGAGGCCAGAGAGTGGTAGTGGATAATTGTCTGTCAGGTTGGAGGCCGGTGACCAGTGGTGTGCCTCAAGGATCTGTATTGGGCCCATTGTTGTTCGTTATATACATTAATGATCTAGATGATGGGGTGGTGAATTGGATTAGTAAATATGCAGACGATACTAAGATAGGTGGAATAGTGGATAATGAAGAAGGTTTTCAAGGATTGCAGAGGGATTTGGGCTGCTTAGAAAAGTGGGCTGAAAAATGGCAGATGGAATTTAATGCTGATAAGTGTGAGGTGCTTCATTTTGGTAAGAAGAATCAGAATAGGACATACGTGGTAAATGGGAGAGCATTGAGGAATACAGAAGAGCAGAAAGATTTAGGAGTGACGGTACATCGTTCCCTGAAGGTAGAAACTCACGTGAATAGGGTGGTGAAGAAGGCTTTTAGTATGCTGGCCTTTATCAATCATTGCATGGAATATAGGAGTTGGGAGGTGATGTTGAGATTGTATAAGACGTTGGTGCGGCCTAATTTGGAGTTCTGTGTGCAGTTCTGGTCACCTAATTATAGGAAGGATATAAACAGAGTGGAGAGAGTGCAGAGAAGGTTTACCAGAATGTTACCTGGGTTTAAGCATCTGGAGTATAGGGAGAGATTGGACAGATTAGGTCTTTATTCTTTGGAGCGTAGAAGGTTGAGAGGGGATTTGATAGAAGTATTTAAGATTATGAAAGGGATAGACAGAGTGGATGTGGATAGACTATTTCCGTTAAGAGGAGGAAAGATTAAAACAAGAGGACATGAGTTAAGAATTAAGGGGCAGAGGTTTAGAGGTAACATGAGGGGGAACTTCTTTACTCAGAGAGTGGTAGCCATGTGGAATGATCTTCCGGGAGAAATAGTGGCGGCAGAGTCAATTGTATTATTTAAGAAAAGGTTGGACAGGTATATGGATGAGAAGAAGATGGAGGGTTATGGGCATTGTGCAGGGAGGTGGGACTAGAAAGGGGTGTTTGGTTCGGTGCGGACTAGAAGGGCCTAATGGCCTGTTTCCGTGCTGTAATTGTTATGTTATGTTATGTTACTGGTGCACAGCGACACCCAAGTCTCGTTGAATGTCTCCTTTTCCTAATCAGACTCATTTAGGTAATAATCTTCTCTCCTGCTCTTGCCTCCAAAGTGGATAACCTCACATTTCTCCACATTATATTGCCTCTGCCATGCCTTGGCCCACTCACCTAACTTGTCCAAGTCACCCTGGATCCTCTACACAGCTAACCCTGCCACCCAGCTTGGTGTCATCTGCAAACTTGGAGATGCTGCTTTCTATTCCCTCATCTAAGTCATTGAGATAGATTGTAAATAACTGAACACTGAGACTTGTGGTCCCCACTAGTCACTGCCTGCCATTCAGAAAAGAACCTGTTTATTCCTACTCTTTGCTTCCTTTCTGTCAACCAATTCTCTATCCACCTCAATCCCATCCCTCCTATACCGTGTGCTTTAGGTTTGTACACTAATCTCCTGTGCTGGACCTTATCATATGCCTTCTGAAAGTCCAGATATCCCACTCTACTAGTTACATTCTCAAAAAATTCTATTAGGTTTGTCAGACATGATTTTCTCTTCATAAAACCATGCTAACTCTGTACGATGATACCACTACTCTCCAAATGTGCAGCAATCACATCTTTAATAACTGACTAGCATTTTCCCCACTACCGATGTCAGGCTAACTGGTCCGTAGTTTTCCGTTTTCTCTCTCCCTCCCGTCTTAAAAAGTGGGGCTATATTTTCCACCCTCCCATCCTCAGGAACTAATTCAGAATCAAAGGAGGTTTGAAAAATTATCACGAATGCATCCACTATTTATTGGGCTACTTCCTTAAGCTCTCGGATGCAAACTATCCAGCCCTGGGGATTTATCTGCCTTTAATCCGTTCTATTTACCCGACACAAACCCTCCACTTACATTTATTTCCTTCAGTCCTTCCCTCACATTAGATCCTTACTATTTCCTGATTATTTATGTTTTCTTAGTGAAGACAGAACTAAAGTAGTTATTCAATTGGTTTGCCATGTCCGCGTTCCCCATGATCAATTTACCTCTTTCTGATGGTAATGGACCCACATTTGTCTTAACTAACTTCTTCTCTTTACAAATCTATAAAAAGTTTCACAGTAATTTTTTATGTTCCCTGCCAGCTTTCTCTCATAATCCCTTTTACCTTTCCTAATTAATCCTTTTGTCCTCTGTTGAACCCTGAATTTCTGACAGTCCTCAGGAATACTTTTTTTTCTGGCAAGTTTATTTGCTGTTTCTTTGGATTTGATCCTCTCCCTGATCTCCCTTGTTAGCCACGGATGCACGACCTTCCTTGATTTATTATTTTTCCAAACTGGATGTACAATTGTTGCATTTCATCCAAGCTACCTTTAAATGATCGCCATTGCATTTCTACTGTTAGTCCTTTAAGTACCATTTGCCAATCTATCTTAGCCAATTCACATCTCATACCATCAGTTACCCTTCTTTAAGTTTAGAAACTTTGTATTTGAATTAACTCTGCCACTCTCCATCTTTTTAAAATTTTTTTAAAAATTTTCACACTATGAACCATACTGACCAAAATACACACAAACATTTCCCTCTTGAATATACACACTGTCATTTTCTCCCCTTTTCCCCCCTCCCTTCCCTCCCTCCTTAACCACCCCCCCACCCCACCCATTCAACGTTCAACATATATGGTACATTAAACCCATTAAACAATGTCATCACACAATGAATACAGCCTTAGTTGTAGCAAAAAAATGTATTATGTCAACCTGGAAATTAGAAGAGAGCCTGAGAATACAGCAACGGTACATAGAAATGAATAAATGTATTCTATTGGAAAAAATAACATAATTTAAGAAATAACATCACAGTATTCGAACAAATTTGGGAACCGTACATGGAACACAACAAAGAAGTCCTACCGTGGACCTCCACCCCCTAAAACGACAAGGAGAAGAAGACGAAATGAACTGACCCAGTGTGTAAACGTAGATGACACTCTCCATCTTAATGAAGAATTCCACCCTATTGTGGTCACTCTTGCCCAAGGGGCTTCTTACAAGATTGCTAATGAATACTTCCCCATTACTCAATCCCCAGTCGAGAATCGCCTGTCCCCTTGTTGGTTCCTCGACATGCTGGTTTAGAAAACAATCCCACATACATTCTAAGAAATCCTCTTCCTCCACCCTGACCAATTTGGTTCACCCAATCTACATATAGATTAGTCACCCATACTAACTGCTGTCCCATTGTTGCACGCATTTCCAATTTCCTGTTTAATGCCCACCCTAACCTCTCTGCTACTGTTCTGTGGCCTGTACACAACTCCCATTAGTGTCTTCTGCCCCTTAGTGATTCACAGCTCTACCCACATCCTCCAAGCTAACGCCCTTCCTTTTTATTGCATTTACCTCCTCTCTAACCAACAATGCTACCCCACCTCCTTTTCCTTTCTGTCTATCCCTCCTGAATAACGAATATCCCTGAATGTTGAGCCCCCTGAAGCCATGTCTCCATGACCCCAACTATATATTGTGGTCATTAATAGCTATCTCCACATTCAATTCATCCACCTTATTACATATGCTCCTTGCCCCGACACCTCCACCACCTCCGTTATCAACGCACTGATGTTCACTATGTTCAGATACCCGGCATTCATTCATAGCGACCGGGGGGGGGAGGGGGGTGGGGGGGGGGGGTCCCAGCTTCACAAGTGAGGAGCTGCTTCACTATCTGATGGTGTGAGCCATCACAGCTAGTCACATGGCTAGCTATAGCCCCAAGGGTAGCGGGCAGGTGGAACGTGAAAATGGGGTCATCTGGCCCTGAGGCTGGTCCATCAACTACTGGCAAGAGGCCTTCCCTGAGGCACTTCACGCCATACAGTCACTCTTGTTCACAGCTCCCAATCAGACCCCTCACGAACGCCTTTTCATGGTTGACGTCTCCGGGACCAGAACTCCTCTGTAAACACACAAGGACCCACAAATCTGACCCCCTGGTTGAGCAGGGGCACCTCCTCCATTCAAACCCAAATGACACCTATGTCAGGTACCCCAATGGATGTGAGGGCAAGATCTCAACCAGGGATCTGGCACCGGCAGGGGCCCAGTCCTCTCACCCTGTACCCCTGGCCTATCCAGGATCCCCCAGGAGCTGACACCCTCTTTCCGCCTCTCCAGAGGGCCCCACTCTCTACGGGCCCACTCCACATCTACTCCCCCTCGCTGACAGACACCATCCCACCCACCCCAGCCCAGCCGAACCTCAGGCAGCCCTGCTCCTACCAACCACTCACCAGGAGCCTGTCCTGTGACGGTCCCAGAGGTACAGAAGACTGGTGGACCGCCTGAACTTGTAGATACTACTCGGTACCGAAAACACCGCCCTCCCAAGGACTCATTTTAAGAAGGGGGTTAATGTGGTGATACAACCACTACACTGGCCACACTCCTATCAGCCAACTGCAGGGGCAACCACTGTACCTGCAGGTAGGCAACCTGGGAGGCTGGCCCCACCTGCCGTCTGTCAATCACCGGCCGGTATAAAGACTCCCTTCGGGAGCCAGCGAAGATACTGAGACTGGTGTGTACAAGTTTAAGCTAATTAAAGCCTGTTGTACAGTCTGTGGTCTTTGTGTCAATTATTCGCATAGCAACCCTCACAGTGGGGAAGAAGGGGGTGGGGATGGGAATGAGAAGGAGATGGAGAAGAGAGTAAAGAGAGTGATGGGAGAGAAGGGGAGACGGGGAAGAGAAAGGTAAGAGGGAGGGGGTTCATTTTCCATCATGGACCTTGACTTTTCCTCTCTGGTCTCTGGTCCTGCAACGTACACCGACATTACTTTGCTGAGACCTTCATCCTCCTCCCCCACCCCCATCCCCGAGACACAACCCTCACTCCTGGGGAGGGGCTTCCGGCTTCCCCACCCAATGGGGCACAGAGCGATCCCACCGCACGTCACTGATATGGGAAATGCGTCCCAGTGTGCACGATAACCCCAATGCAGTCTCTGCATGCATGCATACATGTGCACACGTGGACGCACACATGCATGCATACACGGACACACACACACTCCCCCTTTTCTTCCTTTTCTATCTCCCTCTGCTCTCCCCTCTCTCTCCCATCTCCCATCTCCCTTCCCTCTGCTCTCCCTTCCTTCTCTGCGCAAAGTTGCTGTGAGTTCTTATCGACTTCAGCTCAGGCGCTGTTCGTGTTACAGAGCCCCACCCCTCCTTACTACTCATCCGTCCAGGTCTGCCGAACACCCCTGGGGCTCTCTGATCACACCAAGGCTCCCAAAGATGGATGGTGGGTGTTTGTGACTGCTAGTTTGGTAGGCGTCTCTCTGTTCTCCAACACTCCCCACCGTTCACCGTGTCCATCCCCGTACCCCGAGGTCTCTCTGTTCTACAACTCTCTCCACCGTTCACTGTGTTGCTACCCTTATCCTGTGGTCTCCCCCTCTCTCACCGTGTCAGTCTCCGTACCCCGAGGTCTCTCTGTTGTACAACATTCCCCCCTCTCACAGTGTCAATCCCCATATCCCGTACCCTGAGGTCTCTCTGTTCTCCAACACTCTCCACCGTTCACCGTGTCCATCCCCATACCCCGAGGTCTCTCTGATGTACCACATTCCCCTCTCTTACCGTGTGGGTCCCGTACCCCGGGGTGTCTCTGTTGTACAACTCTCCCCACCGTTCACTGTGTTGGCCTCGTACTCCAAGGTCTCTCTGTTCCCCAACACTCCCCACTCTTACCGTGTGGGTCCCGTACCCCGAGGTGTCTCTGTTGTACAACATTCCCCCCTCTCACCGTGTCAATCCCCATATCCCGTACCCTGAGGTCTCTCTGTTCTCCAACACTCTCCACCGTTCACCGTGTCCATCCCCATACCCCGAGGTCTCTCTGATGTACCACATTCCCCTCTCTTACCGTGTGGGTCCCGTACCCCGGGGTGTCTCTGTTGTACAACTCTCCCCACCGTTCACTGTGTTGGCCTCGTACTCCAAGGTCTCTCTGTTCCCCAACACTCCCCACCGTTCACTGTGTCCATCCCCGTACCCTGAGGTCTCTCTGTCCTCCAACACTCTCCCTCTCTCACCGTGTCAGTCTCTGTACCCCGAGGTCTCTCTGTTGTACAACATTCCCCCCTCTCACCGTGTCAATCCCCATATCCCGTACCCTGAGGTCTCTCTGTTCTACAACACTCCCACCATTCACCGTGACGGGCCTATAGTCCAAGGTGTTTCTGTTCGACGGCAGTCCCCACCATTGACCATGTCAGTCCCCGTAGCCTGAGGTCTCTATGTTTTACAATCTCCTTAATGTTCACCGTGTCGGTCCCCATACACCGAGGACTATCTGTTGTACAGAACCTCCCAGAGGGTGGAAGGGTTCCAGGGTGTGGTCACACTGTGTCCGGATGATAAGGGGGAGAGAGATGGTGTATGTGTGTATCGTTCTATGTATAAGTGTGTGTTTGTGTGAGTGGGTCTAGGCATGTGTCTGTGTATTGTGTGTGCGCGTCAGTGTGCACGCGTGTGCCTGTGTGTGTGCTTGTAAGAGTGTGTGTGTCACTAGGCACTTTTAAGCTGCAGCCCCTGGGACCCTCCTGGGACCCGGGTGCGATTATTGGAGCAGGGAGATCGACCTATTAAATTGCCAACTCAGTGATGTCACGCACTTGAAACGATCAGTTAGTGCCCCCCCCCACCCCACTGACCAGCCATCAGTCCCCACCTCCCCAGTCAGTCACTCTCTCCCCGTCAGTCACAACCCCCACCATTAATCAACATCCACCCCCACTGCCGCGAATGTTGAGCTGTCACAACCCGACTGGAGTTCGCAGCAGCGGCAGTTTGAGCCCCCCCCCCCCGATTCTCCCCTCTCCCTCAGCGGCAGCGACCCCTCTCCCCCGTGGTAGCGACCCCCTCCCCCTATGGCAGCGACCCCTCTCCCCCGTGGTAGCGACCCCTCTCCCCCGTGGTAGCGACCCCTCTCCTCTGTGGTAGCGACCCCTCTCCCCCGTGGTAGCGACCCCTCTCCCCCGTGGTAGCGACCCCTCTCCCCCGTGGTAGCGACCCCTCTTCCCCCCGTGGTAGCGACCCCTCTTTCCCCCGTGGCAGCGACCCCTCTCCCCGTGGTAGCGACCCCTCTCCCCCGTGGTAGCGACCCCTCTTTCCCCCGTGGTAGCGACCCCTCTTTCCCCCGTGGCAGCGACCCCTCTCCCCCGTGGCAGCGACCTCTCTCTCCCCGGTGGCGACATCTGCACCTCCCCCCACCCCCCCCCCCAATTACAGCAATGACCCCTCTCCCCTCGATTGCGGCAGAGACCCCTCTTCCCCCAATGGTGGCAGCGACATGTCTCTCCACCTCCCCCCCCCCCCCGACTATGGCAGTGACACTCCGACTTGTGTCCGTGATGATCGGGGGGGGGGGAGAGAGAGGGGTCGCTGCTACCCGGGGGGGGGGGGGCGACACAATTTGGGGGCAGAGGGGTCGGCTGCCGCGGGGTGGGGGGGGGGAGCGTGCGATTGATGGTGGGAAGGAGACTGACAGCTGGTGGGAAGGAGACTGACAGCTGGTGGGTGGGGGGGGTGGGGGAACTGACCACCATTGCGGGGGCGGGATTCCCCTTAAATCGCCAAGTTGGCAATTTAATGTGTCAATCCTCCTGCAGTTTAAAAGGTGTTGGAAGAGCCTTTACCCCAATAATTGTACCCAGGTCCCAGGAGGGTGACCCATGGGCTGCAGCTTATGTGTGGGATGTGTGTGCAAGTGTGTCTGTCCCCTCACACACATCCCCTCCCACACCTACAGACGCAGGCCTGGGGGACAGCCAGACCAAACCCAGGACCTCAGATGCCCACCTGTACCGTGCCTGCGCTTTCCACTGCTCCCGGCTGCAGCACGAGCTGAGAGAGTTCCAGGATGTGTTCCACAGGCGGCCAACAGCACAGGCGCTCTTCCACAGCCAGAATGGGGAGGTGAGGGGACTGAAGTTTACGTGGCCCATGGGACAGAGGAGGAGGGAGGTGGGGCAGAAGATGGAGGAGAGATTGAGGGGAGAAAGGGGGTGGAGGATGGAGAGCTGGGACAGAGGGGGGGGAGAGAGGGGGCACATCGGGGTTGGGAGAGAGGGAGGGAAAGGGAGAGAGTGGACAAGGGGGTTAGAGGGGGAAAAGAGGAGGGAAGGGGTAAGAGGTTGAAAAGGGGAGATGGGGAAGGGTGAGGTGGGGAGAGTGGAGACAGGGGGAAGAGAATGGGGAGACAGGGTGGAGCCTTCTTGAGACACACACCCACATACACACCATAGCTACAAACACAGACACACACCTCGATCACCCCTCCACACTCCATATATGGAGGAGATCCGGTAAAACCACCTCAGGCTTTGTGTACCTCCAGGAGTTACGGGGTACTGCGACACGCAGGGGGACCACGAGTTGTCTGGGTCAGGAGCTGAAGGAGCGAGACGGGTCACTCAGTCAGACCCTGGAAGAACTCCTGGACACCCTTAGAGACACTGAGATTCAACTCCATCAACTCGAGACAAACTTCCTGCACAGGGGTACGCATTCTGAAAATGAAGGGAGGGGTGTTGGGGACAGGGGTGTTGGGGACAGGGGTGGGGGTTGGCAGCTACAGAGACAGGGAAGATTGTAGAGGATCGGAGGGAGTTACAGAGACAGGTGGGGGGGGGGTAAGGGACCGGAGGGGGTTACAGAGACAGGTGGGGGGGGGTATGGGACCAGAGGGAATTACAGAGACAGGTGGGGGGGAGGGTAAGGGTCCGGAAGGGGTTACAGAGAGAGGTGGGGGTGTAGGGGAACGTTGAGTTACAGAGACAGGTAGGAGGGTAGGGGCTGGAGGGAGTTATAGAGACAGGTAGGAGGGTAGGGGATCGGAGGGAGTTACAGAGACAGGTGGGGGGGTAAGGGACCGGAGGAGGTTACATGGACAGGTGGAGGGGGTAGGGGAACATTGAGTTATAGAGACAGGTAGGACGGTAGGGGGCCGGTGGGAGTTATAGAGACAATGAGGGATGTGGTGGACCGTGGAGGGGTTAAAGAGACAGGGAGGGGTGTAGGCGATTGCAGGGCATTTCAGAGATATGATGGGTGTAGGGAACCGGAGTGAGACAGGAAGAGGTGTCGAGAACTGAAGGGGATTACAGTCAGGGAGGGAGGAGACTGTGTAGGGGACCAGAGGGAGTTATGGAGTCAGGGAGGGGTGTTGGGGACCAGAGGGAGTTACGGAGTCAGGGAGGGGTGTAGGGGACTGGAAGGGGGGTAATAGATTCAGGGAGGGCTGTAGTGTTCCG
The DNA here is from genome assembly GCF_036971445.1 of Narcine bancroftii. Lineage (NCBI taxonomy): Eukaryota > Metazoa > Chordata > Chondrichthyes > Torpediniformes > Narcinidae > Narcine > Narcine bancroftii. The sequence goes on along the minus strand of NC_091479.1, from coordinate 25,020,867 downwards.
GGGGGGGGGGGGGGGGAGAGTTTACAGAGACAGCGAAGGGTGTAGGACTGAGGGTGTTAAGGCAAGAAGGAGGGGTGTAGGGGATGGAAGATAATACCTCGCTTCTTCTCCCACAGTTGCAGTGGGATCTCTCTCAGATGGAGACACACTCCCTCTGCCTGAGGCTGACTCCAAACGGCAACACCTCACCTCGCTTCACCTCATGAAGGAACTGGGTTACACTGGGCTATCTCAAACGGATCGCGTGGCCTTTGGGTTGGAGAGGGATGGCACGCAGGGTCTTAAGCTTTGCCAAGCTGACTGTGTGGCCCTCACCCTTTCCCGGGGCTCCCCCATCACGGAGATGGAGCTGCGCGGGTGTTGCATCGGGAATGAGGGTCTGGAGGTGATGAGTGGTCTCCTGCTACAGTGCTCAATCCTCCGGTAGGTTGTTCCCCCCTCACCATCCCCTCCCTCCCTCCCTCCTCACCATCCCTTCCCTCCCTCCTCACAGTCCCCTACTACCTCACCATCCCTCCTTCCCTTCTCACCATCCCCTACCCTTCAACGACCCCTCCTTCCCTCCTCACCGTCCCCTCCCCACACCATTCCCTCCCTCCCCCTCCTTATCATTCCCTCCCTCACTGTCCCCTCCTCACCGTCCCCTCCCCTCTCATCATCCCCTCCCTCCCTCCCTCCCCACCATCCCTTCCCTCCCACCTCACAGTCCCCTACCACCTCACCATCCCTCCTTCCCTGCTCACCATCCCCTCCCTATTCACTGTCCCCTCCTTCCCTCACCACCTCCTCCCTTCTCATCGTCCCCTCCCCTTTATTGTTGCTTCCCACCCTCCTCATCATCCCCTCCCTCCCTCCCTCCCCACCATCCCCTCCCTCCTTCCTCAGTCCCCTCCCTTCCTCCTCACTGTTCCCTCCTTCCCTCACCTTTCCCTCCCTCCCCTCATCATGCCCTCCCCCTCACCATCCACTCCCTCCCTCCTCACCATCCCTTCCTCCCCTTACCGACCCCACCCTTCACCAACCCCTCCCTCCCCTTCACTGTCCCCATCCCTCCCTTTTTACTGTCCCCTACCCCCCCACCGTCCCCTCCTTCCCTCCTCACCGTTCCCTCCTCCCTCCCTCACCGTCCCTTCCCCCTTACCAATGCCTCCCTCCCTCCAAACTATCCCTTCTCTCTTCACTGTCCCTTCACTCCTCAACATCCCCTCCCTCCTCCTCACTGTCCCCTCCCACCTTCCTCACCGTCCTCTCCCACCCTCCCTCCTTCACTGTCCCCTCTCCCCTTTCTCCTCACGGTCCCCTCCCTCCCTCTCCATCCCCTCCCTCACTCAGTCCTCTCCCCCCATCACCCCCTATTTTCTCACCACTCCTGACTGCCCCCTATTTCCTCCCAGTACCCTGACCGCCCCCTATTTCCTCACCGCCCCATGACTGCCCCTATTTCCTCACAGTACCCTGACTGCCTCCAGTTACCTCACTGCACCCTGACTGCACCTATTTCCTCACCACCCTGATCACCCCCTATTTCCTCACTGCCCTATGACCGTCCCCTATTTCCTGATCGTCCCCTATTTCCTGACTGCACCCTGACCGCCCCTATTTCTTCATCACCTCTGACTGCCCCCTATTTCTTCACCTTACCCTGACTGCCTCCTATTTCCGCATTTCCCCCTGACCCCTATTTCCTCAGTGTCCCTTGACCGCCCCCTATTTCCTCACCAAACCTTGACTGCCCCATATTTCCTCATTTCCCCCTGACTGCCCCCTATTTCATCACCATACCCTGGCCGCCCATTTCCTCATTTCCCACTGACCCCTATTTCCTCACCGCCCCTTGACCACCCCCTATTTCCTCACCGATCCCTAACTGCCCCATATTTCCTCACTGCCCTCTGACCACCCCCATTTCCTCATTGTCCCCTATTCCTCACTGTAACTTAACAACCCCCTACTTCCTCACTTACCCCTGTCCACCCCTATTTCATCACCACCCCTGACTGCCCCCTATTTCCTCACCACCCCTGACCGGCCCCTATTTCCTCACCACCCCTGACCGGCCCCTATTTCCTCACCATACCCTAAATGTCCCCCATTTCGTCCACCCCATGACCACCCCTATTTCCACACCGTACCCTGACCGCCCCCTATTTCATCACTGTACCCTGACTGCCCCCTATTTCATCATTTCCCCCTGATGCTCTCATGTTCTCACCGCCCCCGACCAACCCTATTTCCTCACCATACCCTAAATGTCCCCTATTTCCTCCATCCCATGACCGCCCCTATTTCCTCCACCCCATGACCGCCCTCTATTTCCTCACTGTGTACCCTGACTGCCCCCTATTTCCTCACTGTACCCTGACTGCCCCCTATTTCCTCACCACCCCATGACCACCCACTTTTTCTTCACCATACCCTGACCATCCCATTTTTCCTCATTGACCCCTGACCATCCCCTATTTCCTCATTGCCCCTTGACCACCCCTATTTCCTCACCATACCCTGACCGCCTCCTATTTCCTCACTGCCCCTGACCGCCCCCTATTTCCTCACCGTACCCTGACCGCCCCCCTATTTCCTCACTGCCCCAATTTCTTCACCATACCCTGACCATCCCCTATTTCCTCATTGCCCCCTGACTGCCCCGTTTCCTCACTGTCCCCTGACCGCCCCTATTTCCTCACTGTCCCCTGACCGCCCCTATTTCCTCACTGTCCCCTGATCGTCCCCTATTTCATCACCGCCCTCTGACTGCCCATTTCGTCACCACCCCCTTATCGCTCCCTATTTCCTCACTGCCCCCTTATCACTCCCTATATTCTTTACACCTCCTGACCGCCTCCATTTCCTCACTGCCCTATTATCGCTCCATATTTCCTCATCGCCCCCTTCCCTTCTTATCCATAGCCCCAGACTCTGTGCCAGAGATCTAATTGCCATGGCTTGTACCTGATAGGTTGTTCCCCTCAACACTATCTAAAAAAGTATATTTGTTTATCGGGGGTGGGGGGGGGGGGAATGCCCTCCAGGGGGTCCTTCTCTGCCAGCCTGTTCTCTCTCCTTCTCCTTCCCTCTCCCTGCCTCCTAGATGTAATAGTGTTCATGTAACTCCTATCTACCTTCTGCCTCCTGAATGTTCCGGAATTTATCCACTGCCTATTCCAAAGCCTCAACACAGCTTCCTCCCTCCTCACCCTCCCCTCCCTACCCCCACATCATCCTCTCTCTTCTCATCATCTCCTTCACACCATCCCTCGTTCCTCGCCTTATCCCTGTCTTCTCTCCGTCCCGTCTCCGCTCACTGTCCCCTCCCTGCTTCCCTACTCAGGTATAATAACACAATTTATTTTGACAATCTTTCTCTCCCCTCTCTCTCCCCATCTCCCCTTCTTTCCTCCCACTCTCTCTCCCCCCTACCACCTCTATCTTCCCCTCTCTCTCCCCCGTCTATCTCTCCCTCTTTCCCTTTTGTTCCCCTTTCCCTTCTCCTCTCTTCCACTTCTCCCTCTCCCCCTCTCTACCCGCTCTCTTCATGTACCCCCCTCTCTCTCTCCCCTTCTCTCCCTCTCTTTCCCCTTCTCTCCCTCTCTTTCCCCTTTTTCTCCCCTTTCCCCTCTCTCCCCCTTTCCCCTCTTCCACTTCTCCCTCTCCACCCGCTCTCTTTACCTGTACTCCCTCTCTCTCCCTTCTCTTTCATGCCTCTCCCTCTTCCCTGTCCCCCTCCCTTCTTCCTTTTCCCCTTTCCCCCTCTCTTCCCTTCTCTCTCTCCCTTTCCCTGTCCACCCTTCTCTCTCCATCACTCTCTCTTGCCTCACTCTTGCCCCCCCATCTCTGCCTTCTATCCCACACGTTTTCTCTCTCTCTCTCTCTCTCTCTCTCTCTCTCTCTCCCTACCCCTCTCTCCCTTTAGCCTGGATCAAAATCATATCAGGGATCTGGGAATGACCACCCTTGCTGACTCACTTCGAGATTCCAAGTGTCGGATTCAGGAGCTGAGGTATCTCCACCCCCCGTTCCCACATCCCGAAACCCTTTGGCCTTTCTATCTGCTCCTGTATCCTGGAACAAGCCCTTTGCTGGTAACCTAGGAGGTAGGAAACTGAGGGCTAGAGAGAGAGGATGTGAAGAGAGAGGGGGGAGAGAGAGAGGGAAGACTATCTCAGCAACAAAGAAGCAACTCCAGGGGGTGGGGGAGGGGGGAGTCATGCAATTTGGAGGACGTAGGACATGGGATCCTGTCTGACCCGGGAAAACAGAAAAAAAATAAAACAAAGTAAAAAAAAAGAAATAATAAGATTTATCCAAATAATAACCCAAATGGACTATTTGGAAGTGTCTCTGGGGAATTCGAGGGGAGGCCTCAATTCCAGAAGGAGCCTGGACCTGGAGTTACGACGAGGTCCAGACGGAAGGCCGATATGAAGGGGATGCTCATGGGTGCGCCCCTCCTGGTGATTGGAAAAGACGACCCTGGACAAGAAGGAAGGGAGTCGCCACACCTGCCCGAATCAGCAGGCTTGAGGAAATATTAGGCCTTGATAAAAGACTGAACCTCTGACAAGGAACAGATGAAGCCAGAAGGTGATAACAATGAAAATACAGACGAAGAAGTGAATGAAGAAGAAAATTGACTGGTATCTCAAGAACACATAAAAGGCTACAGGGGGGAGTAGGTTTGGAGAGACTCCACCTGAGGGGGGGTGTCGGAGAAATGCTGCAATGTATGATGGAAATGAAGGATCCGAGTTCGAAAGTAAAACGTGAACACAAAGTTTCTCCAGGTGACAGCTGATGCAAGATGTGGATAAAATTAATCGTAAGGTTAAAAAAGTGGAAGCAAAGGTTGAAAATGTACAGGAGAGAGTGGGGACATTGGAGAATGAAGTTATAGTGGGGACAGTCGAATGGAAGAAATGCTTGGAAAAAATTGACAATATAGAAAACTTTAGTAGAAGAAATAATATTGAATTTGTTGGATTGAAAGAGGGAGAAGGCAAAGAAAATACGATTCGATTCCTACAGAGTTCTGGGGGTGAATAAGTTTGAAAGCCCTATTGAAATCGAAAGGGCACCTAGAGCCCTTGGAACACGACCACAATTTGGATGAAAAGTCTCGCTCTAACGGCGGTCAAATGTTTAAAATATCAAAATAAAGAAAAAAATTCTTAGCCTTGGCATCTGAAAGATCAAGAACAAGAAAGAACCCACTTGGATCAAAGATTTTTTTCTACCCAGATAACTGCTGACCAGAATCCGGCTCAGAAAATCCATGTTGAAGGTCTCATTACCTAACGGCAACAAGAAATTGTTTACAGATTGTAAACAAGTGGCAGAATTTGTGGAGAAATTCCCTATTAATGAACAGAGGGAATGGGATGTGTTTATTTCATTGGTTGTAGTAATTTGATTATTAAGGTTGATACAATTGTTAGGTTGAGGCTGTCGGGGTCCGGGGTCCTCTCATTATGGGCCCTGTGTCTATTTAAACACCACCAGTAAGGGGGAGGGGGAAACCCTTACTAATTATGTATTAATTAATGGTTAAATTATAGTTAAATTCACTATTACTTTCTATTTTTCAAGAGAAGTTGAGGCAACTCGGAAGTAAAGATTTTTAATTACTGGAGGAGATTTTTAGTTTGGGCAGATACTTTCTTTCCATTTACTTTCTTTCCATTTACTTTTGCAATATTGGTTCTAGCCTTTTTATTTCCCACTTTCTTTTTTGGAGACCTTTTGGGGGGGGGAGAGGGGGGTGGGGGAGATTAAACAAAATATAGTATATTTATTACTAATATTTGATGTACGTATTTACAACTTAGTAATTGACTGCATTGTGGAAAAATTAATATTTTAAAAAGGAAAGGGGATGGGAAAGGGGTGGGGGGATAAAAACAGACTGGATGTTGGCAGAGATTGCATTGTATGCTTGAATCTGTGAAAATCAAAAATAAGACATTTAAAAGGAGAAGAAGCAATTCTGGGGAAGCTGGAGACAGACAGATCCACGCCAGCTATGGCAGGGACATCAGAACATCATTCAAGAGGGTGAACCCTTGCAAGACATCAGGGTCTGATAGTGAACCTGGCCAACCAACTAGCTGGAGCGTATACGGACATTTTCAACTCCTCATTGCTACAGTCGGAGATTCCCACCAGCTTCAAAAGGGCATCAATCATCCCAGTGCCCAAGAATCGTAGTGTGAGCTGCCTCAACAACTACCACCCAGTAGCACTAACTTCTACTGGGATGAAATGCTTGGAGAGGCTGGTCATGGCCAGAATTAATATGTACCTAAACAAAGATCTGGGCCCACTGCAATTCACCTGTCGTCACAATCGCTCCACAGCAGATGCAGATTCAATATCGCTGGCTCTCACTCAGCTCTGGGTCACCTCAAAAACAGCAATTCATACATGCAGCTGCTCTTCATCAACTACAGTTCGGCCTTCAATTACCATTATTCCCTCAGTGCTGGTCAACAATCTCCAAACTCTGCATCCACCACCCCTCTCCCCCCCCCCCCACCCCACCACAGCCCCTCCCCACCAGCAACTGAATCCTGGACTTCCTTATTAGTAAAGCATAGTCGGTATGAATTGGAAACATCTCCTCCTCACTGATTATCAACACAGGCCCACCCCAAGGATGTGTGCTTAGCCCATTGCTCTACTCATTATGCACCCTTGAGACCGTGTGCCCAGGCACAATTCCAATGCCATCTACAAGTTTGCCGATGACACCGCAGTTATCGGCAGAATCACAAACAGGAGGGAGGTAGATCAGCTCGTTGAATGGTGTTACAACAACAACCTTACACTCAACATCAGCAAAGCCAAGAAGATGATTGTGGACTTCAGAAGGAAGTCAGGGGAACATGACCCAGTTCTCATCGAGGGGTCAGCCGTGGAGAGGGTCAAGATCTTCAAATTCCTGGGTGTCAATATCTCTGCGGATCTGTCCTGGAGCCATGTTGATGCAATCACAAAGTAGGCTTACCAGTGGCTGTACTTTGTGAGGTCTCTGAGGAGATTCGATATGTCACCAAAGACCCTCGTAAACTTCTACAGGTGGACCATGGAGAGTATTCTGGCTGATGGCATCACTGCCTGGTGTGGAGGCGCCAACTCTCAGGACAAGAAAAAATTCCAGAGGGTTGTGAACTCAGCCTGTGACATCACAGGCCCCAGGCTTCACTCCGTCGAGGACATCGACATGAGGTGGTGTCTTAAAAAAGCAGCCTCAAATCTCAAAGACCCCACCACCCAGGCCATGCCCTCTTCACTCTGCTACCATCGGGGGAAAGGTCCAGGAGCCTTAAGACGAGCACTCAGCGGCACAAGGACGGCTTCTTCCCCTCCGCCATCAGATTCCTGAATGATCAATGAACCAAAGACACGGCCTCACCTTCTCTTTTTTGTTTATTGGACTCTTTTAGTTTGAAATGTGGTTCTGCTGCAAAATAATGAATTTTGTAATGTTCATGACGATATATTCTGATTCTGAAATGGGGGTTAGGGAGAGGTGGGAGAGACAGTAGGGAGTGGAGAGAGGGGAGAGAAAGGAATGGAAGAGAGGCAGGAAAGGGAGAGGTTAGAGTGGGGAGATAGAAGGGGATAGGGGAGAGTGAAGGAGTGGGAGAGGGGGTGGAGAGAAGAGAGAAATGGTGAGAGATTGGGGAGAGGGCGAGGCAGAGAAAGCAGGGAAAGAGAGAGAGGGCAAGAAAGGGGGAAAAGAGGGGAGAGAGGGGCGATTAAAATTTGGACGAGTCAGTGGGAGGCTCAAAGGGAATTGGAGGGCAGGGGATAGCAAAGAAAGATGGGCCAAATGGTCAGGTGGTGTGCTGTGTCTCCTAAATGGTTTTGGCACCCACCCATCTCCAACCCCAGTCATCCTTCTGTGGGGGAAGTGCATCATTCCAGAATCTCACAACATACCCTCTCCTGAACATTTGGACTCCCCCAAACATGCTCAAAGGGTGGGGTAGAGACGGCAAGGTGGGGAGGAGGGGGCCATGGGAGATGGATGGGATTTCAGTGGGTCTGTGGTGGAATAAACACAAATTAATCATCTCTCCCTCTCTCCCCCTTACCCTCCTTCCCTTTCCTGCTTCTCCCTCTTTCTCCTACCCTCCACCCTCTCTATCCCTCCCTCTCATCCTTTCTCCTCCCTCTCTCTGCTGCCCTCTACCCTCGTTTCTCTCTTCCTTCTCTCCCCCTCCCTCCCACTCCCCTTCTCTCCCCCTCCCTCTCTTCCTCTCGCTCTCTACCACTCTCCCCCTTTCTCTCCCCTATCCTTCCCCTCTCTCTCCATCTCTTTCTCCCTCCCCTCTCTCTTCCCTGCTCTCTCCCTCCTCTTTTCCCCTCTCTTTCTCCCTCCCTCACCCCCTTTTCCCCCCTCTCTCCTGCCCCCTCTCACCCTCTCCCCTCCTCTCACCCTTTCCTCTTTCTACCCCCACTCTGCCCTCTCTTCCCTTCTCTCTCTCTATTCCCTTCTTCCCCTCTCTCCACCCACCTCTCTCCACTCCCACCGCCACCCTTCTCTGTCTCCACTCTTTCCCTCTCTCTACCCCCTTTCCCCTCCCCTTTTCCTCTCTCTTTATCCCCCTCTCCCCTTTTCCCCCTCTACTCCTCTCCCTACCTCTATCCCCCTCTCTCCCTTTCCCCCTCTCCCCTCCCCTTTCCCTTCTCTTCCCCCTCTGTTCCCTTTGTCTCTCACCATCTTTCTCACTTTCCCCATCTCTCCCTTCTCTCCCCTTTCCTTTCTATCCCCACTCTCTGCCCCCTCTCTCTCCCCTTTCTCTCCCCTCCCCACTTTCTATCCTCTCTCTCTGCTCTCTTTCTCACCCCTTTCTCTGTCTCTCTCCCTCTCTCTTTTCCCCTTTCTCCCCTTCTCTCCCCCTCTTCCCCTTCCCTCCCTTGCTTTCCACCATTCTTGTCTCCCTCCCTCCCACCCTCTCACTCCTTTTTACACCTGTCTCTCCCCCACCCCCCCCCCCCTTTCTCTACCTCCCCACCTGTCTCCCTAGCTTGGACAACAATGATGTGTCGGCTGTGGGCTTCCGGGAGTTCGCTCGAGGTCTGTGCAAGAATCGTTCACTGCGGAGACTCAGTCTGTCTAACAATCCCCTGGGGGGTGACGGTCTGGTGTCTCTTTGCAAAGGTCTAACCTCTCGGGGTACCTGCCTCGAGGATCTCAGGTGAATTTGGGTTACAGGGACAGGGAGGGGTATAGAGGCTGGATTAGGTTACGGAGAGAGGGAGGGGTATATGGGACATTAGGGGTTACAGGGTTAAGGGAGAGGTTCAGGGGACCAGAGGGGTTACAGGGCGAGGTGTAGGGGTTGCAGGGACAAGGACGGGTATAAGGTACCAGAGGGGGTAACAGACAGGGACTGGAGGGAGTTAGAGACAGGCTGGAGGAGGTCATGACTCTCCAAGCATTTCATGACACTCTCTCTCTCTCTCTCTCCCCCTCCCCCTCCCACTTTCTCCCCTCCCCTCTTGCAGACTCGCAGGCTGTTCCCTCAGAGGGAACCAGTGTGATCTACTCGCTCAGACTCTGAGGGAGTCCCCCTCGGTAAGATCCCTTGACCTCGACAACAACAACCTGGGAGACTCTGGTGTCAGACGCCTCCTGCCAGCCCTGAGACGTCCAGACTGCAGGATACGCACCCTCCGGTGAGTGGCTCTCCCCACCCCCATATCTCTACTCCCTCTCTCCCCACCCACACTCTCTGTGCCCCTCTCTCCCCCTCTCTGTCCCCGCTACCCAGCTCCTCACTGCCCCTCTCCCCTCTCCTCTCCCCTCTACCTCTCTTCCCCATCTCTCCCCTCTCTTCAACCTCTTTCCCCCTCTCTCCCCTTCTCTCCTCTTCCCCTCCCCTCTCCCTCCTCCCCCTCTCCTCTCCCCCCACATCCCCATTCTACCCCCTCTATACCTCTCTCCCCACTATCCCTATCCCCTTACACCTTTGCCCCTCCCCCCCTTTGCCCCTCTCACCTTCCTGTTCCAATCTCTCTACTCTCTTCCCCCTCCTTCCCTTCTCCTTTCCTAATTCATCCCTCTTCCTCTCCCTCTCCCCCATCCTTACCCCCTCACTCCCACTCTATCCCCTCCCCCTGCCAACCCCTCTCTCCCCCACCCTTCCCCTCTCCTCCATCCTTCCCCTCTTTCCCCCTTTCTCTCACCTCTCTCTCCCTCTTATCCCTTGGTCCTGTGTCTGACCTCGGCCTCTGACCTAACCCAGGTTATGCACAGTCGGTCTGACGGCTTCAGGAATGGAGTCCCTAGGACGTGCTCTTGGACAGAACCACTCCCTGCGAGACCTCGCCCTCAGCTACAACTCCCTGGGGTCACTGGGTGCCAAGAGGTTGTGTGCTAGTCTGGGTGGGAATGGATCACGTCTGCAAAGACTGGAGTAAGTACGGGGATGGTGAGGGAGGGAGAGTGTGGGAGGGGGAGACAGAGAGGGTGAGTGTGCAAGGGGAGCGAGATGGAGGGGAGCGAGATGGAGGGGAGCGAGATGGAGGGGAGCGAGATGGAGGGGAGCGAGATGGAGGGGAGCGAGATGGAGGGGAGCGAGATGGAGGGGAGCGAGATGGAGGGGAGCGAGATGGAGGGGAGCGAGATGGAGGGGAGCGAGATGGAGGGGAGCGAGATGGAGGGGAGCGAGATGGAGGGGAGCGAGATGGAGGGGAGCGAGATGGAGGGGAGCGAGATGGAGGGGAGCGAGATGGAGGGGAGCGAGATGGAGGGGAGCGAGATGGAGGGGAGAGATGGTGGGTAGAGAGAGGGGGAGAGAGATGGAGGGGACAGAATGAGGGGAGAGAGGAAAGGGGAGACTGGGTGAGGGAGAGTGTGGGAGAGGGAGAGAGATGGAAGGGGAGAGAGAGATGGAGGGGCAGAAATGTGGAGGGGCAGAGAAGAGGGGAGGAGGAGAGATGGAGAGGGAAAGAGAGAAGTATGGAGAGATAGGAGGGGAAAGAGGGCAGGGGAAAGGGGGAGAGCGTGGATGAGTGAGATGGAGAGAGTGCAGAGAGAGTGGTGGGAGAGGGGGGAGAGGGGGGAGGGAGAGGGTGCAGGGTGGAGAGAGGATGGGGAGGGACAGAGAGAGAGAAAGTTGGAGAATCTAACAACCTCTGTCTGAAATTTACCCCACAAACTGGCCTCCACTGCCGCCCGTGTTAGCAAATTCCAGAGGTTCACCGCTCTCTGGCAAAAGAAATTCCCCTGCATCTCTGTTTGAAATGGGTGCCCCTCGATCCAGACGTTGTGGCCTTTGGTTTTTCACTCACCTACTGCGGGAAACAACTTTTCCCCATCTACTCTGTCCAGGCCTTTCAACATTCAAAAGGCCACTATGAGGTCTCCCCTCATTAGAAAACACAATCCAAGAACCATCAAACGTTCCACGTACATTGATTCCTTCATTCCACGAATTATTCATGTAAATTTTCTCTGAACCCTCTCCAAAGCAGCACATTCTTTCTGAAACAAGGAGCCCAAACTGTACCACGAGCTCCAAGTGAGGCCATACCAAGGCCTTATAAAGGCTCAATATCCCATTGCTGCGCTTGTATCCCTTCCCTCTGGATATGACACCCACATTGCATTCGCCTTCTGCACCACTGACCTAACCTGGAGGTTAACCTTTAGGGTGTCCTGCACGAGTACTCCCAAGTCCCTTTGCATCCACAAATTTTGAATTTCGTCCCCATCCAAGTCATAGTCGGCCCTTTGATTCCTTCTACCAAAGTACGTGACCATACACCTTCCGACACGGGTACATTTCCCACTTCTCTGCCCATTCACCTCATCGCTCAGTCTCTCTGCCGCCTCTCCGTCCCCTCCTCACTTCTCGCCCCTCCAAATAATCTGCAAACTTTGACAAAAATCATTTATTCCACAATTCAAATCAATAAATTACCACATATAAGAAAGCGGCCCAACACCGACCCCTGCGATTAAACCACCAACCCCTGCGAATAAACCACCGACCCCTGCGATAAACCACCGACCCTGTGGTAAACCACCGACCCCTGCGGTAAAAACCGACCCTTGCGGTAAAACACCGACCCCTGCAGTAAACCACAGGTCTCTGTGTAAACCACCAAAACCCATGATAAAGCAGCGACCCCTGGGATAAACCATTGACCCCTAAGATAAACCACCCACTCCTGCAATAAACCACCGACCCCTGTGATAAACCACCGACCGCTACCCCACTGACCCCTGCTGTAAACCACCGACCTCGCTATAAACCACTGACCCTTGTGATAAACCACCGACCCCTGTTGTAAACCACTGACACCTGTGATAAACCATCAACCGCTGCGATAAACCACTGACCCCTGCTGTAAACCACCAACCCTTGCTGTAAACGACTGATCCCCCGATATGAACCACAGACCCTTGGGATAAAACACCGGCCCCTGCAATAAACCAACGATCCCCATTGTAAACAACCAACCTCTGTTGTAAACTAGCGACCCCTGATGTGAATGACCCACCCCAGAGATAAACCACCAACCCCTGCAATAAACCACTAACCCCTGCGATAAACCACCAACCCGCGTTGTAAAGCACTGACCCCTGGGATAAACTACCGACCCTCGGGATAAACCACTGACCCCCAAACCACCAACATCTGCGGTAATGCATCGACCACCAGTAAAACCACAGATCCCTGTGATACACCACTGACCCCACGATAATCCACAGACCCCTGCTGTAAACCACCGACCCATGCAGTAAACCATCAACCCCAGCAATAAACCACCGACCCCTGCGATAAACTACCAACCCCCATTGTAAACCGACACCTGTGATAAACCATCGGCCCCTGGGATAAACCATTGACCACTGCTTTAAACCACCAACCCCTGCGTTAAACCACTGACCCCTGCTGGAAACACCGACACCTGCGTTAAACCACCGACACCTGTTGTGAACCACCGACACCTGTGATAAACCATCGACCCCTGGGATAAACCACCGACCCCTGTTGTAAACCACCGACACCTGTGTAAACCACTGACCCCCGATGTAAACCACCGACACATGCAGTAAACCACCGACCCCTACGGTAAACCATCATCCTCCGGGATAAATTACCGACAACTGCAATAAACCATGTACCCCTGGGATAAACCACAGATACCTGCATTGAACCACTGCCCCCCGCTATAAACCACTTACCCCCACGGAAAACCACCGACCCCAGTGATAAACCTCCAACCATTTCGTAAACTTCGACCCCTGCGATTAAACCACCGGACTGTCTCCTGCAATAAACCACCGACCCATGTGATAAACCACCAACCCCTGCGATAAACCACTGACCGCTACCCCACTGACCCCTGCTATAATCCACCGACCCTTGTGATAAACCACCGACCCCTGTGATAAACCACTGACCCCAGCGATAAACCACAAACCTCCATTGTAAACCACTGACATCTGCGATAAGCCACCAACCCCTGCTGTAAACGACTGACCCCTGAAATAAACCACCGATCCCTGCGCTAAACCACTGATCCCTTGCAATAAACCATCAACCCCTGCATAAAACACTGACCACTGGTATAAACAATCTACCCCTGCTGTAAACCACTGACCCCTGCGTAAACCACTGAACACCACAGTAAACCACCGACCCATGCGGTAAACCACCAACCCCTGCGATAAACAACCGGTCCATGTGATAAACCACCGACTGCTGTCCCACTGATCTCTGTTGTAAACCACTGAACCCAGCTGTAAACCACCGACCCATGCGGTAAACCACCAACCCCTGCGATAAACAACCGGTCCATGTGATAAACCACCGACTGCTGTCCCACTGATCTCTGTTGTAAACCACTGAACCCAGCTGTAAACCACCGACCCCTGCGGTAAACCACCGACCCCTGCGGTAAACCACCGACCCCTGCGGTAAACCACCGACCCCTGCTGTAAACCACCGACCCCTGCTGTAAACCACCGACCCCTGCGTAAACCACTGAACACCGCGGTAAACCACCGACCCATGCCACCAATCGCCATTGTAAACCACTGACCCCTGCGATAAACCACCGACCCCTGCTGTAAACCACCGACTCCCGGGATAAACTACCGACCCCCAATCAACCGAGCCCTGCGGTAAAGCATCGACCCCTGATATAAACCATAGACCTGTGGGATAAAACACCAACCCCTGCGATAAATCAACGATCCCCGTTGTAAACAACCAACCCCCGTTGTAAACTAGCGACCCCTGCGATAAACCATCGTCCCCTGCTGTAAACCACCAACTGCTACGATAAACCACCTGCCTCTGCAATAAACCACTGACCGCTGACCACTGATGTAAACCACCAACCCCGCTAGAAACCACCAACCCCTGTGATAAACTACCGACCGCAGCTGTAAACGACCAACCCCTGGGATAAACCACCAATCCCTGCAATAAACCACCGACCCCTCCAATAAACCACCAACTCCCATTGTAAACCACTGATTCCCGCTAAAAACTACCAACCTCTGCATTAAACCACTGATCCCTGCGATAAACCACTGACCCCTGCTGTGAACAACCGACCCCTGGGATAAACCACCGACTCCTACAATAAACCACTAACCCCTGCGATAAATCACCAACCCCCGTTGTAAACCACCGACACCTGTGATAAACCATCAGCCCCTGGGATAAACCATCGACTCCTGGGCTAATCTACCGACCCCTGCGTTAAACCACCGACCCCTGCGTTAAACCACCGACACCTGCGTTAAACCACCGACACCTGCGTTAAACCACCGACACCTGCGTTAAACCACCGACCCCTGGGATAAACTACTGACACCTGCTGTAAACCACCAACCCCTGCAATAAACCATGGACCCCTGGGAAAAACCACAGATCCCCGCGGTGAACCACTGCCCCCGCGATAAACCACTGACCCCCATGGAAAACCACCGACTCCTGGGATAATCTACCAACCCCTGGGATAAATCAACGACCCATGCTGTAAACCACCGACCCATGCAGTAAACCATTGGCTCCTGCTCTAAACCGCTGACCCCCATGATAATCCACTGACCCCTGATGTAAACCATTGACTCCTGGGATAAAACACCGACACCTGCTGTAAACCACCAACCGCTGCGATAAAGTACCAACTCCTGTGATAAACCACCGACTGCTGTCCCACTGATCTCTGTTGTAAACCACTGAACCCAGCTGTAAACCACTGACTCCTGGGATAAACCACCAACCCATGGGATAAACCATCGACCCCTGTGACAAACCATCGACCCCTGGGATAAACCATCGAACCCCGCGATAAACCACAGACCCCAACGATAAACCACCAACCCCCGCGAAAAATCACCCTCCCCTCTGGTAAACCACCCTCCCCTGCGGTAAACCACTGACCCCAGCAGTAAACCACTGACTCCTACAATAAACCACCAACCCCTCGTTGTAAACCACCGACATCTGTGATAAACCATCGACCCCTGGGATAAACCACTGACACCTGCGTAAACCACCGATCCCTGCTGTAAACCACTGATCCCCGAGGTAAACCACCGACACATGCAGTAAACCACCGACCCCTATAGTAAACCACTGTCCTCCGGGATAAATTACCGACAACTGCAATAAACCATCGACCCCTGAGATAAACCACCGACCCCTGGGATAAACAACCGACCCATGCTGTAAACCACCGACCCATGCAGTAAACCACTGACTCCTGTGATAAACCACTGATGCTGTCCCACTGACCTCTGTTGTAAACCACTGAACCCAGCTGTAAACAACTGAACCCTGCGGTAAACCACTGACTCCAGCAATAAACCACTGACTTCTGCGAGAAACCACCGACCCCTGCGATAAACCACTGACCCCTGTGATAAACCACCAACCCCAGCAGTAAACCATTGACTCCTGTAATAAACCACTGACTGTTGTCCCACTGACCTCTGTTGTATACCACTGAACCCAGCGGTAAACCACTGACTCCAGCAATAAACCACCGACCGCTGCAATAAACCATAGACCCCTGCGATAAACCATAGACCCCTGCGATAAACCACCAACCCCTGTGAAAAACCACCGACCCCTGCAATAAACCACCAAACCCCATTGTAAACCACCGACACCTGTGATAAACCATCGACCCCTGTGATAAACCACCGACCCCTGTGCTAATCCACCGACCCCTGCGTTAAACCACCGACACCTGCGTAAACCACCGACCCTTGCTGTAAACCACTGACCCCCGAGGTAAACCACTGACTCCTGCGATAAACCACCAACCCCTGTTGTAAACCACCGACACCTGTGATAAACCATCCACCCCTGGGATAAATCACAGATCCCTGTGGTGAACCACTGCCCCCCCGATAAACCAGTGACCCCCACGGAAAACCACCGACCCCAGTGATAAACCACCGACCACTTTGTAAACTTCGACACCTGCGATAAACCACCGCACTGTCCCCTGCAATAAACCACCGACCCATGGGATAAACCACTGACCCCTGGGATAAATCAACGACCCATGCTGTAAACCACCGACCCATGCAGTAAACCACTGACTCCTGCTCTAAACCACCAACCCTGCTATCAACCACCGACCCCCATTGTAAACCACCGATCCCCGCTATAAACTACCAACCTCTGCGTTAAACCACTAACCCCTGCGATAAACCACTAACCCAAACAACCGACCCTTGCAGTAAAGCATTGACCACCGGTATAAACCACAGATCGCTCTGGTAAACCACTGACCCGTGATAAACCACAGACCCCTGCAGTAAACCACAGACCCCTGGGATAAACCACCGACAGCTGCGATAAACCACTGACCCCAGTGTAAACCACTGACCCCTGCTGTAAACCACGGACCCCTGCGTTAAAAATCCGCCCCCTGCTGTAAACTACCAAACTCTGCGATAAACCACCAACCCCTGCTGTAAACCCTTGGTAACCAGTAGCCAACCTTGTTTCCCCTCTCTGTTTGCTGAAGACTAGCCAGTGCTCTACCCATGCTTGTATCTTTCTTAACATCCCATCCCATCTCATTTTGTTAAACAGCCTCGCGTCAAAGCCTTTTGAAAATTCAGAATCACCATTAACTGCATGTTCTTTATCGTGCCTGTTCAGGGAAGGGTCTGCAACAAATTGCAGCAGTTTTCTCAGGCAATGGCTGGAGTTTCTGCAAGAAATAAGAAAAGTACAGGACAGATATATTCCAAAAAAGAAGAAATATTTTAATGCAATATACCAGAAGTGTGGCTGACAAGAGAGGTCAATGCCAAAGTCAATACAATGGAGCAAAAATTAGTGGGAAGGTAGAGGACTGGGAAATTTTAAAAGCACACAAGGTCATAGGAAGGAACATAGAATATAGAACATTACAGCACAATCCAGGCCCTTCAACCCTCGATGTTGTGCCGAACTATATATTCCAAAAAAAATACTACACCCTCCCTACCCCTTAACCCTCATCCATGTCCCTGTCTAAGAGTCTTAAATGCCCCTATTGTTCCAGCCTCTACCACTACCCCTGGCAAGGCATTCGAGGCACCCACAACTCTGTCAAAAAACTAACCCCTGACGTCTCCCCTAAACTCCCCTCCCTTTGCTCTGCACCGACCTCCTCTGGTGTTTGCCTCTCCCGCCCTAAGAAAAAGGCGCTGGCTGTCTATCTTCTATGTCATCACCTCTCAACCTTCTTCACCAACACCCCCCCAAAAAACGCTCCAGCTCTGCTGACCTTGCCTCAAACTCCAATCCAGGAAACATCCTGGTAAATCCCCTCTGCCCCCTCTCTACAGCTTCCACATCTTTCCTGTAATGAGGAAACTGAACATAATACTCCAAGTGTGGTCTCACTGGAGATTTGTCGAGTCACATCATGACCTCGAACGTTGGAACCATAGAACACTATAGCACAGTGTAATGGAAGATTTAAACCGTGTTTTTTACTTTTGCAACCTTTGCTTCTGCAAGGCTGAGAACCTGCTTGTTTTTTAGAATCAGCGGACATAAGTTAAATTCCACCGAGGGGCCAGAGATGCAGTTATCTGACAAAAGGACATCTGTGTACCAAGAACATTTAATCTTCCTGCTTGTTTTGGTCACAGACTGTCAGAGGCCTAGCCTTGATGGAAAATAAACCATTGTATTCAAAGTGATAAGCTGAAAATTACGTTATTCAATAGAAGCCTAGCATGCTAGCTTGCTTGCTTATCTTTCTTACTGTGCTGGGAATAGGTTCTTGGGTAAGCAGTTTTTGGGTAATATAAGCCATGGTCCTGTTGCTGAAGTTTGAGATTCTCCGAGAGGTGGCAACATCTCTCAGCAAGAAGAACTTCTAGAGTCCAGCTAACGTCCCAGTCGAGGGAGGTGGAGAAGCTGCTATCGGTGTGCAGTTGTTGCCTCGCTTCGGCATTTGGCACCAGTCCAGGCGTTGATAAGTATAGTTGGGAAGGGCTAGCATATTGTAGTTTGAAATTAGCTTTTGAATTTGTAATAAACATTTGTATAAACTGAACTGCTCTTGGTGTGGGTGTCTATTTTCTTTCGGTAGCTCAAACACTGTGACCAATCTAAAACGAACAAAGTGAGAGGTACAAGTTTACGCAGAACAGGGAACAGGCCCATTCGGCCCTTCTAGTCTGTCCCAAACCATTTTTTTTACTAGTCCCACTGACCTGCATCCAGTCCATATCCCTCCATACCCCTCTCTTTCATGTACCTGGCCAAATTCTTCTTAAATGTTAAAATTGAGCCCACATTCACCACTTCAAATCTATCAATCCAGATAAGTGTAAAGTGGTGCATTTTGGAAGGTCAAACTCGAAGGCCAAAGGCAAGATCATTAACCTCTCTTAAGGTCACTGCACAGGTTGATGGGTTACTTCATTAGTCGGGGGATTGAGTTCAAGAGTCGAGAGGTCAGGTGGCAGCTCTACAAATCTCTGATGAGACCACACTTGGGATATTGTGTTCAGTTCTGGTCACCTCATTATAGGAAGGATGTGGAAGGGCTGGAGAGGGGGCAGAAATGATTTACCAGGATGTTGCCTGGATTGGAGAACATGTTGTCTGAGGCAAGGTTAGCAGAGCGGGGATTTTTTGGAGTGAAGAAGGATGAGAAGAGACTAAATAGGGGTCCACAAGGTGATGAGAGGCAATAGATAGGGTGGATGGCCAACACCTGTTTCCCAGGGCGGGAGGAGCAAACACCAGAGGACGTCTACATAACAGAAGGAAAGACTTGGGGAGACATCAGGGGAAGAAGGGAGACTCACCAGAGGTACTGCAAGCCTTGGGCGAGAGCCAGGAGGCAGGCAAGCTGGTGGAGTGACGCATCTCTCACTTGTACAGAGGGTGGTGGTGCCTGGAATGCATTGCCAGGGATGCTGGGACATTTGAGTAAAACACATGGATGCAAGAAAAAATAGAGGCTTATGGGTGAGGAAGGGAGGGTTTAGTTTGTTGAGTAGGATTTCATAGGTCAGCACAACATGGTGGGCCAAAAGGCCTCTACTTAGCTGCAGGGTTCTATGTTCCAAGAGGTTGGAGGGGGGGGGGTGAAAGGAGGAGGGGGGAGAGAAGAGAGAAAGGAGGGGGAGAGAGAGGGCATGTAAGAGGAGAGAGGTGGGGATAGAGAAGGGGGAGAGAGAGGGGAAAAAGAGGGGGAGGGGAAGGGGGGAGAGAGGGGGAAAAGAGGGAGAGAGGGATGTTTCACTTACCACCTGACTCCCTCTCCTCTTCCCCACAGGCTGGATGGGATTGGACTGAGCGATGGGGCCTCCCGCCCACTGGTTGACGCCCTTCTCCACTGCCCCTCCCTCCTCTCCCTTGGCCTGAGCCGAAACTTCCTCAGTGATGCCTCACTCCACCAGCTTGCCCGCCTCCTGGCTCTTGCTAAAGGCTTGCAGTACCTCTGGTGAGTCTCCTTTCTTCCCCCTCATTCTGGAACAGGATAGAAGGCCCGATTAGTCCTACTGGGATAGGATGGGAATAGAGGAACCAATTGGTCTCCTTCTGGGATAGGATGGGGATAGTAGACTGATCGGTCTCCTGCTTGGGATGGGACAGGGATAGAATGGCTAATAGCCCTCCACCTGCATTAGGATGGGGATAGAAGGGTTGATGGGTCTGGGATAGCAGGAGATAGAGGAGTTAATCACTCTCCTGTTAACTGTTGGGAAAAGAGGGGCCAATAGGTCTCCCATTTGCATGTGGTCGTACCTTGCAGAAGGGGAAAAAAGTCCACCTGACCGCATCCTCTCCCTCCCCCCTCACCAACCCCACTCACCACCCTCTCTCCACCCCCTCTCTCGTCCTCTCTCCTCTCTCCCTTCCTCCCTCTCCCTCATCCCCCTCTCCCCTTCCTCCTATTTCCAGCTCTCTCTCCCCCTCTCCCCATGTCACTCTCTGCCCCTCTCCCTTCCTCCCCTTCTCCCTCCTACCTCTCCCCATTTCGCTTGCTGCCTCTCTTATTGCACCCCCTCCACCTTCCTGTTCTTTCCCCTTTCTCCTCCCTCTCTTCCCACAATCCCCCTCTCTTCCCACTCTCTTCTTTTGCTATCCCCCTCTCCACCCTCTCTCCCACCATTCTCTCCCCTTCCCTCTCCCCCCATCTCTCTCACTCCCCTCTCTTCCCAACTCCTTCACCCCCACCACAGGCTCTGCCGGAACCGTCTCAGCCCCCAGGGTCTGGATTGGCTCCAAGACAAGGCTCCAGAGGGTCGGTCGATCTTCGCCTAGCGCGGGGCACCTCTTCGCTGATGGGGCAGCTGTCTCCTCCACCCCACCCTTTCCAAAATCATCCCCGTGACAAGTTGATGAATGCAGGGCTCCAGGTACACAGCAGAACATGCCAATACAGCACAATTACTTTCTGCCCAATCCTCCCTCCCCATCTCCCCTCTCCAATTTCCTCCACCTTCCCTCTCTCCTCCTTCTCTCCTCCCACCCTCTCCCTTCATCTCTGTCTTTACCCTCGGGGTCAACCTCTCCAGTACCCAGGAGTCACGTGATGGAGTAGTGGCCGGTCAGGGAACTCCAGCCCTCTCCGGAAAAGTTAAAAAAAGACAGTGAAAAAACAAAGGCACAAACACAAAAACTAAAATAAAGTGAAAGTAAAGGTGTGGAGAAAATGACAGCGAAGAAAGAAAAGCCAAAAGCAATGGGAAGAAGAGAAGAAGAAAAGACGTCGGAAGAAGAAGGTGAAGGCCTTACCGGTGCGAGGAGGCCCGCCATGGAGAGAGAAGCCCGCTCCCTAAGGTCAGTTGAAACCCCGAACTCGGGACTACAAAAATGGCTCACGGAGCCAAACAAAAGTGCACGATGCGCAAGGCAAAAAGAACATTGACGGGAGGGGGGACCAGCTGAGGAGTCGATCTCCACAGCTGAAATTGACAACAACAACAACAAAGCAGCAAGAGGAAAACACAGAAAATAACGACAACAAGAAAGAAGAGAGTAAAAAGAAATCAAAGAAACAACAGATGACCAACCCAGAGGAAGAAGACCAACACCAAGACACTTCTAATAAAAATAAGAAGACCAAAAATACCCAACAAAATAAAACAAACAAACCAACAAGAAAACCAGAAGAGACAGAGGTAAAAGACACAGATCCTGGAGTGGACTCAGAAGAAGAGGAGGAAGAGCACAGAGAAATGGAAGATGAAGGGAAGGGCAAGTACATGGATATATTTTTTTAAAGAATATATGGAAACAGGAGAAGAATGGCAGTCATAAGAATTCAGTGAAATAAAAAGAAGAATAAAAAGTACAGAAGAAAAAGTGAATAGATTAGAGATGATCATGACAGATATAGGAAAAAGAGTAGACAAGGTGGAAGAACGAGAAACAGCCATAGAAATAGAAGTAGACGACTTAAAAAAGAAATTAGAAGAATCTGATAAAAAAGTTAAAGAAACACAGGAGCTGTTAGCTCAGAAGATAGATATAATGGAAAATTATAATAGGAGAAACAATATAAAGATAGTGGGCCTTAAGGAAGATGAAGAAGGCAAGAATATGAGAGAATTTATAAAAGAATGGATCCCCAGGGCCCTAGTAAGACCAGAATTACAGGAAGAAATGGAAATAGAAAGGGCACACAAAACATTAGCCCCTAAACCACAACCACAACAAAAACCAAGATCCATTCTAGTAAAATTCTTAAGATATACAACAAGAGAAAATATATTGGACAAAGCAATGAGGAAAATAAGAGAAGACAAAAAAAACCACTAGAATACAAAGGTCAAAAAATTTATTTCTATCCAGATATAAGTTTTGAACTCCTGAAGAAGAGGAAGGAGTTTAATGCAGCAAAAACGATCCTATGGAAAAAAGGTTATAAATTTATGTTAAAATACTCAGCGGTACTTAAAATAGTTATTCCGGGGCAGCAAAGCAAACTATTCTTGGATCCGGAGGAAGCACGAAAATTTGCAGAACAACTACAAAACAGACAGAGAAATGAAGACATGTAACGAGAACAAAAATGACCACGAACTATATGTATGTGTGTATGTAGGTACATATTTATATATATATATATATATATTTATATATATATATATTTATATATATATATGTGTGTGTGTGTGTGTGTGTGTGTGTATGTATATATGTGTATGTGTGTATGTATATATAAAAAAAATAGAGTATAGGTAAGAACTAAGAAGGGAAAGAAAGGGAAGAGAGTGACCTTTGTTATATATGAAGATTAAAATCTTTTCTGGGCGGGCTGGGTGGGGAAGAATTACAGTCACTGCGAAATCAGTTGACGCTTGCGAGTGAATTCGCAAATCCAAATGGAGAGGGGTGATGTGGTTGCCCGACAAGGGATAAAGGGCAACTCAGGAAGGGGAGGGGATAGAGGGGTTAAAGAAATTTTAGATAGGAGAATAATGGAAATATTTTATGTTTTAGAAATGTTGTCTTATGTGTTCAAAAAAAGAAAGCAGAAATGGATAAGAAGGGAAGGTGGTGATGAGGAAACGGAAAGGAAAGATAAACAAAGTATGAAATGGCTATGTTGAACTATATAACTTTAAATATTAATGGAATACATAGCCAAATCAAAAGGAAGAAACTGTTTAATTTACTGAAAAAAGAAAAAATTGATATAGCATTTGTGCAAGAAACACATGTAACTGAAGTGGAACACAAGAAATTAAAGAGAGATTGGGTAGGGCATGTAACAGCAGCATCGTATAATTCAAAAGCCAGAGGTGTAGCTATATTAATCAGTAAAAATGTACCAATCAAAATAGAAGAGGAAATAATAGATCCAGCAGGGAGATATGTAATGATAAAATGTCAGATATATTCGGAGTTTTGGAATTTACTCAATGTATATTCACCTAACGAAGAAGATCAAAAATTTATGCAAGATATTTTTTTGAAGATAGCAGACACGCAAGGGAACATACTAATAGGAGGGGATTTCAACCTTAATTTGGATTCAAACATGGATAAAACTGGGGAAAAAATTTACAGAAAGAATAAAGTAACCAAATTTATAATTAAATTGATGCAAGAAATGCAACTTTTGGATATATGGAGGAAACAACAACCAAAGGAAAAGGAATATCCATATTATTTGGGTAGACATAAAACATACTCAAGAATAGACCTATTCCTGTTATCAGCTCGTATGCAAGATAGAGTAAGAAAAACAGAATATAAAGCTAGAATATTATCGGACCACTCACCCTTAATATTGACAGTAAAGTTAGAGGACATCCCTCCAAGAATGTATAGATGGAGACTAAACCCCATGTTACTTAAAAGGCAGGATTTTAGAGAATTAATTGAATGACAAATTAAAATATACTTTGAATTAAATACGGAATCAGTGAAAGATAAGTTTATACTATGGGATGCAATGAAAGCGTTCATCAGAGGGCAAATAAAATGTTATGTAACTAAGATGAAGAAGGACTACAATCGGGAAACAGAACAGTTGGAAAGGGAAATAACAAATATAGAAAAAGAATTAGCAATAAAGGAAGATACAACTAAAAGAAGAGAATTGGCAGATAAAAAAATAAAATATGAAACACTACAAACATATAAGGTGGAGAAGAATATAATGAAGACAAAACAGAAATATTATGAACTAGGAGAAAAAACACACAAAATTCTAGCATGGCAGCTTAAGACAGAACAAACTAAAAGAATGGTATTGGCATCAAGGAAAAAAGACAAGCAAATCACATATAATCCAACGGAGATTAATGAAAACTTTAGAGAATTCTACGAACAATTATATCAAACTGAAAACGAAGGGAAAGAAGACAAAATAGATGAATTTTTAACTAAAATTGAACTACCAAAATTACAAACAGAGGAACAAAATAAATTAACAAAACCATTTGAAATAGATGAAATACAGAAGATAATAAAAAAACTACCGAACAATAAAACACCAGGAGAGGATGGATTCCCAATAGAATTCTATAAAACATTTAAGGATTTATTAATTCCTCCCCTTCTGGAAGTAATCAACCAGATTGATAAAACACAAAGCTTACCAGATTCATGCAAAACAGCAATAATTACAGTAATACCAAAGACAGGGAAAGATCCACTCCCACCAGCGTCATATCGACCAATATCTTTACTTTACACAAATTATAAGATAATAGCTAAACTATTAGCAAACAGATTAGCCGACTATGTACCAAAAATAGTAAATCTAGACCAAACTGGATTTATTAAAAAAAGACAAACAACAGACAATATCTGTAAATTTATTAACTTAATTCATGCAGTAGAAGGAAATAAAACTCCAACAGTAGCGGTTGCTTTAGACGCAGAGAAGGCCTTTGACAGAGTAGAATGGAATTATTTATTCAAAGTACTACAAAAATTCAGCTTACCAGAGAAATATATTAATTGGATTAAAGCATTATATAAGGGGCCATTGGCGAAAGTGACAGTAAATGGATATATATCAAAACAATTTAACTTAAGCATGTCAACACGGCAGGGATGCCCACTATCACCCTTATTGTTCGCGTTAGCCATAGAACCACTAGCAGAACTGATAAGAACAGAAAATAAAATAAGAGGGATAAAAATGAAAGAGAAGGAATATAAAATCAGTCTATTTGCAGATGACGTTATAATACACTTAACAGAACCAGAAATATCAATAAAAGAATTACATAGGAAATTGAAGGAATATGGAGAAGTATCGGGGTACAAGATTAACGCAAATAAAAGTGAAGCAATGCCAATGAATAATACGGATTTCTCAAAATTTAAGAAAGAATCACCATTCAGATGGCAAACGCTAGCAATCCAATACCTAGGTATACAAATAAATAAAAACCTCGGCCATCTATATAAACTTAATTATTATCCACTAATGAAAAAAATTACAATATGACTTAGAGCATTGGAAAGATTTACCATTAACACTGATAGGAAGGATAAACTGTATTAAAATGAACATTTTCCCAAGGATACAATACCTATTTCAGACATTACCAATATGCTTAACAGAGAAATTCTTCAAGGAGTTAAAGAAAATAATAAGGACATTTTTATGGAAAGGGGGGAAACCGAGGATAGCACTAGATAAATTAACAGAATGGTATAAACAAGGAGGCTTACAGCTACCAAACTTTAAAAATTATTATAGATCCGCACAATTAAGATACCTATCAGATTTTTATCAAACAAGGGAAAAGCCAGATTGGACTAGATTAGAACTAGATAAAATAGGGGAGAAGATACCTGAACATATACTATATAAATGGGATGAAAAATTGGTACAACGTAGGAATTCTCCAGTATTGCATCATCTGCTCAACATTTGGAAGAAGATTCATGTAGAAAGGAATAAAACAAATTACCAACTATCAAAACTAATACTGACGCAAAATCAGCTAATCCCTTTTACAATAGATAACCTTTCCTTTAGAGAATGGGAGAAAAAAGGGATCATAATAGAAAATTGTTTTTCGGGAAATAAATTATTATCCTTTGAACAAATGAACGATAAATATAATATAGCTCACAATACAGTGCTGGAATACTACCAACTGAAATCCTACTTGAAGGACAAATTGGGAAGCAGTCTGAGGTTACCAGAAGGAAGTAATTTTGAATATGTGATTACAGACACAATGATAATCAAAAAATTTGTAACAAACATGTATATTAAAGTACAAGAAAAGTAGAACGAGGAAACAAATGGTAAAACTAAACAAAAATGGGAACAAGATCTAAATATAAAGATGAAGAATGAAACATGGGAGAAGTTATGCTCCGGAACTATGAGAAATACAATAAATACGAGGTTACGTATGATACAATATAACTGGATACACAGGCTATACATTACACCTCAAAAGTTAAATAAATGGGACCCAACAGTATCTGACAGATGTTTTCGCTGTAAAAAGGAATCAGGAACAACAATTCATGCAATTTGGACATGTGAGAAAGTGAAAAAATTTTGGGAAGATCTCAACCAGATATTAAATAAAATCACAAAAAGCAATATACCAAAAAACCCAGAGATCTTCCTCCTGAGTAACATAAAAAACAAAGAATTTGGACTCGATTTGGATGGAGCACAAAAAAGATTTGTTATGATAGCCCTAGCTGTAGCAAAAAAATGTATTATGTCAACCTGGAAATTAGAAGGTAACTTGAGAATACAACAATGGTATATAGAAGTGAATAAATGTATTCCATTAGAAAGAATAACATATAATTTAAGAAATAATATTACAATATTTGAACAAATATGGGAGCCATAGATGAAATACAATGGAGAAAACCTACCGTGGACATCTACCACCTAAAATGACAGAAGGAGAAGATAATGAAAGGAACTGACTAAGTGGAATTTCTTGTTTATTTTTATTGAGTGACAACATTGTTTGACGGGTTTAATGTATCTTATATTCTGAACTTTAAATAAATGGGAGGGGAGGTGAGGGAGGGAGGGAGGGGAGGAGGGAAGTGGGGGGGGAGAAAACGACACTGTATATATTTAAGAAGGAAAATGTATGTATCTTGATCAATATGGTTTATAGTGTGAAAAATAAAACATTTTAAAAAAAAACCTCTCCAGTACCCTACACCCCTCCCTGTCCCTCTAACCCATAAGACCATAAGATATAGGCCATTTGGAACATTCCAATCATCTCCCCATAACTTTTAAAGCACTGACTCTTCAGATACCGATCATTCCCTGTCTTAAATGCACCCAATGACTTGACCTCGACAACTATTTGGTGCCAGCAAGTTCCAAAGATTCATCACCCACTGGCGAAAGAAATTCCTCTCCCATCCTTCAATCCTGAAGATGTGCCCTCTTGTCCTCGACTCTCTCACCATGGGGAACCACTGTGCAACATTTACTCTGTCTAGGCCTTTCAACATTTACAATGCTTCAAGAGTCACCTGATGCTGTGAAGCTGGGCCCCAAAGAGTTTCCATTAAAAAGCTTTTAAACAAGGAAAAATCGGCCCAAATAAAAAGATTTAACTTCCACACGTCGAGGCCATATGGGGAAGAAGAGCAGGAGGCAAGCGACTGAGGAGCAGATCAGCCAGAAATGCTGGGAACATCAAGTGAAAATTCAGTCGACGCCGGCGACCTGCAGGCTCCCACGGGAACACTGGGGACTAGTGCAGGAGACACGAAGGCAAAGCCTGTGACATGGGGGTTCGCCCGAAAAAGATATTCTGGCAGTGGAGCGGTCCCTGGCGACCCAGATCACCGGTCTGGAACAGCAATTAGACAACAATCTGAAAGAAGTCTGAAGGCCTGCTCAATTTGCGAGCTTCAATCAGGACCCTGACGAATCGAGTTTGGACCCTAGAAGACTAGGTGGAGGATGTCCAGGACAGGCAGGAAAAACTGGAGAACACAGATGACGCAAGGGTTGCCGAGAAAAAGCAACTGAGAGATGTTGAAATACTTACAAAATTATAATTGGTGTATCAATATCAAACTATTGGGCCTGAAAGAGGGGGAGGAAGGGAAGGACCTGGTGGAGTTCTTCCAGCAATAGATCCCCGAGGTGTTGGGGAGGGAACGATTCAGAGGCTCCCTCACCATAGAAAGGGCCCATCGGACATTCGGTCCCCGCCCCACCCCAAATCAACGACCAAGACCGGTTCTGATAGGGGTCGTCAGTAGCCGAGACCGGGAAACAGTGCTTAGGGCAGCAATGAGCAGGTCAAGGGAGACAGGAGAGCCGGTGGAGTTCCAGGGGAGAAGACTGATGCTCTTTCCCGACCTAAGCTCTGCGCTGCTAAGACAAAGAAATGATAGACCAGGCCAAGAAAATATCGAGGGGCAAAAAAAGGCAATGCTGTTCCTGGGTACTTTAAAAGTCGTGCTGCCTGGACAGGAAGGGAAGCATTTGAAGGAGCCATGGGAAGGTAGGCAGTGTATGGGGGCTGCCAGAAAATGCGTAGGCCCACAAAACCAAGGTTAAATGGAGCCCTATGGACGAAAGGTCTAAGTAACCACAAGACCATGGGGGCTCACTACAGTTTTACAATCACTGACTTACAAAGACATTTGAAATTATTATGGACATGGAATGGACAAAGTAACCGGGGCTTTACAAAATTCTGTAACTGGTTGGGGGGAATGGGGAAATGCATATTTTTATCTTTCCTTGTTTCAAAAATGTCTGTAGAAAAAATAATGGGAGCTCGAGGCGGAAGAGACTGCGCAGGGCCAGGTCAAGCAAAGAAGATGGCGCACGAGAAGTCTTGCAGTAGGAGGGGAAATGGACAGGAGGAAGAAGGAGCAGCGCTAGAGGAGGGGATTATTCTGAGTGTTTTCTTTCCTAACTTTAATATAGTGGGGAGGGGGGGGGGTTTAAGGTTTATTTCATTCTATTTAGTTCAGTTTGTGGGGTGGGGGTGGTATATCACTCTTATGTCCATCTTTACTCTTTTTTTCTGGCTAGTGTGGATGTCAGCACAGACGACAGAAAGGCACGATGAGAGCACCACTATCAAACGAGGAGGGGGCTGTGAAGGTAAAACGCTAAGATCAGTATTAATGTGAATGGCCTGAACAGTCCCATAAAAAGGAAGTGGGTCCCTGTTCACCTCAAAGAAACTAAAAGCAGATATAATATTTTTTTTTACAGGAAACACATTTGGTGAAAAAGGAACATGACAAATGTAAAAGGGACTGGGTGGGGCAGGGATTCTCCTCCTCCTTTGGCTCCAAAGCTGGGGGTGGGATGGCCATTTTAATACACAGAAGGGTCTTGATGGTGGTGAGCAGTGAGGTTACAGACCCGGCCGGGAGATTTGTAATAGGGCAACACTAACTATATTCAGAACCGTGGACACTTCTAAACCTTTATGCACCAAACGTTGATAATGAGCAGTTTATGCAAAATGCCTTCCTGAGGGATTGATGGGTAGAGACCTGGATCCCATTCTTGATAAGACAACAAAGACACGGGTGAGGTCCAAAGTGTCAAAAAACAACTCTGGCCTTCATGAAATAATTAAATTTGATAGACATATGGAGACAGAGGAATCCACAGGCTGGGGACTATTCCTTTCATTCAAAACATCATGATTCCCACACCAGAATTGACCATTTTTTGATATGTGCCTGGTTGTTGAGCAGAGTCCTTGAATCGGAATACTTAGCAAAACTAGTACCAGATCACTCACCGTTAGCTTTACAGATAATAATGCCTGAAAATCAGGCAAATTCACATAGATGGCATTTTAACGCTACATTTTTGAGAAATCCAGACTTCTGCTCCTTTGTAAGAGGTTCTGTGAAATGAACTGCCCCTCGATGAATAACAAATTTGGGATACACTAAGAGGGCAGATAATTTCATACGCCAATAGTGTCAAAAGAGGGAGTTAGAGACGCTGGAACAGGAAATAACAAAATTAGAAAAAGAATACCAAAATTTGGGATCCAATGAGAAATATCAGGAATTGAAAAACAAGAAACTTAAATATAATACTCTGCAAAGTGAAAAAAAATGCTCTTGAAATCCAAACAAAGATATTATGAACTAGATGAAAAAAACACAAAATATTGGCACGGCAACTGAGAGTAGAGAAAACTCAATGGACAATTAATGCAATTCAGTATGGGCCAGAATTGATACCACACAACCTGAAAGAAATTAATGATTCCTTTAAAACTTATTTTGAAAAATGATATAAATCTGAGGCACCAAGAGATACGGATAAAATTGAGGAGTTCCTGGCAAGGGTTGAGCTGTCAAGACTGGTCCAAGAAGACCAGATGGAATTAGATGTCCCACTCACTAAGGAGGAAATTGAACAGGCCCTGGGAACCTTACAAACAAATAAGTCTGGGAGAGGACGGTTTCCCCCGAGTTCTATAAAGAATTTGAAGACTTTCTAATACCATTATTAATGGAGGTAGTGGACCAGGCGATGGGGTCGAGAACTCTCCCAAAGTCTTTTTCAACAGGCATTGTTGTGGTGATACCCAAAAAAACAGGGACCTGTTGAAGCCGTCCTCGTACAGACCCATATCACTACTACTTACAGACTACAAAATAATGGCCAAGGTTCTGGCTAACAGGTTGGGTCAATATTTCCCTAAACTGCCCAAGTGGGCTTCATCAGGAAAGGGTACTCTGTCAATAACTTAAATAGATTGCTCAACATTATTCATTTGGCGCAGAGCAAAATCCAAGTATCATAGTCTCACTGGATGCAGAAAAGGCCTTTGATCAGCTAGAATGGCCTTTCCTTTTTAAAATCCTGGAAAAATTTGGAATGGGAGTGGGTAAAAACACTGTACAATCCACAGGCAAACATCACCAACATATCCCCTTGGTAGATGCAGTAGGCAAGGATTCCCCCTATCACCAGGGCTGTTTGCCCTCACAATTGAACCATGGCCAGAGACTATTAGAAAAGATCCATTGATAAATGGATTCAAAGTGGATCAATGTGAGCACAAAATAAAGTTATTGGCAGATGATGTATTGTTGTATTGTCCTTGACAAAGCTACTTGCCACACTGGAGGACTATAGTACATATACGAGGCCAATATAGAGAAAAGTAAGTATTATACCACTGAATAAATTTAACTATGAAGAGCACCAAAAAAATAGCAACTTCATTTGGCAGACAGGAGCCATAAAGCACCTTGGAATAAAGATTGATAACAATTTGGAAAACCTCCCCCCATGCTTGAGAAGGTCGAGGAAGATCTGACAAAGTAGAGGGACCTGTCCATCACTCTAATGGGGAGGGTTGACTCCTTAAAGACGAAGGTGATGCCAGGTATTCAATACCTCTTGCAATCGTTGCCAATTCCACTCCCGCAATCTCTTTTTAAAACGTTGAATGGCAACTTACGGACATTTATTTGGACTGGGAAAGTACCCATAATAGCCTTAGAGAAATTGACATGGGAGGGCTAAAATTGCCTGATTTAAAGAAATATTATCTAGCAGCCCAGTCGAGGCTCTTCGCATCCTTCCTTGAAGAGAGGAAGACACCCATCTGGGTCCAAATGCTGTTACATGCAATGGGGCAGGATATGGGCAATCCTGTTCTGAAACACCTACTCAAAATTTGGCACAAAATCATCAAAAGTATGGGGAAAAAAGTGGAAACATCACCAACACACTCAGGGAGATGAGGTGAATGGGCAAAATGAGTTGATGCCCATGAACAAGGGTAATAAAATCTGGGAGATTTGGCACCGACAATATAACTCGCCATTCGAGCACCTCAGGGGCAAATGTGATTTGTCTTACGGAACCTTTCACTGTTTTCTCCGATTAAGATCATTCCTGAGGGACAGGTGCGGCCCCGCAATGACCCCGCCTGTGCCTAGCGAGGTCGAGAGGTTGCTTCGACAGCAAAATGCACCTAAATTGATATGAAGAATGCACTTGGTACTGCAAGCCGAAAGCCCAAAACGAGAGTTACACAGATCAAAGGAAAGATGGGAGTCGGACCTGGGCATCACAATTGATGAAAGGTGCTGGTCAGACTGGTGCAAGGACAGTGTCACAACAAACATGAACTCGAGATAAAGACTGGTCCACTACAACTCACACCACAAAAAAATCCAAAAACAATACCAGAGGTGCCAGAAACGTGCTTTAGATGTGGAGTGGAACAAGTAACATTTCTCTATCCAACCTGGTCCTGCGTAAAGGTAGCCCCATTCTGGCAGGATTTGGCCAACATACTAACCTTCCTACTGGACCCAACACTATATCTACTAGGGAATCTTATGGATGTAGGCTACAAATTGACCAAATTTAAAATTCAATTCACATTTATATCCCTGGCCATAGCAAAATAAATGTATAGCGATGACCTGGAATCCGACTCCCCTGTTCTCATCAGCAAATGGGCTATCGAGCTGCACAGCTGAATTCCCGTTGAAAAGGTTACCTATAACCTTAGGAACCAACACAAGTGCCTTCATTGCAATACAGCAACCATATCTGGAATACACAGGAGTATGGCTGTAGCCACTCCCTGACAAAAAGGTTTAGAGAGAACTGCTAATAGATAGATTGAGAGAAAGTGCTGACACAAGGGAACATGGTCTCCATGGACACATGGGAAATGCTGATGCCACATTCAACCTCTCATTTCTCTTCGTTCTTCTCCTTTTCTAATTTTTCTATCACGTCTATCTTTTCTTTTTTTCTTGGGGTGAGGGAGAGACGTCATATATAAATCACTGGATAAAAATGACATGGTCTGTAGCAACCAACGATGTTTAAGATTGAAAAATCAAAATAAAATGTTTTTAAAAAGCACTTAAAATGCTTCAGTGAGGACCCACACTTATTCTTCTGAACTCCAAGAGATGTTTAAAGTTCTTCAGATGCTAATCCCTTCATTCCAGGAATCATTCTTGTTAATCTTCTCTGAACCCTCTCCATCGCCAGCCCATCCTTTCTGAAATAAGGAGCCCAAAAGTGCCATCTAAAGCCTCAACATCCCATCCCTGCTCTTGTATCCTATCCCTCTCGATATGACACCCACATTGCATTCGCCTTCTGCACCACTGACCTAACCTGGAGGTTAACCTTTAGGGTGTCCTGCACAAGGACGCCCAAGTCCCTTTGCATCCACAAATTTTAAAATTTCTCCCCATCCAAGTCATAGTCGGCCCTTTTATTCCTTCTACCAACGTATGTGACCATACATCTTTCCACATGGTTTCATTTCCCACTTCTCTGCCCATTCACCTCATCTCCCTGACTCTCTGCCGCCACTCTGTCTCCTCCTCACTACCTGCCCCTCCAAATATCTTTGTATTCATTGGCAAACTTTAACCCCAAAACCATTTATTCCACGATCCAAAAATATTTTTGGATTGATTCTCTCTTACAACATAAAAAGTGGCCCCAACACCGAACCCTGCAATAAACAACGGGCCCCTGCATAAACCACCAACCCCTGGGATAAACCACTGACCCTTCCTGTAATTCCTTCGGCTTTCATTTTGTAGAGTAACCCCATGAGCGGCCCCTCGTCAAACGTCCACTGCGGGTCCTTTGTCCAGCCTGCTTGTAAACTTCTCAAAACGTGCAGTAGGTTTGTCAGGCAAGATTTTCCTCTGCTGCCTTGGGGTTATCTAGTCATGGCCTTCCAGATACTCCGGAACCCCATCCTTGACAATTGACTCCAACAACGTCCCAACCACTGACATTCGGTCATAAGGTCGATAATTTCCTTTTTGCTGTCTCTCTTCCTTTTTAAATAGTGCATTGAACTTTAAAATTTTCCAGTGCTCCGGAATAATTCTCGAATCTGTTGATTCCTGGAAGATAAATACTAGTGCCTCCACTTTGATTTCTTGGGTGTGTGTCCTTCTTTCCACACTTCGTGGTAGCATGCTCACTGCATTGGTGACCCCGACAGGTCCAACTGGCAGTTGCACCCGAAGATGAGAGAACAAGCAGCTCTTCACGTGGTTTTGTTGAAGCTGCCAACGTCTGGCAATGGAGCCACACATGTGGTTTGAACAGGCCGAGGCCCAGTTTATTGCAGATCAACACCAATGACACATGATCAGTGGTGGGTAAACTTATAGGTCTTCTTAGGGGTAGTATGTATAAGTATCTAGAGGGGCAGGGATTGATCAGGGACACCCAACATGGGTTTGTCAGGGGTAGGTCATGTTTGACAAATCTTGTTGAATTTTTTGAGGAAGTGACTAGAAAGGTTGATGAAGGTAGAGCAGTAGATGTGGTTTATTTGGATTTCAGTAAGGCTTTCAACATGGAAGGTTGGTGAGGAAGGTTCAGTCACTATGCAGATGGGTTTAACAGTGGCTAGAAGATAGGTCATGGTGTGTAACTCTGTCAGGATGGAGGCCAGTGACGAGCCTCAGGGATTGGTGTTGGGTCCTTTGTTATTCATCATTTACATTAATGATTTGGATGATGGGGTGGGAAATTGGGTGAGTAAATATGTGGATGATACAAAAATAGGGGGAGTTGTGGATAATAGTTTTTGTGGACTGCAGAAACATTTGGACTGCTTAGAGGAATGGGTTGAAAGGTGGCAGATGGAGTTTAATGTAGATAAGTGTGAAGTGCATTTTGGGAAGAATAACCAAAATGCAGTGAAGAGGAGGGCATTGATAAATGCAGAGGAACAGAGATACCTTGGAATAACGGTTCAGCGTTCTTTGAAGGTGGAGACTCATGTAGATAGGGTGTGGAAGAAGGTTTTTTGTATGCTGGCCTTTATAAATCATAGCATAGAATATAGGAGCTGGGAGGTGTTGTTGAGACTGTTCAAGGCATGAGTGAGGCCAGGTTTGGAATACTGTGTGCAGTTCTGGTCTCCAAATTATAGGAAGGATATCAATAAGGTAGAGAGGGTGCAGAGAAGATTTACTAAAATGTTGCCTGGATTGCAGTGTCTAGAATACGGAGAAAGATTGAGTAGACTGGGTCTTTATTCACTGGAGTGTAGAAGGTTGAGGGGGGATTTGACAGAGGTATTTAAAATTATGAGGGGAATAGATAGAGGAGATATGAAGAGGGTAGGAGAGATTGGAGTGAAGGGTCATGAGGTAAGAATTGGGGAAAAACTTTAGAAGCAACATAAGAGGAAGCTTCTTCACTGCGACTCCGACGAGTTCTTTCATCTGTTGCTTTTCAAAACAGCAATCCATTAGTGAAGTCTCTTGGGCCCTCTCCAAAGTTTTTGTAAAGGCCCCCAGGAGACGCCCTGTCTGGCTTGAGCAGAGCTCCAGTATTTTAAATGAGATTAGTTTTGAAGTATTGTTATGTGACCTACACTAAAAAAAACCTGCCCCAATTTATCTTGCAAAAACATATCTATATACAATACAAACACAATATAATTTGTCACAATATGATACCTGCTGCCCATCAACACGGCTCTTAACTGTTCTAAACTAGGGACAGTGATTTCTAGACACACTATACTCTATGTCAGCACACACCTTACCAGTGACTCTCCAGTGTTGCCAATGGTTCCCAACTTGGAATGGGTTCACCCCAGAAGAGAGAGTGGTAAGTGGCTCATATGTAGTGGGCTTAGTAGGGCCATCGGCTGGAGAGTCTGGCCCAAGTATGGATCAGGTAATTTAAGGGTCCAATGACTAGATGTCCACTGATCTGTGGGCTGGGCTTGACCTTGGTTTGCAGGTGAGGTGTTGTCTGATGAGTTTCCACCTGGAAAGGTCACATGACCCTCCATGACCCACACTCCCACCAGGTGCCGGATGGAGAGGTCACGTGACCCCCCATGATCGACGTTCCCACCAGGTGCCTGACGGAGAGGTCACATGACCCTCCTTGATCCACATTCCCACCAGGTGCCGGATGGAGAGGTGCGCGACCCTCCATGAGCCACATTCCCACCAGGTGCCAGATGGAGAGGTCACGTGACCCTCCATGCTCCACATTCCCACCAGGTGCCGGCTCCTTGCTCCATGCTGCCCTACTCCCCTGCGCCCCCCCCACCAAAACATTGCCTGCTCCTCTCTGAGGCCCCTCGAGCCACTGTCATGCGGGAGCCACAAAAGAAAATAGGAGAAGTGGGCCATTCAGTCCCTCAAGCCTTCCTAGCCCTTTCACGTTGCAAGGCCTGACGGGTGCAAACTTCTTTCAGGCGAGGCAGCCACGGGAGATCGCGGGGACCCCTCTGTGACGCCGCAGGCGCCATCACAATGCGGCGGCCGGGTAATCCGCACACCCTCTGCCCATTTCCTTCCCGCGCTGCCGGGGTGGGGCGGGAACGCTCGGCATGGACGACGAGGCGGCGCTGAAGCAGCGAGGCTACACCTTGGGCGTGCACTTGGGAGAGGGGTCGTACGCCAAGGTCAAGTGCGCCTACTCCAGCCGTCTGAAGAGCAAGGTGGCCGTGAAGATCATCGATCGGAAGAAGGCGCCCAAGGACTTTCTGGAGAAGTTCCTGCCCCGGGAGCTGGAGATCCTGGCGCTGCTCAATCACCGCTCGATCGTCAAAACGTTCGAGATCTTCGAGACGTCCGCGGGGAAGATCTACATCATCATGGAACTGGGGCTGCAGGGCGACCTGCTGGACTTCATGAAGAGCAGGGGTGCCCTGCCGGAGGAGGTGGCCCGCCACATGTTCCGCCAGCTGGCTCTGGCCGTGCAGTACTGCCACGACCTGGACGTGGTGCACCGGGACCTCAAGTGCGAGAACGTCCTGCTGGGCAAGGGCTTCGCCGTCAAACTCTCCGACTTCGGCTTCTCCAAGCGCTGCGCCGCCCCCGCCGCCGACCAGGGCAGGGCGCCGCTCAGTCGCACCTTCTGCGGCTCGGCGGCGTACACGGCCCCCGAGATCCTGCAGGGCCACCCGTACCAGCCCAAGTCGTGCGACGTCTGGAGCCTGGGGGTCATCCTCTTCATCATGGTGTGCGGCTCCATGCCCTACGACGACTCCAACATCAAGAAGATGCTGCGGCTGCAGAAGGAGCACCGGGTGGATTTCCCGCGCTCCCGGCCGGTGGCGCGGGAGTGCAAGGAGCTGATCTACCGCATGCTCCACCCCGACATCGGCAAGCGCCTCACCATCGGCCAGGTCCTGCAGCACCCTTGGCTGCTGGCCGCCGCCAAACAGGGCTCCGAGGCGGAGCCACCCTCGGAGGGCGAGCAGGAGGCGCCAGACTGGGGGGCCGGCGAAGAATGGCGGGAAGAGGGGGCTCAACCCGAGTCCGAAGCCCAGCCTCTGCCGCGGGCTGAACGGGTCGCGTCCCCGCCCCCCGGGGACACGCAATCTGCCCCCACGGAAGGAACCGAGACGGACAAGCCCGCGGCGGAATCTGCCACCGGCGGCCGAGTCGCGGAGCCGGGAACGGATCGGAAAAGCGGGCGGCGTAAGTCGAGACTGGCCCGCGAGGAGCTCCCTGACGACAGCGAGGTCTACCCCGACCAGGAGAACTTCATGGAGGCTCTGAGCAAAGCAGAGCTGAAGAAAGGGGTTTCTAAAAGGTCCAAATCGGTTGAAAAGAAGGGCAAACATTCGAGGAAATCCCATTACTAGATCCAGCCCCCTCAACGCTTCAGCTTCCAGCAACAAACGCCTGAAACTCTCGGCGGTGTTTCGGTTCCTCCCAAACGCGGGCACCCGGGAAGAAACAAATGCACGGGAAATACCCGTTATCCGGAATTCCCTGTTATCCGGAATTCAAGCATCCGGCCAAAAAATGTCTCCAAAAAGAAAAAACTTGCAACACACAATCTCAAGCAACCGGCATTCCATACCGGATTTTTTTTCTTTCTTCTTGTACTGACCGAGAGCCCACTACCGTCCTCGTGGAAGATGCGACCAAGGACGGACACTGAATCACTTTCCAAATTGGATCCACGCGGGTCAGACCGATCCGGAAAGGGGAAAGGGCGCATCTGCGGGCCAGCAAAAAATAGATTGCGGTAGAAAGAAGAAAGGGGCAGAGGGCAGAATACTGCTTGCCAGTGGGATCTCACTTTCCCGGCACTGCCGCCTCTCCGGTAAACCCTGCCGCCGGCTTTCTGCGCCCCTCCCAATGTCAAAAGTGGGCATTGTTCTGCCCTCTATAGCCTGTACCTGTGAATAAAAATACCTTTTTGGACTCTATCCCATGACACTTCTATCATCCCCGTGCAGGAAAGTCGAAAAATCCAGCATTGACAGTGTGACACTGCAGATTTTCTGTGGGTTGGATGATACCAACTCATTTCAGTGAGTTTCAAGGGTACACAGCCCACAAAGGGGAATAGAAACACTGAGCACAGAAACAAGCCCTTGGACCCTTCTAGACTGTGCCAAGCTATTATTCTGCCTCTACACCACATCCCACCATACCCCTGCCAACATGTTTCTTAAATGTTAAAATTGAGCCAGCGTTCACCACCTCAGCTGCCAGCTCACTCCACACTCCCACCACTCTCTGTGTGAAGAAATACTCCTACTGACTGTTCCCTTTAAACATTTCACGTTTCACCTTGAACCCATACCCTTTTTCTTCTTGTCTCACCTAACCTCAGTAGAAAAAGTCGGCTTACATTTACTCCGCGCCCCTCATAATGTTAAATACCTCTATTAAATCTACCCTCATTTTTCTACGCTCTGTTTAACCTTTCCCGTAACTCAGTT
The DNA here is from genome assembly GCF_036971445.1 of Narcine bancroftii. NCBI lineage: Eukaryota > Metazoa > Chordata > Chondrichthyes > Torpediniformes > Narcinidae > Narcine > Narcine bancroftii. The sequence goes on along the minus strand of NC_091479.1, from coordinate 24,982,220 downwards.
CTGGGAAACATCCGAGTAAATCTTTTCATTACAGGTCTTGATGGGGGTTGTGTGCCCCTTGATGAGTGGGATGGAGATAAGTTTTTGGAATGTATTCACTTTGGAGGGGGGGAGGGATTGGGGCAAATACGGTCTTTGGGTATTATGTACATGAATAACTTTATTGGATTTTGTACGTCTGTGAAAACTAAAATAAAATAGTCAAAAAAATATATTCTCTGCACTCTCAATCTTATTGATATTTTCCCCATAGTTTGGTGTCCAAGACTGCACACAATACTCCAAATTTGACCTCACCAATATCTCATACAACTTTACCATAACATTCCAATTCAGAGTACATGAAGGCCAATACGCCAAAAACTCTCTTTACAACCCTATCTACCTGTGACACCACTTTAATGGAATTATGTATCTGTATTCCCAGACTCGATTCCACCACACCCTTCGGTGCCTGACCATTTACCCTGTACGTCATTTTCTTGATTTCTCCTTCTGAAATGCAAACCTCGCACTTGTCTGCTTTACAATCCACTTGCCATTATTCAAAGAGTTCAAAGTCCATTGTTCCAAAGTTATACCTGACATCTCTATTGGGAAGCTATTTGGAAAGTTACCTCATCTGCTCATTGAGCATTAGGTCCACTCAAAAGAACAGCGACCATGCAATTCATTCTCCCAGGTAATGGGGAAAACCTGGGCCCTTCCCTCCAGATGCCATTGGTCAGCTCAGGTCACATGGGTGCACCTGGGCCAGGCCCTCAAGTCGGTTGCAGCATAAAGCCCACCACGTGGAGCAGACATTACATTACGTGGAGACATCCCTGAGCTCCACTCTGGGTTGCAGCCCATGGGCGACACCGGGACACCAACCGTGAGGGTTCTGATCCAGGTCACAACAGTTGAGTGGTTTATGCCAGTACAGGCTGAGGGCAAAAATGGCATCTGCCGTTTGTAGTGGCAATTAGATAGTTTCTCTGTCGGTCATTGTATTGTGCTTGCATGTTGGTGGGTATTTTTGTGTGAACCTAGCATACAATCAGGAGTTGCGGGTATTTTTTTATCAAACCAGCATCCGGTATATCAGATATATGCTACTGTGTGCGCGTATGTGGGTGTGCCTATGTGTGGGTGTGTGTCTGTGTGTGCGTCTGTGTTGCGTGCGTGCTCTTGTGTGTGTGTGTGTGTGTGTGTGTGTGTGTGTGTGTGTGTGTGTGTGTGTGTGTGTGTGCCTGAGTGGGTGTTTGTGTGTGTGTATGAGAGAGAGAGAGAGAGAGAGAATTGTGAATTCCCTGCATGTAAATAGTTCACAGTTTTCTATTAACACATGTGCAGGACTTGTTATTCTTTGAACCCTTCTTGCCTATTCTCACCTTCACATCTCAATCTGTCTGCAAGCTTTGAAAACCTTCCTCTCTGTCCACACCCGCCCCCAATTTTAGTGTAATCAGCAAATGCTGATCCAATTTCCCATATTATCATCCAGATCATTGATATAGACAACAAACTGCCGAGGCTCCAGCCTGAGAGGAAATCGTCCTCTGCCACTCTCCGGCTTCCTCCACAAAGCTGAATTGTGCCTCATCAAGCATCTGAACCTTCTTTACCAATATGGCAGCTGCCAATTAATGGGCCAGATGCAGGCCAGAAGGGGTATATTGAGAGGCTTATTGGTCACAGCGCCCAAGTCTCACTTACCCCTTTCTATAACTGAGGAAGCAGTGCACTGGCAAATGGACTTTGAACTTAACCTTGAGTTCAGAAGTTGGGATGTTATGGTAAAGTTGTACAAGACATTGGCGAGGCCAAATTTGGAATATTGGTCACCTAACTACAGGAAAGAAATCAATAAGATAGAAAGAGTGCAGAGAAGATTCACTGGGATGTTGCCCAGTCTTCAGGAACTCAGTTACAGGGAAAGGTTAAACAGATTAGAACTTTATTCTCTGGAGTGTAGAAGAATAAGGAGAGATTTGATAGAAGTATTTAAAATTATGAGGGGAGGGGAGTCGACCGAGTAGATGTAGCTTGGCTTTTTCCACTGAGGGTAGGTGAGATACAAAAGGGGGCACGGTTGGTGTAGCAATTAGCACGATGCCTTTACAGCACCCGCGATCGGGACCGGGGTTCGAATCCTATGCTACCTGTATGGTTTTTGTACATTCTCCCCGTATCTGTGTGAGTTTCCTCCCATTTAAAATCGTACCTAGAGTTAATTGGGTGTAAATTAGGCGGCACAGACCCGTGGGCCGAAATGTCCTGTTGCCGTGCTGTATGTCTAAATTTAAAATGTGTTACAGAGTCCAGAGGACCCCAAAAACCAGCAATAGATATTCACTACAACACAGAGAGGTATTTAAACAAAATTAGTTTTTAATTATATTTGAACAACAGAATTAAACTTTAACTTATTACTTAACCTACCTAACCTACTTAATCCCCCCTCTAATACTAAGTGTGTAATGTGTATTTAAGATTAGAAAAGTTCATTGGATCACAGTCCAATCTCACTGGTTGCAGGCAATTCTTGTACTGTGTACAGAAGTTTGGATTAACAAAGTTCACCAGTCTTTGGTGCTTAATAGGCAAATGGTTACCACTCAGGAGGGTTCTTGTTGGTCTTCAGAGAGTGATTCCTTTTGTTCCAGGACATCTGCACCTGATTTCTGTTTAATCAGTCTTGCTGATTAAACTTGCCCCCTTCAGGGTTCTCCAGATGATCCTCCTTCTTTCAAGTCACCTTTCAGACAGCCAGTCTTCTCTTTGACCAGACAGTCTTCCAAAGGTTTGCCAGCTTTGTCCTTCTAAAACTGATTTCTGTCTCCTCCCTCTCTGTTTCACACCCTCCCTCTCTGAGAGCAAAACTGTTCTGTCTGCCTGCAAAAATCACATGCAAGCTGTATGCTGCAACTTCGTTGCTCTTTTTTGCAAAAAGCACTCTGCAAAAGTCCTGCAAATATTCTGCGTTTTAAAGTATTTGTGTGGAACCTGATCTAATAATCCTTCCCAAAACACCTCCAAATACTCTGTCACAATGGTCATACAATGTACATCTGCACCAAAATTATTTCTTGCCATGGGTGGAAAGGTACTTTGTAAAAACAATAACTGCAATAGAATCAGGTTTATTATCTTGAACGTGTCACAAAATGTGTTGTTTTGTGGCAGTAAGATTGTGCATTACAGGTGTAGAAATTGCAATAAATTACATTTCTATAAATACACTATTTAAACATAATTAAATTGGTGCCAGATTTTGGTTCACTGTTCATTCAGAAATGGGATGGGGAGAAGCCGTGGTGGAACTAGGATGTCTGCAGACGATGTGCTTGTAGTTAATACACAATTAGCGCTGGAAGAATTCAGCAGGCCCCTCACTTTTATACGAGCCAAAGATATATAACTGACGTTTCAGGCCTGAGCCCTTCGTCAAGATATACGCAAAAAGCCGGCAGGCGTTTGTATCAAAAGGCAGGGGGAAGAGGAAAGGAGATACGGTGGGGGGTGGGGGGTGGGGGGGGGGTGGGGAGCACAGGCCAAGAGACCAGAGATAGACATGGATAGGAGGGTGGGGGAGAAAGGCTGAGAATTGATTGAGGATGGGGGTGGCTCCATGAATGCAGAGCTGGAGACAAGGAGACAGAGGGATAGGGAAAAAAGGAGAGATGGGGGTATAGAACTGGAGGATAGCACAGGGAGAGAGGTGGGGAGGTGGTCTAAAGGAGACTGGAGACATCAATATTAATGCCATCTGGTTGGAGAGAGCCCAGTCCGAAGATGAGGTGCTGTTCCTTCAATTTCCAGGCAGTTTCAGTCTGGCAGTGAACGAGACCACGGACAGACATGTTAGCAAAGGAATGGGATAGAGAATTGAAATGGGTGGCCACTGGGAGATTGACACTATTACACCAGTCAGAGCCGAGGTGCTCAACAAAGCGATCATCCGGTCTGCATTCAGTCTCTCCAATGTAGAGGAGGCCAGAACGGGAGCATCAGATGGAGACGATTCACAAGCGAAATATTGGTCTATTTGGGGTCCCGAATGGTGGTGGGGGGGAGGAGGAATGGGTGCGCATGGTCACGGGGGAAGGAGGTGCCAAGGGGGCAATTAGTGGGAAGGGATTGAGTGGACGAGGGAGTCACAGAGGGAGGGTCTCTACAGAAGGTAGAGAGGGGAGAAGATGGAAAGACATGTCTGATGGAGGGATCACGTTTTAGGTGTCAGAAATTGTGGAGGAGAATGTGAAGGAGGTGGAGGTAGGTGAGGGCAAAGGGAAATCCTGTCTGCTGTGGATGGGGGCGGAGGGGGCATCAAGGCAGTTGCGGATAATGGAGGATATGTGGGTGCGGGCTGAGTTGGTGGGATAGGGGAAGCCACTGTTTTGAGGATGGAGGTCAGTTCTGATGATCTAGCATGGAAGACCTTGTCCAGGGAGTAGTCGTGATAGAGATAGGGAAATTGGAAGAACATGGTGTAGACAAGAGAGCTGTGGGAGTACAAAGTTCAAATTTCAGAATTCCAATTTATTGTCAGGCATCACATGAAACCCCGAGGTTCCTTTTTTTTCCTGCAGATGAGGCAAAATTTCCACTTATTGGTAATACAAAAAAAACTGTACTTAAATAAAGATATGTAGAACCATAGAACAGGCCATTCGGCCTTCTAGTCTGGGCCGACTATCTCCTCCAGAGTCCCACTGACCTGCTCCCATTCCATAACCCTCCATCCATGTGTCTATCCAATTTATTCTTAAAACACACGATCAACCCCCCATTCACCACATCAGATGGCTGCTTGTTCCACACTCCCATCACTCTCTGAGTGAAGAACCTGCTTCTAATGTTCCCCCTAAACCTTTCCCCTTTCACCTTAAAACTATGTCCTCTCGTATTTATCTTCCCAAATCTAAGTGGAAAAAGCCAGCTCCCATTCACTCTGTCTACACCTCTTACAACCTTGTCAACCTCAATTAAATCTCCCCTCATTCTTCTTCGCTCCAAGGAATAAAGTCCTAACCTGTTTCATCTTTCCTTGTATCTCAACTCCTGAAGACCCAGCAACATCCAGTAGCACTCTGCACTCTTTCAATCTTTTTGATATCCTTTCTGTAGTGAGGTGCCCAGAACTGCACACAATACCCCAAATCGCCAATGTCTTAAACAACTTCAACATAACATCCCAACTCCTATTGTGACAGATTATGTTGTGTTTGTATTGTATATAGATATGTTTTTGGGAGATAAATTGGGGCAGGTTTTTTAGTGTAGGTCACATGCAAACACTTTAAAACAGATCTTATTTAAAATACTGAAGCTCTGCTCATTGCTAGACAGTCTGGCTCCAAGAGCCTTTGCAAAAGCTTTGAAGAATGCCCAAGAGACTTCACTAATGGATTGTCATTTACAAAAAGGCAACAGATGAGATAACTCGTCGGAGTCGCAGGCTGTGTGGAGTGGAACTTGCTGTTCTAAGAGGGTCATGGGGTTTTGCAAGCAGAGAGAGAAAAACAGGCTTTTTCTCAGAGAGAGAGAGAAAAAAAATCAGTTCTGCTGTGCTACAGTCAGCAGCAGCAGCTGGGACTGGAACAGGACAAGCTGGCAAGCTTGTGGAAAAACCCCATTTGGAAGATGGGTTGTGAGTGCTTAGTTCAGCCTGGTCAAACCCCTAGTGGTTCATGTAAGAGGAGAGGACTGGCTATCTAATGTTTCACTTGGAATAAGTGAAACAAAAAGGAACTCTGTGATGACCTGAAAGAAAGAGGTGATCATCTGGAGGGGGAAAATTTCTTTGGCAAGACACTGAAGGTGGCCGATTAAAAAGGAATCAGTTGTGGGTGTCCAGCAAACAAGAAATCTCTCTCTGAAAACCAACGAGAACCTTCTTGAGCAGTAACCATTTACCTTTCAAGCGCCAAAGCCTGGTGAATTTTATCAATGTTCAATTCTGTGCACACTATAAGAATTGCCTGCAACCAGTGAACTTGGAGGAATGAGCAGTGAGATTGGACTATGAATCAAAGAACTTTTCTCAACTTACACACACATTACACACACATGCGCTTAGTTAGGTTAGGTTAGTTAAGTCAATAGTGATAAGTTAAAGTGTAATTCTGTTTTCATGTTCAAAGATAATTAAAAGCAACATTTGTTTAAGTAACCATTTGTCTTGGTGAATATCTATTGCTGCCGGGTTTGGGGGTCCTCTGAGCTTGTAACACTATACTCAATACTTTGATTTAAGATACCGCCTGTCCACTTGCGATCCCACCTTCAGGGAAGTATGTATCTGTATTCCCAGATCTCTTTGCTCCTCCACACTCCTCAGTGCCCGACCATTTACTGTGGACATCCTTCCTTGGTTTGCCCTTCCAAAATGCAACACCTCACAGTTGTCTTTATTAAACTCCATCTGCCACTTTTTGGCCCATTCTCCCAGCTGGTCCAGATCCCTCTGCAAACTTTGAAACTCTTCCTTACTGTCCACAATGTCTCCAATCTTTGTGTCATCCAGCAAACTTGTTGATTGATCTGATTCCCCCCATTATCATCCAGGTCATTGAAATAGACAATAAACAACAATGGTCCCAACACAGATCCCCAAGACACACCATTAGTCACAGGCCTCTAATCTGAGAAGCAACCATGCACTACTGCCCTCTGTTTTCTCCCACACAGCTAATTTCTAATCCAGTTTACAACCTCTCTTTGAATACCCAGTGTCTGAATCTTCTGAACTAACCTCCCATGTGGGACCTTGTCAAAGGCTTTACTAAAGTCCATGTTGACAACATCCACAACCCTTCCCTCAACTACCTTCCTGGTAACCTTCTCAAAAAAATTTACAAGATTTGTTAAACATGACCTACCACACACAAAGCTATGCTGACTGTCCTTAATCAGCCCATGACTGTCCAAATACCTATATATCCTGTCTCTCAGAACTCCGGGTGAATTTACCCACCAATGACGTCAGGCTCACCAGCCTATAATTATCTGGTTTATTTTTGGAACCCTTTTTAAACAATGACATAACATGAGCAACCCTCCAATCTTCCGGGACTTCACCCCCGGCCAAAGACATTTTAAATATATCAGCCAGGGTCCTTGAAATTTCTACACTCGTCTCCCTCAAGGTCCGAGGGAATATCATATCTGGCCCCGGTGATTTATCTGCCATTATTTTCTGTAAGGCAAAAAGCTCCTCCTCTCCGTAATCTCCATCTGTTCCATGACCTTTCTGTTTGTTTCCCTTCCTTCTGCACTCTGCCAGTTTCCTGAGTAAATACTGAAGCAAAAAACTATTTAAAATCTTCCCCATTACATGAGGTTCCACACATTGTTGACCTTTGGGGACCAATTTTGTCCCTGATTATCCCTTTACTCTTAATATATTTGTAGAAACCCTTTGGTTTTACCTTCACATTATCTGCCAGAGCAACCTCATGTCTTTGTTTTACCTTCCTGATTTCCTTCTTGAGTATTTTCTTACTTTTCCTGTACTCTTCAAGTATCTTGTTAGCTCCTTGTCTCCTATACTTGCTACAAATCTCCCTCTTCTTCTTAACCAGATCCCCAGTATCCCTTGAAAACCAGGGTTCCCTATGCCTGGTAACTTTGCCTTTAATCCTGACAGAAACATGCAAACTCTGCCCTCTCAAGATTTCACCCTTGAAGGCCAACCTCTTACCTATCACGTCCTTGCCAGAAAACAAAATATCCCAATCCACTCTTCCTAGATCCTTTCTCATTTCCACAAAATTTGCCTTCCTCCAATTTAGAATCCCAACTTGAGGACCAGACTTATCTTTTTCCATAATTAACTTGAAGCTAATAACATTATGTTCACCTTCACACATCTGTCACCTGACCTGCCTTGTTCCCTAATAAGAGATCAAGTACTGCCTCCTCTCTCATTATATGGATTTGGAAAACTTTCCCGAACACATCACAAACTCCAAACCATCCAGCCCTTTCACGATATGGAAGTCCCAGTCAATATTTGGGAAGTTAAAATCTCCTACTATCACAACTTTCTGCTTCTTACATCAGTCTTCTATCTCCCTACAGATTTGTTCCTAAAATTCTCTCTAACTATTGGGCAGTCTATAATACACCCTTATCAGTTTGGTCACACCTTTCTGGTTCCTCAATCCACCCATGTGGCCTCTGTAGACAAGTCTGCCTGGCTGTCCTGGCTTCACATTAACTGAGATATTCTCCTTGACTAGCAATGCCACTCCTCCCCCTTTATCATGTCTGAAGTAACGGGTCCCCGGAACATTAAGTTGCCAGTCCTGTCCCTCCTGCAAGCAAGTCTCAATATAGTAATAATGTTGTAATCCCACGTGGCAATCCATGCACGAAGCTCGTACGACTTTCTAATAACCTTCCTTGCATTGAAATAAAGCTGCCTTATCCTCCTATTTCAATCCTCCCCAGCACATGGCATGGGAAGCAATCCTAAGATCACTACCCTGGATGAGCTCTTCTTCAACGTGGAACGGAAGTCCCTGAACTCTCCTTGCAGGACCTCGTCACCCTTCCTACCCACGTAATTTTGTCCCAACAAGGACCATCACGCCTGCCTGATCATCAACCCATCTAAGAGTGTCGTGAACTCGATCTGAGATATCCCAGACCCAGGTGCGATAGTGTCCCTGTAACTCCAATCGACCTCCCAAATTCTACGGAGCTGATTGACCACCTTCTCCAGAGCCACAACATGGCTTATCAGGAGCATCAGCTGGATGCACGTCCCGCATTTGTAGTCATCAGGGAAACCATCGACTTTCCCAACAATCCACATCCCCTGCCCTGGGGTCCATGCGCACACTTGCTAAGCAAGTGGGGTAGAGAGAGTGACGTAGAGAGTGACCGGTAGAGAGTGGGGTAGAGAGAGAGAGATGGATAGAGAGAGTGATGTAGAGAGTGAACGGTAGAGAGTGGGGTACAGAGAAAGAGGGATAGAGAGAGTGACGTAGAGAGTGAGGGGTAGAGAGTGGGTTAGAGCAAGCAGGCTAGGGAGAGTGATGTAGTGCGGTAGAGAGAGAGAGAGAGGGATAGAGAGTGATGTAGAGAGTGAGGGGTAGAAAGTGGGGTAGAGTGAGTGGGGTAGAGAGAGTGACGTAGAGAGAGAGCGGGGTAGAGAGAAAGGGATAGAGAGAGTGACGTAGAGAGTGAACGGTAGACTTAACAGAACCAGAAATATCAATAAAAGAATTACATAAGAAATTGGAATATGGAGAAGTGTCGGGATACAAGATTAATGCAAATAAAAGTGAAGCAATGCCAATGAATAATGCGAATTTCTCAAAATTTAAGAAAGAATCACCATTCAGATGGCAAATGCAAGCAATACGATACCTAGGTATACAAATAAATAAAAACCTCGGCCATCTATATAAACTCAATTATTGTCCACTAATGAAAAAATTGCAGGACGACTTAGAGCATTGGAAAGATTTACCACTAACACTAATAGGAAGGATAAACTGTATTAAAATGAACAATTTCCCAAGGATACAATACCTATTTCAGGCATTGCCAATACACTTGACGGAGAAATTCTTCAAGGAGTTAAAGAAAATAATAAGGAAATTTTTATGGAAAGGGGGAAACCGAGGATAGCACTAGATAAATTAACAGAATGGTATAAACAAGGAGGCTTACAACTGCCAAACTTTAAAAATTATTATAGAGCCGCACAATTAAGATACCTATCAGATTTTTATCAAACAAGGGAAAAGCCAGATTGGACTAGATTAGAACTAGATAAAATAGGGGAGAAGATACCCGAACATATATTATATAAATGGGATGAAAAATTGGTACAACGTAGGAATTCTCCAGTATTACATCATCTGCTCAATATTTGGAAGAAGATTCATGTAGAAAGGAATAAAACAAATTACCAACTACCAAAACTAATACTGACACAAAATCAGCTAATCTCTTTTACAATAGATAACCTTTCCTTTAGAGAATGGGAGAAAAAAGGGATCAAAAGAATAGAAAATTGTTTTTCAGGAAATAAATTATTATCCTTTGAACAAATGAAGGATAAATATAATATAACTCACGATACAGTGTTGGCATATACCAACTGAGATCCTACTTGAATGATAAATTAGGAAGCAGTCTGAGGTTACCAGAGGGAAGTAACCTTGAATATGTGATTACAGATACAATGATAATCAAAAGATTTATAACAAACATGTATATTAAACTGCAAGAAAAGGAGAATAAGGAAACAAATGGTAAAACTAAACAAAAATGGGAACAAGATTTAAACATAAAGATAAAAAAGGAAACATGGGAGAAGTTATGCTCTGGAACTATGAGAAATACAATAAACACGAGGTTACGTATGATACAATATAACTGGATACACAGGCTATACATTACACCTCAAAAGTTAAATAAATGGGACCCAACAGTATCTGACAGATGTTTTCGTTGTAAAAAGGAAATAGGAACAACAATTCATGCAATTTGGACATGTGAGAAAGTGAAAAAATTTTGGGAAGATCTAAACCAGATATTAATAAAATCACAAAAAGCAATATACCAAAAAACCCAGAGATCTTCCTCCTAAGTAACATAAAAAACAAAGAATTTGAACTTCATTTGGATGGTGCACAAAAAAGATTTGTTAGGATAGCCCTAGCTGTAGCAAAAAAATGTATTATGTCAGCCTGGAAATTAGAAGATAACTTGAGAATACAACAATGGTATATAGAAATGAATAAATGTATTTCATTATATAATATATGGAGGAAACAACACCCAAAGGAAAATGAATATTCATATTATTCAGGTAGACATAAAACATACTCAAGAACAGACCTATTTCTGTTATCAGCTCGTATGCAAGATAGAGTAAGAAAAACAGAATATAAAGCTAGAATATTATCGGACCATTCACCCTTGAGATTGACAATAGAGGTAGAGGACATCCCTCCAAGAATGTATAGATGGAGATTAAACTCCATGCTACTTAAAAGGCAGGATTTTAGAGAATTAATTGAAAGACAAATTAAAATGTACTTTGAAATAAATACGGAATCAGTGAAAGATAAGTTTATACTATGGGACGCAATGTAAGCGTTCATTAGAGGGCAAATAATAAGTTATGTAACCAAGATGAAGAAGGACTATAATCAGGAAACAGAGCAGTTGGAAAGGGAAATAGTAAATATAGAAAAAGAATTAGCAATGAAGGAAGATGCAACTAAAAGAAGAGAATTGTCAGATAAAAAAATAAAATATGAAACACTACAAACATATAAGGTGGAGAAGAACATAATGAAGACAAAACAGAAATATTATGAACTAGGGGAAAAAACGCACAAAATTCTAGCATGGCAGCTTAAGACAAAACAAGCTAAGAAAATGGTATTGGCATCAAGGAAAAAAGACAAACAAATCACATATAATCCAATGGAGATCAATTAAAACTTTAGAGAATTCTATGAACAATTATACCAAACTGAAAACGAAGGGAAAGAAGGCAAAATAATTGAATTTTTAACTAAAATTGAACTACCAAAACTACAAATAGAGGAACAAAATAAATTAACAGAACCATTTGAAATAGTAGAAATACAAGAGATAATAAAAAAAACTACCAAATAATAAAACACCAGGAGAGGATGGATTCCCAATAGAATTCTATAAAACATTTAAAGATTTATTAATTCCTCCCCTCCTGGAAGTAATCAACCAGATTGACAAAACACAAAGCTTACCAGATTCATGTATAACAGCAATAATTACAGTAATACCAAAGCAAGGGAAAGATCCACTCGCACCAGCGGCATATGGACCAATATCATTACTTAACATAGATTATAAGATAATAGCTAAACTATTAGCAAACAGATTAGCAGATTATGTACCTAAAATGGTAAATCTAGACCAAACTGGATTGATTAAAAAAAGACGCACAACATACAATATTTGTAAATTTATTAACTTAATTCATGCAGTAGAAGGGAGTAAAGAGCCAACAGTAGCAGTTGCTTTAGACGCAGAGAAGTCCTTTGACAGAGTAGAATGGAATTATTTATTCAAAGTATTGCAAAAATTCAGTTTACCAGAGAAGTATATTAATTGGATTAAAGCATTATATAAGGGGCCATTGGCGAAAGTGACAGTAAATGGATATATATCAAAGCAATTTAACTTAAGCAGATCAACAAGGCAGGGATGCCCACTATCACCCTATCTAGCTATAGAACCACTAGCAGATTTGATAAGAACAGAAAATAATATAAAAGGGATAAAAATAAAAGACAAGGAATATAAAATCAGTTTATTTGAGGATGATGTTATAGTATATATAACAGAACCAGAACTATCAATAAAAGAATTATATAAGAAATTGAAGGAATATGGAGAAGTGTCGGGTTACAAGATTAACGTAAATAAAAGTGAAGCAATGCCAATGAATAATGCGGATTTCTCAAAATTTAAGAAGGAATCACCATTCAGATGGCAAATGAAAGCAATAAGATACCTAGGTATACAAATAAATAAAAATCTCAGCCATCTATATAAACTCAATTATTATCCACTAATGAAAAAATTACAGGGCGATTTAGAGCATTGGAAAGATTTACCATTAACACTAATAGGAAGGATAAACTGTATTAAAATGAACATTTTCCCAAGGATATTATACCTATTTCAGACATTGCCAATACACTTGACAGAGAAATTCTTCAAGGAGTTAAAGAAAATAATAAGGAAATTTTTATGGAAAGGGGGGAAACCGACGATAGCACTAGATAAATTAACAGAATGGTATAAACAAGGAGGCTTACAACTGCCAAACTTTAAAAATTATTATAGAGCCGCACAATTAAGATACCTATCAGATTTTTACCAAACAAGGGAAAAGCCAGATTGCACTAGATTAGAACTAGATAAAATAGGGGAAAAGATATCTGAACACATATTATAAAAATGGGATGAAAAATTGGTACAACGTAGGAGTTCTCCAGTATTACATCATCTGCTCAATATTTGGAAGAAGATTCATGTAGAAAGGAATAAAACAAATTACCAATTACCAAAACTAATACTGACGCAAAATCAGCTAATCCCTTTTACAATAGATAACCTTTCCTTTAGAGAATGGGAGAATAAAGGGATCAAAGGAATAGAAAATTGTTTTTCAGGAAATAGATTATTATCCTTTGAACAAATGAAAGATAAATACAATGTAACTCAAGATACAGTGCTGGCATATTACCAATTGAGATCCTATTTGAAGGACAAATTAGGAAGCAGTCTGAGGTTACCAGAGGGAAGTAACTTTGAATATGTGATTACAGACACAATGATAATCAAAAGATTTATAACAAATATGTATATTAAACTGCAAGAAAAGGAGAATGAGGAAACAAATGGTAAAACTAAACAAAAATGGGAACAAGATTTAAATATAAAGATAAAAAAGGAAACATGGGAGAAGTTATGTTCTGGAACGATGAGAAATACAATAAATATGAGGTTACCTATGATACAATATAACTGGATACACAGGCTATACATTACACCTCAAAAGTTAAATAAATGGGACCCAACAGTATCTGACAGATGTTTTCGTTGTAAAAAAGAAATGGGGACAACAATTCATGCAATCTGGACATGTGAGAAAGTAGAAAAATTTTGGGAAGATCTAAACCAGATATTAAATAAAATTACAGAAAACAATATACCAAAAATTCCAGAGATCTTCCTCCTAAGTAACATAAAAAACAAAGAATTTGGACTTGATTTGGATGGTGCACAAAAAAGATTTGTTAAGATAGCTCTAGCCGTAGCAAAAAAATGTATTATGTCAACCTGGAAATTGGAAGATAATTTGAAAATACAACAATGGTATATAGAAATGAATAAATGTATTCCATTAGAAAAAATAACATATAGTTTAAGAAATAATATTGAAATATTTGAACAAATATGGAAGCCATGCATAAAACACAATAGAGAAAACCTACCGGGGACATTTACCACCTAAATTAACGAAAGGAGAAGGAAATGAAAAGAATTGACTCAGTGGAATTTCTTGTTTATTTTTATTGAATGACAACATTGTTTGACTGGTTTAATGTATCTTAGATTTTGTACTTTAAATGGATGGGGGGGGGAGATAGGGAGGGTGGGATGGGAGGAGGGGGGGGAGAAAATGACACTGTATATATTTGAAAAGGAAAATGTATGTATCATGGTCAATGTGGTTTAAGGTGTGAAAAATAAAAAAATTTTTAAAAAGAGTCTATTACGGAGTGGGGTAGAGAGAGTGGGATTGAGAGTGACGTAGAGAGTGGGGTAGAGCGAGCGGGGTAGACAGATAGACGTAGAGAGTGGCGTAGAGCGAGCGGGGTAGACAGAGTGACGTAGAGAGACAGTGGTATAGACAGTAAGCGGTAGAGAGTGGAGTAGAGCAAGCGGGGTAGAGTGAGCGGGATAGAGAGTGACATAGAGAGTAAGGGGCAGAGAGTGGGGTTGAGAGAGTGGGGTATAGAGAGAGTAGCTTAGAGATTCTGGGGTAGAGAGTGTGGTAGAGAGAGAATGTGGTTGAGAGCCTGGGCTAAAGGGAGTGGGGTAGAGAGAATGGGGTAGAGAGAGTGTGATAGTTAGCATGGGTGAGAGAGACGGGTAGAGAATGACTGGGGTAGAGAGATTGTGGTAGAAAGAGTGGGTTAGAGAGAGTGGTGTAGAGAGACTGGGGTAGTGACACTGGGGTAGTGAGAATGGGATAGAGAGAGAGTGGGGTAGAGAGAGTGGTGTAGAGAGAGTGGCGTAGATAGAGTAGAGTAGAGAGAGAGTGGGTAGGGAGACTGTGGTAGAGAGTGTGGGGTAGAGAGAGAATGGGGGTAGAGAGTGTGGGGTAGAGAGAGTGAGGTAGAGAGACTAGGGTAGAGAACTAGGGTCAAGAGAGAATGGGGTAGAGAGAGTGGGGTAGAGAGAGAGAGAGAGAGTGGGGTAGAGAGGATGAGGTACAGGGAGTGGGTGGAGAGAGCGGGTAGAGAGATAGAGGTAGAGAGAGTGGGGTACAGAGAGAGTGGAGTAGAGAGACTGGTGTAGAATGAGTGGGGTAGTGAGAGTGGGATAGAGAGAATGGGTAAAGAGAGTGGGGTAGAGAGAGGGGGTAGAGAGAGAGTTGCATAGAGAGTGCAAGGTAGAGAGTGTGTGGTAGAGGGAGTGGGTAGAGAGAGTGGGTGGAGATAGAGGTAGAGTGTGCGGGTGAAGACTGGGTTAGAAAGTGGGGTAGAGAGAGAGTGGGGTAGAGAGAGTGGGCTAGAGAGAGTGGGGAAGAGAGAGTGTGATACAGAGAGTGAGGTAGAGAGAGTGACATAGAGAATGCAGGGTAGAGAGTGCGTGGAAGAGAGAGGGTAGAGATTATGAGGTAGAAGGAGTGGGTAGAGAGTGGTAGAGAGAGTAGGGTAGAGAGAGTCTGGGGTAGGGAGAGAATTGGGTAGAGAGAGACTATCGTAGAGAGAGACTGGGGTTGAGAGAGAGTGGGGTAGATAGTCTGGGATAGGGAGAGAATTGGGTGGAGAGAGTGGTAGAGAGAGACTGTGGTTGAGAGAGAGTGGGATAGAGAGCCTGGGGTCGAGAGAGAGTGGGTTAGAGAGAGTGTGGTAGAGAGAGAGAGAGAGAGAGAGAGAGAGAGAGAGAGAGAGAGAGAGAGTGGGGTAGAGAGACTAGGGTAGAGAGAGTGTGGTTGAGAGAGTGGGTTAGTGAGAGAGTGGGGTAGAGAGAGTGGGGTAGAGAGACTAGGGTAGAGAACTAGGGTTAAGAGAGAGTGGGGTTGAGAGAGTGTGGTAGAGAGAGAGTGGGGTAGAGAGGATGAGGTACGGGAGTGGGTAGAGAGAGTGAGTAGAGAGATAGAGGTAGAGAGAGTGGCATAGAGAGTGCTGGGTAGAGAGAGCAGGGTAGATGGAGTGGGTAGAGTGAGCGGGTAGAGTGATAGAGGTAGAGAGATAGAGGTAGAGAGAGTGGAGTAGAGAGTGCGGGGTAGAGAGTGGGGTCGAGAGAGTGGGATAGAGAGAGTGGGGTAGAGAGAGTGGCGTAGAGAGAGTGGGGTATAAAAGGCAGAGCTGCCCCTGAAGAAACTCTGTGTCAAATACCCTCTACCAGGGTGCGTGTCTTCCTTTCTCTGCAAGTCTCAAGCTACAACCTAGGAGCTATAATTGGGAGGTATAACCTGGCTGTACCAGTTGCGACTCTGCTCCGTTATTAATAAAAATTATTGTTTTAACTAATCATCATCTCTAATATAATAACTTACATCGAACCAACTTCACTTGAATGAATATATAAATAATGTATTTTACTTTATTTTCATTCTTCGAAAACATTTAACTGTCACTGCGTCTACAGGTTCCTCCCCTCCACGGTACCGCCTGAAAGACGAACAATATCATCTCAATACTAACTCCGTTCTCTCACAGAATAGTGTGCCAGGTACCCGTACACTTTCCCTTGCAACCTCGCCATCCACTGCACGTTTTGGAATTTTTGCATGAGTTCGACGGAGCTCCTCTGATCCCTCTCGGTCGGGGAAGAGAGACGTGGATAAGGCACCCTGGGCTCCGGGAGAGGAAAGGCAGCTGCTGCCTCTTTGCAGGCTGAAGCTGGTGCCATCGGTTCAGGTCTGGGGCTGCTCTTGGGTGGTGGCTGGGCTTCAGGGGGAGTGGCTGCCTCGCTGGTTTTGGTCGTTTGCCTTGTTGGAGAGTACAGGAGTTATTCTCTTCCTTTAAATTTAACTGGAGACACAGCAAGAGGGGTTGGTGTTAATTACCTATAATGTTAATGTTTACAGGTAAAGCCTCTGATCGGGATAAGGAGACCCTTTAAGAGAGTCATCCCTCAGTGAGCGGCATCAACAACCTGCTCATCCCGGGTGACTCCATCGCTGTTTCACACAACTTTATTCAAACAGCTGCTACGAGGAAAGCCTGTCCAAGGCTCTCCCTCTGCTGGCTGAATATTTGCTCCCATCTTCACCAAAGGTTTACATGTTACTTCAGAGAGCGTTTACTTTTACAATTTTAAACTAGTCCAGTAAAATCTCCAGTACACGGCACACATCACAGTTGTTGCATATGCAAATTTTCCAGCTGACTGAGAGCCACTCTTCCATTGCCTGACTAAGACACCTACATTTTTGTGCAAAATGTAAAGTAATTTGAAAAGAATCAGCATTGTAGTCTTTAGTTAAAGACCCCAGGTCTACCCCTCTCTCTCTACCCCAGTCTCTCTCTCTACCCCACTCCCTCTCTACCCTACTCTCTCTACCCCACACTCTCTACCCTGGTGTCTCTAACCCATTCTCTCTACCCTTTCTCTCTAACACACTCTCCACCCCAATCTCTCTCTACCCCACTCTCTCTTACCCATTCTCTCTACCCTCTCTCTCCCCCACTCTCTAACCCACTCTCTCCACCCCACTCTCTCTACCCCAGTCTCTCTCTACCCCACTTCCTCTCTACCCCACACTCTCTACCCTAGTGTCTCTAACCCACTCTCTCTCTATCCCAACTCTCTACCCTACTCTCTCTCTCTATCCCACTCTCTCAACCACTATCTCTCTACCCCACTCTCTCTATCCCAGTCTCTCTATCCCATTCTCACTACCCCACGCTCTCTACCCCAGTGTCTCTAACCCATTCTCTCTACCCTCTCTCTCTACCCCACTCTCTCTACCCCACTCCCTCTCTACCCTACTCTCTCTACCCCACACTCTCTACCCCAGTGTCTCTAACCCATTCTCTCTACCCCACTCTCTGTAACACACTCTCTCCACCCCTCTCTCTCTACCCCAGTCTCTCTCTCTATCCCACTCCCTCTACCCCACACTCTCTACCCGTGTCTCTAACCCACTCTCTCTATCCCACTCTCTCCACACCACTCTCTACCCTACTCTCTCTCAACCCCTATCTCTCTACCCTCTCTCTATACCCCTCTCTCTAACCCACTCTCACCCCACTCTCTCTCGACCCCTCTCTCTCTCTACTCCAATCTCTCTCTACCCCTCTCTCTAACCCATTCTCTCTACCCCACTCCCACTCTACCCTACTCTCTCTACCCCATACTCTCTACCCGCGTCTCTAACCCATTCTCTCTACCCTCTCTCTCTAACACACTCTCCACCCCTCTCTCTACCCCACTCTCTCTACCTCAGTATCTCTCTATCCCATACTCTCTACCCATCTCTAACCCACTCTCTCTCTATCCCACTCTCTCTCAACCCCACTCTCTCTCTACCCTACTCTCACTACCCCACTCTATCCCAGTCTTTCTAACCCACTCTCTCTATCCCACTCTCTCTACACCACTCTTTCCATCCCACTCTCTCTCTACCCCACTATCTCTACCCTCTCTCTAACCCAACCCACTCCCTCTCTACCCTACTCTCACTACCCCACACTCTATCTGTCTTTCTAACCCACTCTCTCTATCCCACTCTCTCTACACCATCTCTCTACCCCACTCTCTCTCAACCCCTCTCTCAACCCCTATCTCTCTACCCCACTCTCTCTCAACCCGTCTCTCAACCCCTATCCCTCTACCCCTATCTCTCTACCCCACTCTCTCTACCCCACTCTCTCTACCCCTCTCTCTATCTACCCCACACTCTCTCTCAACCCCTCTCTCTCTTTAACCCACTCTCTTTTAATCAAGTAATTCCCGTAAGTCCCACAAATCCCATTTATTTCCTTGATTTTTTTTCAGCTTGTTTGAGGTTCGGGTTCATAGAGTGCCGGATAATGGGGAATTTACTGGGCAATGTTGTTCATTGGCTCAAGAAGGGATTAGTCCAGGAACTGAGAGGCTCACATCAGTGGAGTGAATGCTCAGGGATAGGGTTTTCGGGGGGGGCAGCGTTGCTGGAGCTCACCAGTGTGCCACACCTGCACCTCACGGGGCCACTCCAGCCCATAGTTCCCCACCCGCTGACCGGTATTCTAGACGTACAATATACCTACCCATTTCTTTCATGGCCATTTGTCCCCATTCCTCGTCCTACTGTTTGCTCTCAATTATACAACATAGCGGCCACCAAGGCCAGGTCTCGCAAGACCTTGTCGCTGGTTTTGTGAGGTCCGGCACTTAAAACGTTAACACTGCACCCCTCCAAATCTGTAAAGGCGCAGTCAGATTAGGGGCTGTCAGTATGTTTACCAATTTAATTTAATTTATTGAGGAGTTGATGAAGTTAGTTGATTGATGAGGGTGGGAATTGTCCACAAAGAATTTAGTAAGGCAGATCCAGAAGATATGGATGCCCGGTATCCAAGACCAATGGACTGTCTTCAACCTGTCTCTATGCAGATTTAGGCAGATCTTGTCTCTCAGAATTCTCTCCAGCAACCATGACCTCAGGTTCCCTGCCTGCCCTCGCTGCCCTTTTTAAATAACGGCACAGCATCAGCCTCCACCAGTCTTCCAGCACTTCACCCGAGGCCAATTATGTTAATATCTCAGCGAGGGCCTCCTTGATTTCTTCCCCAGCTTCCCACAAGGTACAAGGGTGCATCTGATGATTTGTCAGCTTTCATCTGCTCCAAGGCTGCTACCTGGTGGTTCTAATATTGTTCAGCACCTCCCCACTCGTTTCCTCCAATCCATCAGCGTCCATGATCTCCACAATAATGAAGCTTGAGGAAGATTCAAAATCCCACCCATCTCCTGTGGCTTCACACGTTGGCCTTGTTGATCTTCAATGGAACCAATCCCCTCTCATTTTATTCTGGGATTCTCCTTTATCCTGCCCGCCAGTTCCATCTCACATCCTCTTTGCACCGATCTAGTTTTACCCCTCACCTCCTGTACTCCTCAAGGGATTTGTTTTATCTGGACATCTTCAATCTGACCCAAGGCTCCTTCTTTACTGGACCTCAGTATCCCTTGTCATCCAGCATTCCTTAAACAGTCAGCTAGTCTCGCAGCATCTATACGAGGTAAAGAAATGCTATAAATACTCGCACCAACCCTCTTTTCAATCTTCTTCAGCATGATGCTGAACCAAGCCATGAAAGACCCCAACAATGAAGACGCTGTTTACATCCGGTACCGCACGGATGGCAGTCTCTTCAATCTGAGGCGCCTGCAAGCTCACACCAAGACACAAGAGAAACTTGTCCGTGAACTACTCTTTGCAGACGATGCCGCTTTAGTTGCCCATTCAGAGCCAGCTCTTCAGCGCTTGACGTCCTGCTTTGCGGAAACTGCCAAAATGTTTGGCCTGGAAGTCAGCCTGAAGAAAACTGAGGTCCTCCATCAGCCAGCTCCCCACCATGACTACCAGCCCCCCCACATCTCCATCGGGCACACAAAACTCAAAACGGTCAACCAGTTTACCTATCTCGGCTGCACCATTTCATCAGATGCAAGGATCGACAATGAGATAGACAACAGACTCGCCAAGGCAAATAGTGCCTTTGGAAGACTACACAAAAGAGTCTGGAAAAACAACCAACTGAAAAACCTCACAAAGATAAGCGTATACAGAGCCGTTGTCATACCCACACTCCTGTTCGGCTCCGAATCATGGGTCCTCTACCGGCATCACCTACGGCTCCTAGAACGCTTCCACCAGCGTTGTCTCCGCTCCATCCTCAACATCCATTGGAGCGCTTTCATCCCTAACGTCGAAGTACTCGAGATGGCAGAGGTCGACAGCATCGAGTCCACGCTGCTGAAGATCCAGCTGCGCTGGATGGGTCACGTCTCCAGAATGGAGGACCATCGCCTTCCCAAGATCGTGTTATATGGCGAGCTCTCCACTGGCCACCGTGACAGAGGTGCACCAAAGAAAAGGTACAAGGACTGCCTAAAGAAATCTCTTGGTGCCTGCCACATTGACCACCGCCAGTGGGCTGATATCGCCTCAAACCGTGCATCTTGGCGCCTCACAGTTTGGCGGGCAGCAACCTCCTTTGAAGAAGACCGCAGAGCCCACCTCACTGACAAAAGGCAAAGGAGGAAAAACCCAACACCCAACCAACCAATTTTCCCCTGCAGCCGCTGCAACCGTGTCTGCCTGTCCCGCATCGGACTTGTCAGCCACAAACGAGCCTGCAGCTGACGTGGACTTTTACCCCCTCCATAAATCTTCGTCCGCGAAGCCAAGCCAAAGAAAGAAGAAATACTCGAGTAATAGCCGATTCCATGCAAAAGTTCACCGCCATATTTATGGCCCCAGCCACCCACCCATCTGAGCACCCGATACCCAACTGCCTGCCCACTGGAGCTCCCGACACCCTCCATCAAGTGCAACCACCATAGAATGGTTGAGTTGATTTCGGTATGCATTGACCAAAGTAATTAAATGAAGAATATTATCTGATGCTTTTCTATTTTTAATAAAACCTGTTCGATCAGTATGTATCAAATTAGCAAGTCTGTTAGCTAATACTTTCGCTAAAATTTTATAATCTACATTTGATAGGGAAATAGACCTATATGAAGACACTTTTAATGGATCTCTATCTTTTTTGGGGATAACAGTTATTAAAGCACTTGAACAAGATTCCAGTAATGTCTGACCCTCAAATAGATTAGATAAATCATCATAAAAAATGTTATAAAATTCCACAGAAAATCCATCATCCCCTGGTGACTTTCTGTTTGGCATTTCCTGTATAGCTTCTTTAATTTTAAAATCTATAAAGGGAGATTCCAATTCCTGAACATATTTCTCTCCTAATACTGGTAATGTTAATTTAGATAAATAAGATTCAATAGAATCATTGTCCTCCTTCCCCTCAGAAGTATATAATTTTTGATAAAATGAATAAAACTGGTTATTAATTTCCTGAGTCTTATAGGTAATTGTTGAATTCTGTTTAACAGCATTAACAGTTGGAGATGTCTGTTCAATTTTCAGTTGCCAAGCAAATGAGCTCTCTCTCCCAACTCATAATCACGTTGTTTAGATCGATTAATTAAGCGCTCAAACTGATAAGTTTGTAATGTATTATAACGTAATTTCAACTTCACTAAGACAGCTTTTTTTGTCTTTTGTCACATCCTTCAGAAAATCTTCCTCTAACTCAGCAATCTGTTTTTCCCACCTTAAACTGTCTGCCGTATATTGTTTCTTAACTTTCGTAGAATAATTAATGATCTTCCCTCTCAAATAAGCTTTCAAAGTGTCCCATAATACGAAATGACTATCCACAAAGTTAACATTCTCAGTCAGAAATAAAGAGATATGTTCTTTAATAAAAAAGTAACAAACTCTGGATTTTTCAGTAACATTGCATTAAACCTCCATCTGTATGACGAATGTACTACTTCTGAACTTTCACAAGAAAAGAATGATAACAAATGGTCTGATATGACACTTTTATATTCAGCTTGCAATACTCTAACTTGTAAATGTGCTGATACCCAAAAAAAATCTATTCTAGAAAACGAATCATGTCGTGAAGAATAAAAAGAAAAATCTTTCTCTGTAGGATTAACCTTTCTCCAAATATCTACCAGATTTAAATCTTTCATCAACGCACCAATTTGTGTTGTCATCTTTGATTTCCTTATACTTTTCGGATTTCTATCCAATAAAGGGTCCAAAACATAATTAAAATCTCCCCCAACTAAAATATTTTCATTAGCTTGAGTTAACAATAAAAAAGCTTCTTGAAATAAAATGTTCATCATCTATATTAGGGGCATAAAGATTAAACAAAGTCCAAGATTCAGCAAAAATGTTGCAATTCACTCGTGAAACTCTCCCAACATTTCCCTCTGACGATTCCAGTTCAAATGGTAAATTTTTATGAATCAAAATCGCTACCCCTCTTGCCTTAGAATGAAAAGAAGAAAAAAAAAACATGTCCAACTCAATCTCTTTTCAATTTCAAATGTTCCTTTTTGGTCAAATGTGTTTTTTGTAAAAAGGCAATCTCAATTTTCTTTTTTTGTTATATAAGTCAATACCTGCTTTCGCTGCTTAATTGGATTATTTAATCCCTGAACATTAAAAGTTGCAAAATTCAAAGTAGACATTTTTACTAATTACTAATATATTTACAGGCTATAAAGTTATAAATCTTCAAAATAAAAAAACCCTTAATAGACAGAAAGAAAAAAGAGAAAGGAAAAAAAAATTTTTTCCCCTTTCTCCCCCTCAAAAAGTAATTTTTTTTTAAACCACCCAAAGGTAGTAACACCCTAAAATTCCACCCACCCCCCCCCCCCACCCATCCAGCCAGACGCAAACTCATTACTTAAATAAGGGAACAATCAAATATAATAGATACATTCGTGAATGTTCCGGATCTTCAATGTCAAGAAGACTTTGTGTCAGCTCTTCTTACTTTCCATTCTTCCCATACCCATTCCCATTTCCATTTATCCTCCTCTTAGGAGATGATGGTGAAGACCGACCATTCCTTCACAATTCTGGCCATGAATTAGCAAAAACCAAGGCATCGTGATCATTCTCAAAAAATTGAAATTGAAAATTTCCATAAAAATCTTTCAAAATCCCAGGATAATGAAAGGCAAACTTATAACCCTTTCGCCACAGTGCATCTTTAGCCGAATTAAATTAACCTCCTGGCTCAAATCGGCCTAAAAAAACACTGTTATTTTGAACCATCGACGGAGATTGATTTATCCATGCTCTCTGTACCGCCATTCATAAGATCATCTCTCTATCTTGATATTTCAAACAACGAACCAGAACCACTCTCGGTGTTTGTCCTGGAAGTGGTTTCTTCCTCAACGCTCTATGAGCTCGATCCAATTCCAAACCTTCAGGGAAAAACTCCTTGCCCAATACTTCAGGAATCCAGTGCTAAAAAATGTTATTGGATCAGGACCTTCAATATCCTTTGGAAGACCAACTATTTTCACATTATTCCTCCGGCTTTGATTTTCCAACAAATCAACCTTCTTCAATCAATCCCTTTTTTGAATCCTCCAGTCTACAAAGGAATCCTCCACTTTTTCAATTTTTCCCTGTTACGTTCCACCTGATTTCGACATTCAGAGAAAGCTGTTTCAATTTTTTAAAATTATCTTGTACAGTATCAACAGATTTTATACATCTGTTAATATCACTTTTAACTACAGTCATTTCTTGTTTCATAGTTGTCATTTCATCACACAAAGTATTCATTTTTGTTTTCACCTCCTTAAATCCTTGGGTCATTTGAGTTGACATTTGTTTTGACATATTCTCCATTTGACAAGCAATCCCTTCCAAAACAGTGAACACTGAGTCCAGTCCAGGATCCATAACCATCTTTTGAGGCCTACCTTCTCTAACTTCAGACTTCTCCTCCTGAGTAGATTCCAGTAAGGTAAGTTCCTCTTCCTCCTCAGGCACAATAGGTCCTTTACCTGTGTGGCTGCGGGTTTGGATACCTGATGGCGGCACAATGACTTCGTCGGGCCGCCGCCGCTCAGGCTCTCCCACAGCCCACACCTTTTCCAAAAGTTCATGCACCCGGGAGGCACCGCGCATGCCCGGCAGAACCGCTGAATGCGCAAGTGCATCTTCCGATGCTACACTGCGCATCCCTAGGCCACCAGGTGATGTTGCGGGCTCACGGGATCCTCTGTCGGTCGGGCCACCCATGCGCCTGGCATCGCATGCATGCGGGTCGGTCACGATCGAGCTTACCAATGTGTTGGCACCATCTTGCGACTTCAGGGTTGGTGCCAGCGTCAAACTCAAGCGGGCAGGAGTTCTCTGAGGTTTGGAGGCTCCCAACAACACTTTTATAAGGTAGTTTTTTCTGAAGTCGAACTTTAGATTTCTTCACATTAGTAGCCATATTAAGTCACTCTTGTTCAGAAAACTATAAATACTATTTTTAACCACTTTTGTAATTTTTAAAATTGGGTACTTAAGAATCTAGCTGGGGAAAGGTGGAATTACACATCTTTCTTCTACGCCATCTTGCCACCCCACCCCGAGCTCCCGACACCCTGAACACGGATCCTCACGCCCAACTGCCTGTCCACTGGAGCTCCCAACACCCTGAATGTGGACTTACCTCCCGGTCCCAGTCATCCGACCTCCTGCCATTTTGAATGACGCGGATACCCACCACAGTCAAAAGTATGACCTGTGTAAAAGTCAATCTCCCAAATTTGATCCAAAAAACTGGTCCC
Source organism: Narcine bancroftii (assembly GCF_036971445.1). Taxonomy (NCBI): domain Eukaryota; kingdom Metazoa; phylum Chordata; class Chondrichthyes; order Torpediniformes; family Narcinidae; genus Narcine; species Narcine bancroftii. Next base: position 24,957,071 of record NC_091479.1, on the reverse strand, counting down.
CAAAACTTGACTATTACACGTTTATATGGTATTACTGATGGGATTAATATCAACTTTTCTCCAGTTTCTGCTGGCCCACTCCCCTTTCTCCCCCTCTTCCCCATCCCACTGTCTCCTTTACTCTGGCTCTCCACCCCCTTCATTCACAGAGCCACTCACCACTCCCTCTGTTAGCTGGTGTGTCCTCTCTCCCTTATCCACCTCCTTCCCTTGAGACAGATTTCCTAACCCTGCCCCCCTCCACCATTGGCGCCTGCCAACATTTTGCTCATATCTTGATGAAGGGCTCAAGCCCGAAACGTTGGTTCACTGTTTGACCTGCTGAGTTTCTCCAGCTTTTAAATGTACAGAGCAGTGGTTTTCAAATGTTTCTTCCCACTCACATCCCTCCTAAAGTAATCCCCAATGCCACTGGTGCTCTGTGATTAGTAAGGGATTGCTTAAGGTGGGATGTGGGTGGGAAGAAAACATTTGAAAATCACTGGAATAGAGGAAGTGCATAACAGATGAGAGCAGCCGCCTGCACACTGAGTGTGTCATAGAAGGTCGGAAACGTGGTTCCCAAATCAGTGTCTGCATCCTCCTCCCCTTCCAAATATCTTTATGGCCAAAGTACAGTCTTTGGAGAATAAAACTGAGGACCTGAGGGCAAATTACTTGTGAAAATGTGCAGATGCTGTTGTGATGAGGGAGACAAGTTCAGAGGGTCTGAGAAGCAATGAGTCTAAGCCTAATTTGATCTTCAGTTACCCACAGGGTAAAGTTGCCACAGAGATCACACACATGGACGCTATTAAAAAAGGCACTTGGTGAAGAACACATAGGAAGCAGGATGTTGGCGACTTGGGGCAAGGAACCCGTGCAGGCTGCAGACTGCTCGAGACTGGTACCAGGTATCAGAACTAGGATACAAGAGGGCACAGAGGCCACTGGGGACTTCCTAATCAAGAGGTTTGGATCTGGACCTCGGGTTCCAATGGTTTGGACTGGGGTCTGTGGGGCTGTAGACTGGGGTCAGTGTGGCTGTGGAGACTGTGGTCGCCCTGGAGGTGAAGCCACAAGCACTCAGCAGTGTTTTTTTAGACGAAATCTTTTGGAAAAATCTGGAAAATTTAACATAAAGTTACATAATTACTCACTTTTTTGTCGTTTACACTGCACACTTTTAAGTTCTGGTGTGCGTTAGTCCCGGTGCCTTTACATGGATTATAGGGATGGAAGGCCACCCTTGCAATGCTGTGTTTGCGGCCCTGAAGACCGAAGCGCCCAGTGCGGTGCCGGAGCAGCCAGCCGGGCCGTCACAGCCCATACTGGTTGCCCCCGACGTCCCCCACCGGCCGCCCCTACCCCAACGGTCCCTGTAGACCTTCCCTGCCCCGATGGACCCCACAGACTTCCCCTGCCCCGACGTCCCCCACTGACCTCTCCTGTTCTGACAGCCCCCATCATAGCATGTCATCAGCTGGATGTTGAATACACGAGGTGAGTTTTGCGGAGTGATTTAGATTGCAGGCTTCCCCCGACAGGGTCCTGCAGGATAAATAGTGGAGCAGGAATTGACTAATCAGACTGCCCGTGTCGTGGCAAATATCGTTGATTATGCTGTTACATGCCTGCAGTCTAAAAACTTTGACTGTCAGGAACAGTGGCAATCTCTACTAATGACAAATCTTTGCCTGCCTAACAGGAAATTTGGCATATTCTGTTTTATTACATGACAATAAAATATCCTTGAATTAATACACTCGCATCAGGCACAACTAACCACTGGAACTCGCAACTAACTGCGGACAGTTAAATAGAGTGGAAAGACTCTACAAATGCTACTCACCACCCAGCGATGTAGGCAGGGCACCCCAGTTAGTTTGGAAAAGTATTCACAGTGATCAGCACAGTCGAGATTCTGGGTGTGCATCTTGATATGCCCCCAACCCTTTGCAGGCACACACTTTGCAATTGACCCTCCAGCGTCGCCCATGACTTTCCACCTGGACTGGAGTTTGGGTTCATTCTCAGGCAAAAGAGAACTACTCCATGTGGTGCATTTTATACTGCAGCCCAAATAAGGCAAGGTGCTCAAGACAGATGTCCTCACCTGTGGGCAGGCTTGTCATAGATTGGCAGATGTGCTGATCTGCGATTAGGTTCCCAATGGATAGGTCACGTTGTAGCGAAGTATTCTATGCTGAGCTACTCTAGACGTCGGTGTACATGTTGTGGAATCGCTGTACACGTCATCGAGTTAATGTATATGTTGGGAAGTCAATGTAATGCACTGTGAAGTCTAGTGCAAGACTGACACCTCCAGGCTTGCATGCTTCTGTCACATGGACTGGAAGTGTTGTCATCATCAGCCCAGATAAAAACCTGTGTTGGATCAATTTCCCGCATTTTTCACGGCACGGCCACCATTTCAGGAGTCGGTTCGCTTGCCGGTAAGTGGGGTCACCACATGACCCCACCCCAGAACTGGCAATCCTGCTGCGGATCCCCAAAGTCTGTATATCTTTTTGGTTTGGGTGGCCTTCCTCTCCGCCAAGGTGCCTGAACCATGACTGGTCCGTCCAGATCCAGATGAGCAGGTTTGAGGTGATCAAACGCAAAAGCTTCCTCTTTACCTCCAATGTCCAAAATGTACGTCAAACCATTGTGTCTTAGTATCTCGAAGGGACCCTCATACGGACGCCGGAATGGTGCTCGGTGCGCTCCTTTCTGTACGAAAATGTACTTGCGGCCCTGTAAGTTCTGGGGTATATAGGACCTGGCCTGACCGTGTTGAGGTGTCAGTATGGGCGCTAAAGAACCAAGCATCTCATGGAGCTCACTGTGGGCATCTCCTCCCGTCCTCGTGAGTCTGATAGAGATTCTCCTGGAACCGTCAGGGGCACACTGTAGACCAGCACTGACGATGAGGCACCTATATCTTCCTTAGGATCCATTCATATGTCCACAAATACCCACGGCAATTCGTCAACCCAGTTAGGTCCCTGCAGACCCGCTATGGGCTGATTTCAACTGCCTATGGAACCTTTCTACTAGACCGTGGGATTGTGGGTGGTATGCAGTTGTGTGGTGCACCTTAGTTCCAAGCAAGGTGGCCATTGCTGACCACAGGCTTGTTGTGAATTGGGCACTTCCGTCAGACGTGATATGTGCTGGCAGACCGAAACGTGCTATCCTGGCAGAAATGAGGGCCCTGGCGCAGGTGTCAGTAGTTATGTCTGGCAATGGAACCGCCTCTGGCCACTACATGGCCCAATCCACTATAGTGACAATGTTAATATTTGGGGAGAATCTATAAGATTTAGAGTAGGTCACATACATACAGACATTTTAAAACAGACCTTATTTGAAAGACTGAAGGATTTACATTGCAGGATCTCTGGAGAATGGAAGCTCCTTTCACAAGTAGGTCTTGCTGCAAAGTGCTCAGAGAAAGGTCACTCCTGGATTTTGTTTATCTAACAACAGATGGGAACAGAAGAAAGAACTTGTTGTTTTGTTCAGCAAGTTGGGGGTTTGCAAGACATGAGTCACATGCTCTCTTTGGAGTTTCAGTTGGAAAAGAGAGAGTTGAGTTAACAGCTCAGTCAGTCAGTGTGTGGGACACTGACAAGTAACTGAAAAGTGCAATCCAGGGAAAACTGTTTGAAACTGATGAAAGCAAGTTCCAGAGCAGTAGATGTTGGAAGTGCTCTCTGTCTGATGTTTCTCTTGAAATAGAGGAAGGAATGGAACTCTGTGGTCGTCTGAAGAAAGAGGTTACCACCAAGAAGACACTGATGGGGCAAGTTTCATCAGCGAGACCCTGAGGTGACTAGTGGCGGTACCTCTGTTGTGGAAATCCTGGAGCAACAAATATCTCTCTCTGCAAACTCTACAAGAACCTTCCTGAGCAGTAAACATTTACCTTTCAAGCCCCAAGCTGGTGAACTTTATACATGTTGAATTCTGTGCACAGTATGGTGATTGCCTGCAACCAGAGAACTTGGAAGAAGGAGAAGTGAGATTGAACTGTGAACCAAAGAACTTTTCTTGAATTTACACACACATTACATACACATGCGCTTAGAGTTAGAAGGCAGCTAATTTGGGTTAGTTAAGTTAATGTTTGATTCTATTTTCATGTTTGAAGTTGATTAAAAATAACTTTTGTTTTGAAAGCCACTTGTCTTGGTGAATGTCTATTGCTGCTGGGTTTTAGGGTCCTTTGGGCTCCTAACACTATAGCAGGAGGCCTACAATGTCCACGTGTACGTGGTCAAAACTCTGATATGTTGGCTCAAAAGATTGTAGTGGGGCTTTCATACTATGCTGGACTTTGGAGTGAATGTCTTCACCCAATTGTTGACTTGTTTTCAAAGGCCATGCCACACAAATCTTTTGGCTACTATCCGGACAGTCATTCTGATCGATGGATGTGCCTACCAGTGTACCGTGTCAAATACCTGCCACTACAAGAACGATTGGGTGAGGACGACATGTAGATATGTCGCACAGGAGTTTGAGCTCCCCCAGGCCGACCAGAATTTCTTCCAGCTGCAGGTTCAAGTCTCCTGTTCCGTAAAGCAGTATTTCTTTGTCTCTCTGTTGCGCAACACAACATAGTCCACCCCTTGGGCTAAGGTCTGCACAGATTGCATGGCCGGGCGAGAGTGCACCTGCCACACATTGGCCTTTCTAGAGTTGTGTTCGATGGCCATCGTGAACTCTAGAAAGATATGATCAATGTCTCTGTTGATGAGCTGACCATGGAATTGATACTTTAGTGAAGGTAAATGTGAGTGGCTTGTAGCCATGAAATGCCTACCTTCTAGAAAATACCTGAAGTGTGTCATAATTGGTTCAGTGCCAACAATTCTTGATCAAAGGCTCTGTACTTGAGTTCTGGTGGTCTTAGGTGCTTGCTAAAGAAAGCCCATGGTTATCATTGCCCATCGATGTACTGTTCAAGCCCCACTCCTACTGCCGTACTGGACGCATCTACTGTCAGGGCCGATGGGATATCCGTTCTTGGGTGGACCAGAAATGCAGCATTAGCCAGTGCTTCTTTGGCATTCTTGAATGCTGCCGACGATTCTTCATCCCAAGTGACATCCTCTGCCTTGCCTGACACCAGGGCGAAGAGGGGGCGCGTGATGCGAACCGCTGACGGTAGAAACTGGCAATAAGATTTCACCATTCCAATGAACTCCTGCAGGCTTTTAACTGTGCTATGTTTGGCGAATGCCCGGATGATCTTGAATTTTGCCGGTAGTGGCTTTGCTCCGTGTTTGTTGATTCTACAGCCCAGAAAGACCATTGGCCCGAATTGACCATTGGTCGGATTGACGGTCAACCCAAACCCGTTCAAACAAGCAAAAAGCTTGCACAGGTGGGACAGATGTTTCTGACGACTGCGGCTAGGGATAAGTATGTTGTCTAGGTATATGAAGGTAAAGTCGAGATTGTGTCCCACTCTCGGAAAGTCTGCGCGACAGTCTTGAGCCCAAAATACATCCTTCTGAATTCAAAAAGGCCAAAGGGTGTAATAATAGCCGTTTTTGGAATGTCATCTGGGTGGACCGGGATCTGATGATATCCCCGGACCAGGTCCATCTTGGAAACTCCATGCAGATTGGACGCAAAGTCCTGGAAATGCGAGACCAGGTAGTGATCTGGTGCGGTAACCTCATTCAACCCATGGTAGTTTCCATCCACCTGCGGCCTTGGGTACCATGTGGAGCGGGGAGGCCTAGGAGCTATTTGACTGTTATACAATTCCCACGTCCTCCATTCTTGCAAACTCCTCTTTGGCCAGACGAAGTTATCTGGAGGGAGCCTGCGAGCTCGGGCATACATCGGTGGCTCTTCGGTTGTTATGTGGTGCTGCACCCCATGTTTTGGAATTGCGGAGTAATTATTGTGAGGAATTCTGCCAACAACCTGGCAAATTCATTCTCCGAAAGAGTAACGGAATCTAAATGCGGGGCTGGCAGCTTGGCCTCCCTCAGGGCTGGAAAGTGTTGGTATGAATGAGCTTTCGTCCCTATAGATCAATCAGCAAGCCATGTACTCTGAGGAAATCAGCTCCCAGTAGTGGTTGTGCGACCGCAGCCAACGTGAAGGTAAACTGAACTGAAGTGGGATCCGACACATGCCCCAAATGCCTGGATTGTACTTCAGTTTGTGGTTTTCAATGACGGCCCAGGTGTTCAGTTACGTGTTGCATCCCAAAGGGGGATCTCAGACCCTGTATCCACAAGAAATGCCGGCCGGAATATCTATCCCAGACCTATAAATGGCAGCCCCACTGTTTCCCTGAAGAGTAAAGGGAGGTCAGCAGTGGGAAGCTTCTGCACCCCATCGTTGACGGTATCTTCGTCCCTTTGTCTCCTGGCCAACTGGCGTTCTGACAATGGAGTGATCGACCCTGCTACCGGGCTAATGTTAGAGTTGCATGGTCGGGGTCTTGCTGATCTGAGTGGGATCTGGTGACCGCCCTATGGATGTCGCACTCTCTTGCTTAGCTCGCCATAGAATGTCGGCACGGGCCGCGACTCTCCGTGGGTCACTGAAATCCTCATTGGCCAGCAGCTTGTGGATGTTTATCTCCTGGCAACTGCTCCATGAAAGCCTGCTCGAACATGAGGCAGGGTGCCCTTCCATTAGTGTCAGCGTGAACGTGGAAGGGGTCCTGTCTCCCAAGCCATCCTCGTGATGTAAACGGGCTCTCGTTGTGACAGGCCAAAGGTACGGATGAGCAGACGCTTGAGCGCCTCTCACCCTCCTCCAAAGACTGCTGCAAAAAAATCGGAAACTCGACATGTCGTCTCTTGGTCCAGGGCCCTTACTACATAGTAGAACTGTGTGGAATCAGATGTTACCTGCCCCAACTGGAATTGGGCTTCTGCTTGTTCAAACCATACACGTGGTTGTGAAGTCCAGAACGTTGGCAGTTTCAGAGCCACGGCATCGAAGAAAAACTTTCCACGTTGGGGTCCAAATGTCATATCAATGGAGCTCAGTATTTTATACTGAGCTACTCTAGATGTCGGTGTACACTTTGTGGAATCGCAGTACACGTTGAAGTTGATGACTCCTCCAGGCTTGCATGCTGGGCTTATATACATCACTGCTTCTGTCACACGGGCCGGAAGAGACACCATCAGCCCAGATATTGACCTGTGTTGGACGCAGCTGAATTTCCCGCACTTTCTCCAGCACGTCCACAATTTCAGGAGCGGGTTCGCCACAACTAGACTCTCAATGTTACATCTGGGGACGTGCAATACAAGAAAGTGCTGCAGAAATTCAACCAGTGTTTTGGGCCTGAGCTCTTCATCAGAACCAGGAAAGGTTGAGGGACAGGGGAGGAGCGCAGGCTGACAGGTCAGAGGTGGATCCAGGTGGAAGGGTAGAAGAGAGATGGGGAGAGGTTCGAGGGCGAGGAGGGTAGATCTCTGATGGAAGAAGGAAGGGAAGAGGGGTGGGGAGCTGGAGAAAGAGAGAAGGAAGAGTGATACAGGGAAGGGAAGTGGCGGTCGATATTAATATCGTCTGGTTGGAGAGGTCCAAGACGGATGATAAGGTGTTGTCCCTCAGATTTACATGTGGCTTCGATTTGACAGGCATGAGGCAGTGGACAGGAATGTCAGTGTGGTAACGGGGTGTGGAATTAAAATAGTTGACCAGATGGAGATCATTTCTGTTGCAGTGGACAGAGTGAAGGTGCTCAACGAGTCTCCCAGTCTGCGTCCAGTCGCACTGATGTGGAGAAACAATCATTCCCACCGCTACATCAGGGGATCGAACACCCTCAGCCACTGCTACACCAGGGGATCAAACACTCTCTCCCACTGCTACACGAGGGGATCAAACATTCTCACCCACTGCTAAACCAGGGGATCAAACACTCTCACCCACTGCTACACCAGGGATCAAACACCCTCACCCACTACACAAGGGGATCGAACACACTCACCCACTGCTACACCTGCGGATTGAACACCCTCACCCACGACATCAAGGGATCGAACATCCTCACCCAATGCTACACCAGGGGATCGAACACCCTCACCCACTACACTAGGGGCTCAAACACTCTCACCAACTTCTACACCAGAGGATCGAACATACTCTCCCACTGCTACACTAGGGGATCAAACACCCTCACCCATTGCTACACCAGGGGATCAATCACCCTCACCCACTGCTACACCAGGGGATCGTACACCCACACACACTACAACAGGGGATCAAACACTCTCACCCACTTCTACACCAGTGGATCGGACATCCTCTCCCACTGTTGCACTTGGGGATCAAACACCCTCACCCACTGCTACACCAGGGGATCGAACACCCTCACCCACTGCTACAACAGGGGATCGAACACTGTCTCCCACTGCTACACCCGAGGATCGAACATCCTCATCCACTGCTACAACAGGGGATCGAACATCCTCACCCACTACTACACCAGTGGATCGAACATCCTCTCCCACTGCTACACTAGGGGATCAAACACCCTCACCCACTGGTACACCAGGGGATCGAACAATATCACCCACGGCTACACCAGGGGATCGAACACTCACCCACTGCGACACCAGAGGATCGAATATCTTCACCCACTGCTACACCAGGGGAACAAACACTCTCCTCCACTGCTACATCAGGGGATAGAACACCCGCACCCACTGCTACACCAGGGGATCAAACACTCTCACCCACTACACCAGGGGATCAAACACTCTTGGCTCCTGTTACACTGAAGGATCAAACAATCTCACCTACTGCTACACCAGGGGATCAAACATCCTCGCCCACTGCTACACCAGGGGATCAAACACTCTCACCCACTGCTAAACCAGGGGATCAAAGATCCTCACCCACTGCTACACCAGGGGATCGAACACCCTCACCCACTGCTGCACCAGGGGATCAAACACTCTCACCCACTGCTACACCAGGGGATCAAACATCCTCACCCACTGCTACACCAGGGGATCGAACACCCTCACGCACTGCTACAGCAGGGGATCATACACTCTCACCCACTGCTACACCAGGGGCTCAAACACTCTCACCCATTACACCAGGGGATCAAACACTCTCACCCATTGCTACACCAGTGGATCGAACACCCTCACCCAATGCTACACCAGTGGATGAAACACTCTCACCCACTACTAAACCAGGGGATCAAACATCCTCGCCCACTGCTACACCAGGGGATTAAACACTCTCACCCACTGCTAAACCAGGGGATCAAAGATCCTCACCCACTGTTACACCAGGGGATCGAACACCCTCACCCACTGCTGCACCAGGGGATCAAACACTCTCACCCACTGCTACACCAGGGGATCAAACATCCTCACCCACTGCTACACCAGGGAATCGAACATTCTCACCCACTCCTACACCAAAGGATTGAACATTCTCGCCCACTGCTCCACCAGGGGATCGAACACTCTCGACCAGACCAATGGTTTGCAAATACCATTCCACACATTGATGCAGCCAGACAGGACATTCTCAATTGTGCTCCTGTAAAATGTTGTCCAGATGGGGCTGGTAGCCTTCCCCTCCTTAGGAAATGTAGCCACTGCTGCACCTTCCTGACTAATGATGTAATGTGGGTCCAGGATAGGTTGCCCTTTACATGCACACCATGTAACTTTCTGCTTACCACTCTCTCCACAATGTAAGCTTTGATGTTGTAAATAAAATCCTGACTCAACGTAAACAAATAAAGGAACGTGCACAAACTGATTTTGCAATACGGAGAGAAAAAATTCAATAAAGTGCACAAGTAAGTGTCCTTAAATGAGTCCCTGATTGAGTTTGTCATTGAGGAGTCTGATGGAGGGGGTGCAGCTGTTCCTGAACTTGGTGCGGGGCTTGTGGAACCGATACCTCTTTCCTGATGGCAGCAGCGAGAACAGAGCGTGTGCTGGGTGGTGAGGGTCTTTGATGGTTGTTGCTGCCCTTCGACGGCAGCGTTCCCTGCAGATGTAATAGTCTGGGCTGTGTCCACTCCCTTTTGGAGGGCTTTGTCCTGATGAATGGAGGCTGAGCAGGTTGAGCATTGGGATGGAGTTGTAATTCAATTGAAACATGTGTAACAGGTGAATTAATGCTCCTTTGACCAGGGACCAGACAAGTCACAACCACGGGTCATGGTATCAAAATGAGGTTTGGCTATTCAGGACAGAAATCCAAAGACATCTTTGAAATAGAATAGACTGCAAGGCTATGGACGTTCACTGACTAAGTTTGTTCAAGAAAGAGATTAAAAGATATTTCGCTATTAACAAGATTAGAATTCCCTGAAAGTGTGTCATGAGGAGATGGAATCGTAAATCAAAAGTATTGGGATGTTAAGGTGACGTTGTGAGTTCAAATTTAGAGTATTGTGTACAGTTTTTAACTGCAGTAAATACATCAATGCAGAGAAAATTTACTTGGATGCTGCCAGGACTTCAGGATTTGAGTTGCAGAGAAATATTAAAAAGGTTAGGACTTTATTCACTGAAATGCAGAAGGAATGAGGGGAGATTTGATAAAGGTATTTAAAATTATGAGTATAGTTCGAGTGAATGCAAGCAGGCATTTTTCCACTAAGAGTAGGTTAGATACAAACCAGAGGACATGGGTTAAGGGTGAAAGGGGAAAAGTTTAAAGGGAACATTAGGGGGAATGTATTCACACAGAGTGGTGGGGGTGTGGAATGAGCTGCCAGCTGAAGTGGTGAATGTAGGCTCAATTTTAACAGTAAAGAAAAATTTGGACAGGTACACTGATGGGTGGGTATTGGAGGGATATGAAATGGGTGCAGGTCATTGGGACTAGGAAATAATAGTTTGGCAGAGAGAAGGGTCTGGTTCTGTGCTGTAGTGTTCTGTGGTTCTAACAAGGTAAATGAAGTTAGTGCAGGACAATCAAAGTGAAAGGTGAGGCATGATCTTATTAAACTGTGGGGAAGAAAGCAGTCATCAAAGAGCCTAGTTCTGCTTTGAATTCCTTAGACAACACCAAAGTAGTCAAGGCTTCAATGTTTGCAAAATTATTTGAGTTTTGTATGGACATTAAAAAAAGCTCGGTGGGATTCCCCAACATCGGACCTCTGGACTTTGAGGAGAATCTGCCTGCTGACAACCAATGGACGCTTCACCGGGACACAGTCAGGGCCTGTGTCCCATTCCTTAAATACAGGTCAAAATCATTCTCCAAGATTGTTGCAAAGAAATAAAGAACCATCATTTAATTGCTTTTGGAAAAAATATTGCTTTGTAGAGTCATCTTTACAGGATCTGCACATAGGAGTAAAACAAGAAAGCTTCCAGACACTGTGGGTGAAGTAAAAACACAACGTTAGAGACTCAGCAGGTCAAACAGTGCACTTTATACAGAAGAGATAAAGATGCAGAACCAACATTTTGAGCCTGAGCCATTTATCCTGCATATATAATTTACACATAGATCTTTATCTCCTGTGGACGCTGTGAGATCTGTCGAGTTCCTCCAGCTTCTCTGTGTTTTCTCTACAATCACAGCATCTGCAGACTTTTGATTTTCAATCTGCACACAAGCTATCTTATTGGCAAAAAGTTTTCAAGATAAATAACCAGCCATTTAAAAAACAAATTTAGACATGCCCTTCCAGCCCACGAGCCCGTACAACTAACGTACAACCCCCGTATGTTTTGAAGAGTGAGGGGAAACCATAGCACCCAGAAGAAATCCACGCAGACATGGAGAGAACGTACAAACAGCGCCAGATTCGAACCTGGGTCACTGGCCCTGTATCATTGTTGCATTCAACACTACGCTAACAATTGCCATGCCTCTTTTTTTTTAATGAAGCAATGATTCAAATGCCAAGGATTATTTATGAGCAAAGAACAATCTGCTGAAGAATCAGTGAGAAATATATGGAATTGTTGAGGGTTTGGGCCAGAATCCTTTCTGAAGACAGCGTGTAACACTAGCCATCTTCCCTCTCAGTCCAGCTGAAGGGTGCTCCAGATTGCAGATTACTTCAGTCACTTGAGTATTTAGGGTGTGGTTTTTCTTGGAGTGAAGAAGGATGGGATGAGACTTATAGAGGTTTACAAGATTATAAAAGGCATAGATAAGTTAGACAGTCAGCACTTTTTTCCCAGGGCGGAAATAGCAAGCACCATTTGTACAAAGTTAAGGGAGAGAAGTTTGGGGGAGACATCAGGGATATGTTTTTTTTTAACCCTGGGTTAAAAAATTGTGGGTCCCTGGAAAACCTTGATGGGGTGGCGGTGGAAGTAGAAACATTAGGGGTATTTAAGAGACTCTTCATGGATGAAAGAAGGTAACAAAGATAGGAAAGGTTTTTTTTTTGGTAGGAATATATATGTCGGAACAATATTGAGGGCCGAAAGGCCTGGACTGCGCCGTAAAGTTATATGTCGCGACAGAGGTAATTTGCCCAATTGTCCCTAACCTGGGGCAGCAAGCTGTTGTAGATGAAAGCTCTCAACACAAGTGTGTCTTATCCTCTGTCCCCAAACTCCATCTCCATCCCAAACTCTTCCCTCTCTGTCCTTGAACCTCCCCTTCTCTTGTCCCCAACACCCCTACCGTCCTCAAACCCTTCCCCTCCCCAAACCCACCTCTCTGTCCCTGAACCTCCCCTTTCTCCTATCCCCAACACCCTCACCATTCCCAAGCCCCTCCCTCTCTGTCCTCAAAACCCTCCCTCACTGTCCCCAAACACTCCCTTCTCCATCCCTGAACCTCCCCTTCTCCTGTCCCAAACACCCCTACCATCCCCAAATCCCTCCCTCTCCATCCCCAAAACCCCTCTGTCCCCAAACACTCCCTCCATTCCTGAACCTCCCCTTTCTCCTGTCCCCAACACCCCCACCATCCACAAACCCCTCCCTCTCTGTCCCCAAACCCTTTTCTCTCCATCCCCAAACCCCCCTCTCTGTACCCAAACCCCCTCTCTGTCCCCAAGCACTCCCTCTCTGTCCCCAAACCCCCCCTCTGTCCCCAAGCACTCCCTCTCTGTTCCCAAAAACTCCCTCTCCATCCCTGAACCTCCCCCCTCCAGCCCCAAACATCCACCCCCCCCCACCATGGAATCATCCCTCAGGTGATTTGTAGTCCTGCTATTGCTCAGTCTGTTGGGGTTGGGCTGATAGGTTCAGAAGATGAAATGGAGAGGTCTGCCCTGCCAACCTTGTCAAACTCCAATGCAATTTTCAGAGCCGTAGGGTTGAGGTTGATGGCCTGCAGGTTGCAAAGAATGGCGACCACCACCCCTCGGGGAGGGTTCGCAGCCTGCGAAGGGTGATCTGACGGGTGTGGGAGGTTCCTGGGAAGGATCAGCAAGACACTGCTGGCACCCACTGAGCCACCTGTGTGGGTGATGTAGTGTCTCTGCTGGCGGCACTGCCCCCAGTGCTGCCCTTGCTCCACCACGCCCCAGCCCATGGCATAGCTGCCATTCTTGTCCCAGTTCAGTTCCGTCTTCCCCACAGGGCTCCAGATCATCCTCATAGTGGCTGGCCTGAGATAGCCTGGGAGCTCGTTCTGCGGTGGCTGTGCCTGGTAGCTGTACAACATCACGTTGCCAAATTTCAGCAGGTCCTGTACCGTGGAGATGAAGCCGCCTCCAGCCCATTTGTAGGAGCAGTCCACATACGGACAGTTAACCAGGCGCCCCTTCTCATTATAAATATAGTATCTGTGCCAGAGAGGAAAGGGAGAAGATTCAGTAATTCACCTGAACGGAGCAGTGCAGCTCGCCGACTGATGTTACAGCGCCAGCACCAGGGTTCGAATCCAGCACTGTCTGTCAGAAGTTTGTATCTTCTCCCTGTGTCTGCTTGGGTTTTCGTCAGGAGCTCCAACCCTTTTTAAAACGTACCAGGTTCCTTGGGATATTTGGGCAGCGCGGGCTCGGGGGCCAAAAGGGCCTGTTACTGTGGGGCATGGAAAAATTCAAAAATAAGACCAGGAATCCAAAATCTGAATGGAACGGGAGCTGGAGGTAAGGAGACAGAGGGAAAGAGAAAGAGAGTCTTGAGGAACTGGTTGGAGAGTGCCCAGGCGCAATACAAAGTGTGGCAACTCCAATTTGTGGATAGCCTCCATTCGGCTGTGCACGAGGCCAGGCACAGACATGCCAGTGTGGCAGTGGTGTGTTGAATTGAAATGGTTGGCCACTGGGAGGTCCCTGCTGTTGCAGCAGATAGAGTAAACGCGCTCAACAAAATGGCCCCAGTCTGTGTCGTCTCTCCAATGAAGAGGAGGCCACAACGGGAGAACCAGATGCAGTGGACGACTCCTGCAGATTCACAGGTGCTTCACTCAGAAGGACTGTTTGGGGCCTGAACGGTGGTGAGGGAGGAGGTGTAGGTGCAAGTGAAGCCTTTCTTGTGGTCAGAGGGGCAGGTTTCAAGGGGGTGCTTCGAGGGAAGGGATGAGTGGAAGACGGAATCCCAGAGAGAGAAAGGGAGGAGAGGGGAAGATGTGTCTGGTGGAGAGATCACCTAATAGGTGGCAAAAACTGCAGAGGATAAAATGTTGGATTGGAGGCTGGTGAGGCGGGAGTGAGGACAAGGGGAATCCTGTTGTGCCACATCGGGGTGCGAGAAATAGAGGAGGTGTGTTAAGGGCTGAGTTGATGGCAATAGAGGGGAAGCCACGTGTTTTTTTAGACATCTCGGAATTTCTGGAACGGAAGACTTTAACCTGGGAGGAGAAGTGGTGGATGGAGGAATTGAGAGAAAGGCTTAGATCCTTACATGGGAGAGGGAGGGAAAAGATAGCTATGAGAGTAAGTAACTTATAGAAAATGTCTGTAGGTAGTTTCTCCCGAGATGGAGACAGACCAAATGAACTTGAGGTCAGGGGGAAAGGTGGCAGCAAAGTACATAAAGCATCATGGGAGCAGGAGGGAGCACCAGTGTAGTGGTCATTACAGCAGAGGTTGAGTTGAGGAGCCTTCCCTCTGCTGGCTTTCACACAGTCGATAAGCGGGCAGGTATAGTTGGGGCCCTTGTGGTTACCCCTTTGACCTGGAGAAAGTGGGATGAGCTAAAGCAGAAGTTATGGTGTGTGAGAACAAGTTCTGCCAGGTGGTGGAAGGGGACTGGTCGGTTACATAACTGAGAGAGAAATGAAGGGATTTGAAACTTTCAGTATGTCCATAATGAAATGAGGAGGTTGAGCCCAGGAAACTGGAAGTTGTTGAAGAGATGGAGGGCATGTGAAGTATTGCGGATGAAGGTAGGAAGGGACTGGACCAGGCAGACAAAATTATGTAAGATACTGGTTCGGTGGAAACACTTGGGTCTACTGGGACGAATGGGTAGGAGGTAGAACTGGGCAGTGCAGGGTTGGGAAACAATCGAGTGAGAGGCTGTGGGAGGGAGATGACCAGAACTGATGAGGTTAGTGATGGTCCGGGAGATGTTTCTTCGTGGGGTCCTGTTCAAGGGGTAAGTAAGAGGAGGTGCCTAAGAGTTATCGTTGGGCCTCAGCAAGGTGTGCCAGACTACAACAGAACTGCCCTTGTCTGCAAGCTTTGGTGAAAGGGGGGGATCTTTAGTCAGTAGGTGTTGTGAAATTTTCCCAACAGCCACCTTTAATCAGACAGAATGACAGTTTTTCATATAAAGCGTGAGAATAGATAGGATTATGTTTTAAGGAACCCTTTCCAACACAACCATTACGAATGATCACGTTATCTTGTACACCTTTGGGGTAGAAAGGGTTAACATCACCCAGTGCTGAATGGGATACTTGATTTTTACGAGCAAGCTGAATTTAAAACTACTGACGCGAACTGAGTAGATGTCAAGAGTTCCAATAAACAAGACAAGAAGTCTTTGAGAAGGAAGAGCCTACAGTAAGTCAGAGAGACTGTTAAACGACTGATTGATCCTGGGTCCTGGTAAGATTGATTGAGTTAACTGTGATAAACCTCCATTAAGTCTTTAAAAGAACGATTGAGTTAACCCATTGAAAGATTCATCAGACACTTAATAAAGAAACAATTAGGCTAGCTTGTCTGTTTAACAAGATTCTGTGTAAATATGTACAAATTCCTGGGTACCAACATTTCTGAAGATCTATCCTGGGGCGATCGTGTTGACGCAATCATGAAAAGGCTCGCCAGAAGCTATATTTGGTGAGATTTGAGATTTGGCGTGTCACCAAAGACTCTTGCAAATTTCTACAGGTGCACCGTGGAGAGAATTCTGACTGGCTGCATCACTTTCTGGTACGGAGGTGCCAATCCACAGGACAGGAAAAGGCAACAGAGAACTGTGAACTTGGCAAACGCCATCGTGGCCATCATTCTTCATTTCCTTGAGGACATCGACAAGATGTCACATCTCAATAAAAGCAGTGTCCATCACCAAAGACCTCACCACCCAGGCCATGTCCTTTTCACACTGCTCCCATCAGGAAGGAGGTACAGGAGCGTGAAGATGAGTCCCCAACAATACAAAAGCACCTTATTTCCCATTCAGCAGATTTCTGAATGGACAATGAACCCCAGACACTACCTCACATTCTCTTCTTTTGCACTAATTATTTATTTTTAAGTAGTATATTACAGAAATGTAATTTATCGCAATTTTTGGACAATACCGCTGCCGAGAAACAACACATTTTGTGACACAATAAACCTGATTCTGACCATAACCGCTGAAATTTAGAGTTCAGATGGCGGTTTAGGCTTACTGGAGGCTCTCCAAGATATCATGTTAAACTCTTGAAGTGAACCTCAAAGGCTCCATCTTTGAGTTGTCTGTGACAACTTTGCAGAATTTGATGATTCAAAGGGAAGAGGATTAAATCTCACCTGTGTGCTGGGTTTCAGACCATAAACGCTAACTGGGGGAAGCGCCATGCACCATTCATTCAGAAATGCTGTAAGTTACGTGGGAAGTAAGCTTCATGCATTCCCACCTCACAGTTTCAGGAGTGGCAGGCAGAGAGGCAATGGGTAACCACGTTAAGGAGTGGCCCAGTAACCAGAAAGCAGAGGGAAGGGAGATACCAGGAGAAATATCAGAGTGAATCTCACTGCAGAGAGAAAAGCCCTAGCTCTGCTCAGAAAGCAGTGAGTAGTCGTGGACAGGAAGTATTCTGCCTGGAGATCAGTGACTAGTGGAGTTCAACTGGGATCTGTTCCAGGACTCCAGATCTTGGTGATTTTTATAAATGACCTGGACAAAAGTAGAGGGATGGGTCAGTAAATTTACAAATCACATGAAGGATGGAGCTGTTGTGGTTAGTGTTGAAGGCTGCCGTAAGTTACAACAGGATATAGACAGGATGCAGAGTTATGCGGAAAAGTGGCAGATGGAGTTCAATCCGGATAAGTGTGAAGTGATGCATTTTTGGAAGGTCAAACCTAAGGTTGAGCACAGAGTTAATGGTAGGATACTTAATAGTGTGGATTAACAGAGGGACCTTGGGGGTCCATATCCACACAGCTCTCAAGGTCATTGTGCAGGTTGATAAGATAGTTAGGAAGGCCGATGGGATGCTTGGCTTCATTAGTGGGTGGATTGAGCTCAGGAGTCGAGAGATCACGTTGCAACTCTACAAATCTCTGGTGGGACCACACTTAGAGAACTGTGTTCTGTTCTGATCACCTCATTATAAGGATGTGGAAGCTACGGAGAGGGTGCAGAGGAGATTTACCAGGATGTTCCTCGGTTTGGCAAACCTGTCTTATGAGGCAAGGTTAGCAGAGCTGGGACTTTTCTCTGCTGCAAAGAAGGATGAGAGGTGACAATGAGGTCTACAGGATTCTGAGAGGCATCGATAAGGTGGACAACCAGCACCTGTTTCCCAAGGTGGAAGTAGCAAACACCAGAGGACGTGTACAGAGTGAAGGGAGAAAAGTTTCGGGGAGACATCGGGGTAAGTCTTTCTACATAGAGACTAGTGGGTACCTGGAATGCCTTTCCGGGGGGTGGGGGGATGGGGACAGTTAACAGGCTTTTAGACAGGCACTAGGATCTTGTGGGTAGAGCTGAGGAGCAGCGGGTTTCTCAGAGAGAGAAGCGAAGCAGTTTGACGACGGAAGGTAGTTTTATCAGTTTTGTCAATAATGATTTCAAACTGCTCTGCAACCCTGCTGACATCTTTGAAGATACTACCAGAAAAGCAATACACAACTCATCTAGTTTTGCACCTTGGCCACAAAGGTGCCTGTCCATTCAATCTCCATCCAAGAATCCTCGGAAATGGTTTTACATAGAGTATAACAGCACAGTACAAGCCCTTCAGCTCATCATGTTGTACCAACATACCTACCTCTAAGGATTTAGTGTTCACTAAAGGAAAGGTGAGAATTGATTTTGACTCTGTGAAAGGAGGCAGAGGGGAAAGGGAAGAGAGACAGAGAGAGAGAGAAGCTGAGGGAAAGGTGAAAGGGGGAAGAAGAAGGGGAGGAAGTCAGAAAAGTCGATGTTAATGCCAAGGGGTTGGGGGTGCCCAGATGGAAGATGAGGGGTTGTTCCTCCAATTTCCAGGCAGTCTCAATCTGGCAATGCATGAGACCATGGACAGACATGTCAGCAAGGGAATGGGATGGGGAATTGAAATGGGTGGCCACTGGGAGATCCACTCTATTGCAGAGAGAGGCGAGGTGCTCAACAAAGCAATCTCTCAGTCTGCCCGATGTAGAGGAGGTCACAACGACAGCACCGGATGCCGTAGATGAGCCCTGCAGATTCATAAGTGAAGTTTTTGCTTCAATAGGAAGGACGGTTTGAGGCCCCGAATGGTGGTGAAGGAGGAGATGTGGGCGCTGCGATCACAGGGTAGGTGCCAAGGGGATGATTGGTGGGGAGGGTGGAGTGTAGGGAGTGGATTGGTGGGGAGAACTCCATCAACACTGGAGTTCACCTGCGGACCTTACCTTGCTCGGTTGTATATGATTGGTTCATATTCATCTGGCAGAGTTCTGAGCATGTCAAGATCCTGGAAGAGTTTCTCCATTAACTGAAGGAAGTTTTGTTGGGAAGCCCTCTCCACAACAGCACTGAGAAGGGTCCAGGCATGTGTTGAATACAAGAATTGACTTCCTGTGAGATGCAGAAGTACAAAGTGTCAATAACATTAATGGCAAAACAACTTTCCACAGGGGCATGCATAGAAATTTAAATGTGCTGACTTTCAGAGGAGTCTACTTGTGCATCTTTAACAGACTCATCTAGAGTCTGTTGTTTAAGAGTCTGATCGAGGTTGGATAACAACTGTTCCTCAATGTGCAGGTATGAGTCAGATTGAACATCTCAAACCATTTTCAGGCATTTTTCAGGTGGGTGAGGTGGGGGCTGGGAGTTCATGCCTCTATTTCCTCTTTTTATCTACTTCTGATTGGATGAAGACAGTTTGCAAAGCACATCTTTAACTTTTTAAAATTTTACATTTACTGCATGGTAATAGGCCCTTTCAGCCCCCCAACATTATTATTTTTAACGCCATGTGAACTAAAGTTTGGAGCTCTGCAATATAAAAGTTATAATTTTACAGCATACTGATTTTTTTTTTACCAGGTTTGAAAACCAAGGGATCGTTCTCAAATAATTTCAGTGATTTGGAAATACTCCCAAACTTTTCTTTGAGGTAGTATTCTCCATGTTCAAACTCTTCCTTCTTCTGGCAGGTTTTGGGGTCCACGGTAGTCTCTTTAAGAAGCTTCTGGTCCTTCTTGTTCTTTGCTTTTTGTTCCCATACCTTTTTCACATCCTTCTCATAGTGTCGGATGCCACTGAGATGAGACACTAACAGCCTTGTGGTTATCGTCACCTATTGCAAGAGATGTAACTGTGTTGTTAAAAAGTTACAAAATCCTTTATAATACAATGAAAACTTTGGACAGCAAAGATTTTACTTCCGGAACATTTCTGGGTTTATTTTACAGATTTTGGGCTATTGATCACGAAAATCACCTTAAAATGTCCCTATCATGTACCTTTTCTTAACCATATTAACTCATTTACCAAACTACATTCAGCTGATTGACAACATACAAATCCATGAATTCCAACATGTCATTGAAAATTCATTTTCTGTATTTGCACTTGGACTTCTTCCCTGCTGATCTTGGTGACGAACACAGTGAAATGTTTCACCAGGATCGTCATCAGGGCAACTGGAATCCAACGGTGCTGGCCGACTATTGTTGGTCACTGACACAAGAGGCATCAGATGCTGAGTACAAATGAAATCATCGGCAATACATTTTTAGGTCCGTTTTTGGTCGTGGTCAGAGAAGTTCCCCCCCCCCCACCCCCTATCATTGTGGTACTCAGACAAGATACAAGATGTAAGAATTAGTGCCCTCTACTATCCCCACCCCATCACCATTGATGAATGGAGGGACACGTGCTCCACATCCCCACCATTTCCTGATCCTGATAGGCATGATTCACTCCTTCATTTTGCTGACAGTGAGGGAGAGGTTGTTACACTGACGCCAACCTGTAAGACCAGAAAACACAGGAACAGAAATAGGCTATTCAGCCCATCGAGTCTGCCCCGTCATTCAATCATGAGCTGATCCATTTTTCCCACACAGCCCCATTGCCCGGTCTTCTCCCCAGAACCTTTGGCTAAGCAAATTGAGATGGGAAAGAGATTTAAATATACAAATCCAAGAAGAAATAGGGTCAAAACTATGTTATGAAAGTGTAACTAAAACAATTAATGTCAGATATCAAATAGTACAATTTAATTATTTACATCAATTATAATAATACTCCACATAAATTACACAGACTTGATTCAAATTGCTTTGATCAATGTTTTAGATGTAATAAAGAGGTAGGAACCTTTTTACATGCAGTTTAGCAATGTGAAAAAGTCGAGAAATTTTGGGAAGATACAAGTACTTTATTGGGACAAATTATGAAGATACAAGCTCAAAAAGACCCAAAAATATTTTTGTTAGGTGATATTCATGATTTGAAGTTAGATATTTATCAAAGGAAGTTTCTAAGTATAGCAATAGCAGTAGCAAAGAAATGTATGGAGGTAACGTGGGGTAAATAGATGGCAAAATTGTATACCATTAGAGAAAATAACGTATAATTTATGGAATCAACCAGAAAAAAAATCTTATAAGATTTGGAAATCTCATATGGATTTCATTGGTAAGAGTTCATTGGTAAGAGCAGCATCTGCTGGAACCGCTCCAACTCACCCGAGTTAATTTAGAGGTTTAAGATTATATCTATGATACATTCAGGTCGGCTTTTTTCTTTTTTCCCTACTTTTTTTGGGGAGGGGGGGGAGGAAATATAAAATTATGTATTCTTTATGCATCATTTCATAATTCTGTATGATCAACGGACAAGCGTGCTGTATTTGAAAAATAATATTTTCAAAAAAAACTATGCGAGAAAAATAGATGTATGCAAAAGAGAGAAATGCAAACCAGAAGTAATTAGAGAGTTTGGGGTAAAGGTACCATTAGGGGGCACTGATCACATTATGACTGAGTTCAATTTGAGATTCAGCAAGGAGAAACTAAAGTCATAAGCGTCAGTATTTCAGTGGGCCATGAGAGAGGAAGTGGTCACAGGAGACGGGAAGAGGGCACCAGAGGGGAGGGGCAGCAGAGCAGCAATGATGGGGTTTCTGCAAGAACTGGGGAAGATGCAGGATAAATACAGATGAAGAAAAAGGAACTTTTTAAAAATATTTTAAACCACATTACATTCAAATATGTTCAAGTATGATCATTCATATACAAGAAAACATGTGGTATATACCAAATCTCCCCCTACCCTCCCCCCACCCCTCTAACCCTCCCTCCATTCCCTCCCCCTCCCTACTAACCCCAACCACAAAGATAGAGGAAATAAGGAGATACAATAACATAATTAAGTACCATGAATAAGGGTAACACCATCACAACAGGCCACATAAAGTTCAAAACTTTAAACCCATATAACCCAAATAGGGGCTTCTTACTTTCCAGTAATAAAGATGGTTATCATGTAAATTGTACGTTATCTTTTCCAATGGAATGATCTCAATTCCATATGCTATTGTTGAAAACTTAAATCAATCTCAATTTTCCAAGTAATCGCAAAAGTTTCTCGCTATAGCTAAAGCTCATCTCAAAAACGCAATTTGACACCTACCCGTTAATCTCAATTTCAAACCCAAAATTTTAACATTACCTAATAAAAATGTTGGTTCCATTGACAATTTAATCTTAAAACTTTCTCTAAAAACTCCTTAAATTGTGTCCGAAAAGATTTAACAGTGTCACATAACCAAGAAGAATGTAAAAAAGAACCCACTTCTTTATGACACCAAAAACATAAATCTGAAGAAATTATCCAGGAGTTAAATATAATTGGTGTATTTAAAATATGGGATCAGAAAGGAATTAAGACTTTTTAAAGAATTGAAAAAAAAATTGAAATACTACCAAGTACACTTTTTGTTATTTTCAAGTTAGAGCCCTATTATTGGATACTTATGGAAGGTAGGAAGAAAAAAATTGTATCTGAAATGTATTCATTATTACAGAATAAAATGCATAAATTAGAATCCAGATTAAAGTGGGAAAAAGATTTGGGAATAGCAATTGATCAGGAAGTTTGGAGAAATTGTTAATTTCTAAGATCGTTAATGTGAGATATAGATAAGTTCCCATTACAATTTTATACACCAAAAGAGAGGAAATACTCGACTGGAAAAATGTCACAACAAGTGAAGTCAAAGCCAAAGTGAAAGGAAAAGGGAGGGATACAAGGAAGCAAAAACTAGAGGGAAGAGAGAGGAGATGGAACTTTTTAAAAACTTGAAGAAGGTAATTCAAAAACTCATAAGGGGAAAAGATGAATTGTGACAGTAGTGAAGTAAATAATATCAAAAAGATTCTTCAAGTACAGTAAAATCCCCATTTTCTGGAATTCAAACAACCAGCAGACTCAGACAACTGGCAAACAAATCGTGTAAAATAAATAGGTTACAAAATACAAAAGTTTAAAATTGCCACCCCGAGCAGTCAGCTCACCAATCCACGCTATCTCAAGCAACCGGCAAATTCTCTTATCTGGCATCTAACAATCCCAATAGGTGCTGGATTCTGAAAGTTTCACTGTATGTAAAGAGTAAAAGAGAGGTGAGAGTAGAATTTAGATTATGGAATGAACAGCTTTGTGGCCAAGTTTGCAGATGATATGAAGGCAGGTGGAGGAGCAGGTAAATTTGAGGAACCAAGGAGGCTGCAGAAGGACTGAATGGGCAGTGGGAATGTCAGAAAGAGTACAATCATGAACTGTGGTAGAAGATAGAATAGGGCAGACTCTTTTCTCAATGGAGAGAAAATGGAAAATTCCCAGATGTAAAGGGAGCTGGGAGTCCACGTGTAGGACACTCTGAAGGTAAACTTGCACTGGTGAGACCCCATTTGTGAGCAGTTTTCAGCTCCTCATTTAAGGAAGGATGTGCTGACGTTGGAGAGGGTTCAAAGGAGGTTAACAAGCATGATCCTGGGAATGAAATAGTTATCGTATGAAGAACGTTTGATGGCTCTTGGCCTCTACTCGCTGGAATTTAGGAGAATGAAGGATGTTGAAAGGCGATGACAGAATAAATGTAGAAAGGTTGTTTCCCATGGTGGGAGAGTCTCGGAGAAGAGAGCTCATCTTCAGGCTGGAAGTTAGAACAGAGATGTGGAGGAATTTCTTCAGCCAGAGGGTGGTGAATCTATGGAATTTGTTGTCACAAGTGATTGTGGAGAAAAGTCACTGGGTGTATTTAAGGCAGAGATTGATTCTCCTAATCTGTCTCAGTCCTTCTTGATTAGCCAGGACATCAAAGGTTATGGGGAGAAGGCCGGGCAGTGAGGTGGAGTGGGAAAATGGATCAGCTCATGAATGAATAGCGGGACAGACTTGATGGGCAGAATAGCCTATTTCTGCTCCTGGGTCTAATGGTATTATGGTCAAAGAAAGAGATGTAAATAAACTGACTGTGCAAATGCAGAAAGAAATTCAGTCATAAATAATGTGCAAATTAAGTCTCCTTAAATTAGTTTCTGATTGAGTCAGTTGTTTAGGAGTCTAATGGTGGAGAGGTAATAACTGTTCCTGTTCCTAGTGGGCACAAGACTTGTGGTATATATACCTCTTTCCTGAGGGCAGCATTGAGAATATGGCATGACCCGGGTGGTGTAGATCCTTGCTGATTGCTGCTGCTCTCTGACGGCAGCATTCCAGATAGA
Source organism: Narcine bancroftii (assembly GCF_036971445.1). Classification (NCBI taxonomy): domain Eukaryota; kingdom Metazoa; phylum Chordata; class Chondrichthyes; order Torpediniformes; family Narcinidae; genus Narcine; species Narcine bancroftii. Next base: position 24,932,821 of record NC_091479.1, on the reverse strand, counting down.
TTTGCTCAATGGTAGGGAGGGTTTTGCCTGAGATGTACTGGGCTGTGTCCACTACCTTTTACAGGGTCTGATGCACCCACACCAGACCATGATGGAGCCCGCCAGCAGACTTCCCACTACACCTCGGTTGAAGTTTGCCAGGGTTTTGAAGTGAAGAAAGATCCTTCGAGACGGACTACCAGGAATTTAAATATGCCAACCCTCCCTACCCCTGATCCCCCAGTGATCACCAGATCGTAAACCTCTGGTTTTCCCTTCCTGAAGTCAACAATCAGCCAGGTTTTCAATCTCCTTCCTGTATGGCTGACTTATCACCCCTTATTAAACGGCTCACTACTGTGATGTCATCAGCAAATTTGTAATGGTGTTGTTGTACCCAGCAACAGAGTCATCGGTTTACAGCAAGAGCAATGGGCACACAGTACTGCAAGAGCAATGGGCACACAGTACAGCAAGAGCAATGGGCACACTGTACTGCAAGAGCAATGGGCACACAGTACTGCAAGAGCAATGAGCACACAGTACAGCAAGAGCAATGGGCACACAGTACTGCAAGAGGAATGGGCACACAGTACAGCAAGAGCAATGGGCACACTGTACTGCAAGAGCAATGGGCACACAGTACTGAAAGAACAATGGGCACAAAGTACAGCAAGAGCAATGGGCACACAGTACAGCAAAAGCAATGGGCACACAGTACTGCAAGAGCAATGGGCACACAATACAGCAAGAGCAATGGGCACACAGTACTGCAAGAGCAATGGGCACACAGTACAGCAACAGCAATGGCACACAGTACAGCAAGAGCAATGGGCACACAGTACAGCAAGAGCAATGGGCACACAGTACAGCAAGAGCAATGGGCACACAGTACTGCAAGAGCAATGGGCACACAGTACTGCAAAAGCAATGGGCACACAGTACAGCAAAAGCAATGGGCACACAGTACTGCAAGAGCAATGGGCACACAGTACAGCAAGAGCAATGGGCACACAGTACTGCAAGAGCAATGGGCACACAGTACAGCAAGAGCAATGGGCACACAGTACAGCAAGAGCAATGGGCACACAGTACCGCAAGAGCAATGGGCACAGAGTACTGCAACAGCAATGGGCACACAGTACTGAAAGAGCAATGGGCACACAGTACAGCAAGAGCAATGGGCACACAGTACAGCAAGAGCAATGGGTACACAGTACAGCAAGAGCAATGGGCACGCAGTACTGCAAGAGCAATGGGCACAGAGTACTGCAACAGCAATGGGCACACAGTACTGAAAGAGCAATGGGAACACAGTACAGCAAGAGCAATGGGCACACAGTACAGCAAAAGCAATGGGCACACAGTACAGCAAAAGCAATGGGCACACAGTACAGCAAGAGCAATGGGCACACTGTACTGCAAGAGCAATGGGCACACAGTACTGCAAGAGCAATGAGCACACAGTACAGCAAGAGCAATGGGCACACAGTACTGCAAGAGGAATGGGCACACAGTACAGCAAGAGCAATGGGCACACTGTACTGCAAGAGCAATGGGCACACAGTACTGAAAGAACAATGGGCACACAGTACTGAAAGAACAATAGGCACACAGTACAGCAAGAGCAATGGGCACACTGTACTGCAAGAGCAATGGGCACACAGTACTGCAAGAGCAATGAGCACACAGTACAGCAAGAGCAATGGGCACACAGTACTGCAAGAGGAATGGGCACACAGTACAGCAAGAGCAATGGGCACACTGTACTGCAAGAGCAATGGGCACACAGTACAGCAAGAGCAATGGGCACACAGTACTGCAAAAGCAATGGGCACACAGTACAGCAAAAGCAATGGGCACACAGTACTGCAAGAGCAATGGGCACACAGTACAGCAAGAGCAATGGGCACACAGTACTGCAAGAGCAATGGGCACACAGTACTGAAAGAGCAATGGGCACACAGTACAGCAAAAGCAATGGGCACACAGTACAGCAAAAGCAATGGGCACACAGTACTGCAAAAGCAATGGGCACACAGTACTGCAAGAGCAATGGGCACACAGTACAGCAAGAGCAATGGGCACACAGTACTGCAAGAGCAATCGGCACACAGTACAGCAAGAGAAATGGGCACAGAGTACTGCAAGAGCAATGGGCACACAGTACAGCAAGAGCAATGGGCACACAGTACTGCAAAAGCAATGGGCACACAGTACAGCAAAAGCAATGGGCACACAGTACTGCAAGAGCAATGGGCACACAATACAGCAAGAGCAATGGGCACACAGTACTGCAAGAGCAATGGGCACACAGTACAGCAACAGCAATGGCACACAGTACAGCAAGAGCAATGGGCACACAGTACAGCAAGAGCAATGGGCACACAGTACAGCAAGAGCAATGGGCACACAGTACTGCAAGAGCAATGGGCACACAGTACTGCAAAAGCAATGGGCACACAGTACAGCAAAAGTAATGGGCACACAGTACTGCAAGAGCAATGGGCACACAGTACAGCAAGAGCAATGGGCACACAGTACTGCAAGAGCAATGGGCACACAGTACAGCAAGAGCAATGGGCACACAGTACAGCAAGAGCAATGGGCACACAGTACTGCAAAAGCAATGGGCACACAGTACAGCAAAAGCAATGGGCACAGAGTACTGCAAGAGCAATGGGCACACAGTACAGCAAGAGCAATGGGCACACAGTACAGCAAGAGCAATGGGCACACAGTACTGCAATGGGCACACAGTACTGCAAGAGCAATGGGCACACAGTACAGCAAGAGCAATGGGCACACAGTACTGCAAGTGCAATGAGCACACAGTACTGCAAGAGCAATGGGCAAACAGTACTGCAAAAGCAATGGGCACACAGTACAGCAAGAGCAATGGGCACACAGTACAGCAAGAGCAATGGGCACACAGTACAGCAAGAGCAATGGGCACACAGTACAGCAAGAGCAATGGGCACACAGTACAGCAAGAGCAATGGGCACACAGTACTGCAAAAGCAATGGGCACACAGTACAGCAAAAGCAATGGGCACAGAGTACTGCAAGAGCAATGGGCACACAGTACAGCAACAGCAATGGGCACACAGTACAGCAAGAGCAATGGGCACACAGTACTGCAAAAGCAATGGGCACACAGTACAGCAATAGCAATGGGCACACAGTACTGCAAGAGCAATGGGCACACAGTACAGCAAGAGCAATGGGCACACAGTACTGCAAGAGCAATGGGCACACAGTACTGCAAGAGCAATGGGCACATAGTACATCAAAAGCATGGGCACACAGTACTGCAAGAGCAATGGGCACACAGTACAGCAAGAGCAATGGGCACAGCACTGCAAGAGCAATGCGCACACAGTACTGCAAGAGCAATGAGCACACAGTACAGCAAGAGCAATGGGCACACAGTACTGCAAGAGGAATGGGCACACAGTACAGCAAGAGCAATGGGCACACTGTACTGCAAGAGCAATGGGCACACAGTACTGAAAGAACAATGGGCACACAGTACAGCAAGAGCAATGGGCACACTGTACTGCAAGAGCAATGGGCACACAGTACAGCAACAGCAATGGGCACACAGTACAGCAAGAGCAATGGGCACACAGTACTGCAAAAGCAATGGGCACACAGTACAGCAATAGCAATGGGCACGCAGTACTGCAAGAGCAATGGGCACAGAGTACTGCAACAGCAATGGGCACACAGTACTGAAAGAGCAATGGGAACACAGTACAGCAAGAGCAATGGGCACACAGTACAGCAAAAGCAATGGGCACACAGTACAGCAAAAGCAATGGGCACACAGTACAGCAAGAGCAATGGGCAAACTGTACTGCAAGAGCAATGGGCACACAGTACTGCAAGAGCAATGAGCACACAGTACAGCAAGAGCAATGGGCACACAGTACTGCAAGAGGAATGGGCACACAGTACAGCAAGAGCAATGGGCACACTGTATTGCAAGAGCAATGGGCACACAGTACTGAAAGAACAATGGGCACACAGTACTGAAAGAACAATAGGCACACAGTACAGCAAGAGCAATGGGCACACTGTACTGCAAGAGCAATGGGCACACAGTACTGCAAGAGCAATGAGCACACAGTACAGCAAGAGCAATGGGCACACAGTACTGCAAGAGGAATGGGCACACAGTACAGCAAGAGCAATGGGCACACTGTACTGCAAGAGCAATGGGCACACAGTACAGCAAGAGCAATGGGCACACAGTACTGCAAAAGCAATGGGCACACAGTACAGCAAAAGCAATGGGCACACAGTACTGCAAGAGCAATGGGCACACAGTACAGCAAGAGCAATGGGCACACAGTACTGCAAGAGCAATGGGCACACAGTACTGAAAGAGCAATGGGCACACAGTACAGCAAAAGCAATGGGCACACAGTACAGCAAAAGCAATGGGCACACAGTACTGCAAAAGCAATGGGCACACAGTACTGCAAGAGCAATGGGCACACAGTACAGCAAGAGCAATGGGCACACAGTACTGCAAGAGCAATCGGCACACAGTACAGCAAGAGAAATGGGCACAGAGTACTGCAAGAGCAATGGGCACACAGTACAGCAAGAGCAATGGGCACACAGTACTGCAAAAGCAATGGGCACACAGTACAGCAAAAGCAATGGGCACACAGTACTGCAAGAGCAATGGGCACACAATACAGCAAGAGCAATGGGCACACAGTACTGCAAGAGCAATGGGCACACAGTACAGCAACAGCAATGGCACACAGTACAGCAAGAGCAATGGGCACACAGTACAGCAAGAGCAATGGGCACACAGTACAGCAAGAGCAATGGGCACACAGTACTGCAAGAGCAATGGGCACACAGTACTGCAAAAGCAATGGGCACACAGTACAGCAAAAGTAATGGGCACACAGTACTGCAAGAGCAATGGGCACACAGTACAGCAAGAGCAATGGGCACACAGTACTGCAAGAGCAATGGGCACACAGTACAGCAAGAGCAATGGGCACACAGTACAGCAAGAGCAATCGGCACACAGTACTGCAAAAGCAATGGGCACACAGTACAGCAAAAGCAATGGGCACAGAGTACTGCAAGAGCAATGGGCACACAGTACAGCAAGAGCAATGGGCACACAGTACTGCAAGTGCAATGGGCACACAGTACTGCAAGAGCAATGGGCACACAGTACTGCAAGAGCAATGGGCACACAGTACAGCAAGAGCAATGGGCACACAGTACTGCAAGTGCAATGAGCACACAGTACTGCAAGAGCAATGGGCAAACAGTACTGCAAAAGCAATGGGCACACAGTACAGCAAGAGCAATGGGCACACAGTACAGCAAGAGCAATGGGCACACAGTACAGCAAGAGCAATGGGCACACAGTACAGCAAGAGCAATGGGCACACAGTACTGCAAGAGCAATGGGCACACAGTACAGCAAGAGCAATGGGCACACAGTACAGCAAGTGCAATGGGCACACAGTACAGCAATAGCAATGGGCACACAGTACTGCAAGAGCAATGGGCACACAGTACAGCAAGAGCAATGGGCACACAGTACTGCAAGAGCAATGGGCACACAGTACTGCAAGAGCAATGGGCACATAGTACATCAAAAGCATGGGCACACAGTACTGCAAGAGCAATGGGCACACAGTACAGCAAGAGCAATGGGCACAGCACTGCAAGAGCAATGCGCACACAGTACAGCAAGAGCAATGGGCACACACTACTGCAAGAGCAATGAGCACACAGTACTGCAAGAGCAATGGGCACACAGTACTGCAAGAGCAATGGGCACACAGTACTGCAAGAGCAATGAGCACACAGTACTGCAAGAGCAATGGGCACACAGTACAGCAAGAGCAATGGGCACACAGTACAGCAAGAGCAATGGGCACACAGTACTGCAAGAGCAATGGGCACACAGTACTGCAAAAGCAATGGGCACACAGTACAGCAAAAGCAATGAGCACACAGTACAGCAAGAGCAATGGGCACACAGTACAGCAAGAGCAATGGGCACACAGTGCAGCAAGAGCAATGGGCACACAGTACTGCAAGAGCAATGGGCACACAGTACAGCAAGAGCAATGGGCACACAGTACTGCAAGAGCAATGAGCACACAGTACAGCAAGAGCAATGGGCACACAGTACAGCAAGAGCAATGGGCACACAGTACTGCAAGAGCAATGGGCACACAGTACTGCAAGAGCAATGGGCACACGGTACTGCAAGAGCAATGGGCACACAGTACAGCAAGAGCAATGGGCACACAGTACAGCAAGAGCAATGGGCACACAGTACTGCAAGAGCAATGGGCACACAGTACAGCAAGAGCAATGGGCACACATTACAGCAAGAGCAATGGGCACACAGTACTGCAAGAGCAATGGGCAGACAGTACAGCAAGAGCAATGGGCACACAGTACAGCAAGAGCAGTGGGCACACAGTACAGCAAGAGCAATGGGCACACAGTACTGCAAAAGCAATGGGCACACAGTACAGCAAAAGCAATGGGCACAGAGTACTGCAAGAGCAATGGGCACACAGTACAGCAAGAGCAATGGGCACACAGTACAGCAAGAGCAATGGGCACACAGTACTGCAAGAGCAATGGGCACACAGTACTGCAAGAGCAATGGGCACACAGTACATCAAAAGCATGGGCACACAGTACTGCAAGAGCAATGGGCACACAGTGCAGCAACAGCAATGGGCACACAGTACTGCAAGAGCAATGGGCACACAGTACAGCAAGAGCAATGGGCAGACAGTACTGCAAGAGCAATGAGCTCACAGTACTGCAAGAGCAATGGGCACACAGTACTGCAAGAGCAATGGGCACACAGTACTGCAAGAGCAATGAGCACACAGTACTGCAAGAGCAATGGGCACACAGTACTGCAAGAGCAATGGGCACACAGTACTGCAAGAGCAATGGGCACACAGTACTGCAAAAGCAATGGGCACACAGTACTGCAAGAGCAATGAGCACACAGTACTGCAGAGCAATGGGCACACAGTACTGCAAGAGCAATGGGCACACAGTACAGCAAGAGCAATGGGCACACAGTACAGCAAGAGCAATGGGCACACAGTACAGCAAGAGCAATGGGCACACAGTACTGCAAAAGCAATGGGCACACAGTACAGCAAAAGCAATGGGCACAGAGTACTGCAAGAGCAATGGGCACACAGTACAGCAAGAGCAATGGGCACACAGTACTGCAAGAGCAATGGGCACAGAGTACTGCAACAGCAATGGGCACACAGTACTGAAAGAGCAATGGGCACACAGTACATCAAAAGCATGGGCACACAGTACTGCAAGAGCAATGGGCACACAGTACAGCAAGAGCAATGGGCATACAGTACTGCAAGAGCAATGGGCACACAGTACAGCAAGAGCAATGGGCACACAGTACTGCAAGAGCAATGGGCACACAGTACAGCAAGAGCAATGGGCACACAGTACAGCAAGAGCAATGGGCACACAGTACTGCAAAAGCAATGGGCACACAGTACAGCAATAGCAATGGGCACACAGTACTGCAAAAGCAATGGGCACACAGTACAGCAAGAGCAATGGGCACACAGTACAGCAAGAGCAATGGGCACACAGTACTGCAAAAGCAATGGGCACACAGTACAGCAAGAGCAATGGGCACACACTACTGCAAGAGCAATGAGCACACAGTACAGCAAGAGCAATGGGCACACAGTACAGCAAGAGCAATGGGCACACAGTACTGCAAGAGCAATGGGCACACAGTACAGCAAGAGCAATGGGCACACAGTACAGCAAGAGCAATGGGCACACAGTACTGCAAGAGCAATGGGCAGACAGTACAGCAAGAGCAATGGGCACACAGTACAGCAAGAGCAGTGGGTACACAGTACTGCAAAAGCAATGGGCACACAGTACAGCAAGAGCAATGGGCACACAGTACAGCAAGAGCAATGGGCACACAGTACTGCCAAAGCAATGGGAACACAGTACAGCAAGAGCAATGGGCACACAGTACTGCAAGAGCAATGAGCACACAGTACAGCAAGAGCAATGGGCACACAGTTCAGCAAGAGCAATGGGCAAACAGTACTGCAAGAGCAATTGACACACAGTACAGCAAGAGCAATGGGCACACAGTACTGCAAGAGCAATGAGCACACAGTACAGCAAGAGCAATGGGCACACAGTACAGCAAGAGCAATGGGCACACAGTACTGCAAGAGCAATGGGCACACAGTACTGCAAGAGCAATGGGCACACGGTACTGCAAGAGCAATGGGCACACAGTACAGCAAGAGCAATGGGCACACAGTACTGCAAGAGCAATGGGCACACAGTACAGCAAGAGCAATGGGCACACAGTACTGCAAGAGCAATGAGCACACAGTACAGCAAGAGCAATGGGCACACAGTACAGCAAGAGCAATGAGCACACAGTACTGCAAGAGCAATGGGCACACAGTACAGCAAGAGCAATGGGCACACAGTACTGCAAGAGCAATGGGCACACAGTACAGCAAAAGCAATGGGCACACAGTACAGCAAGAGCAATGGGCACACAGTACTGCAAGAGCAATGAGCACACAGTACAGCAAGAGCAATGGGCACACAGTACAGCAAGAGCAATGGGCACACAGTACTGCAAGAGCAATGAGCACACAGTACAGCAAGAGCAATGGGCACACAGTACAGCAAGAGCAATGGGCACACAGTACAGCAAGAGCAATGGGCACACAGTACTGCAAGAGCAATGGGCACAGAGTACTGCAAGAGCAATGGGCACACAGTACTGTAAGAGCAATGAGCACACAGTACAGCAAGAGCAATGGCACACAGTCCTGCAAGAACAATGGGCACACAGTACAGCAAGAACAATGGGCACACAGTACAGCAAGAGCAATGGGCAAACTGTACTGCAAGAGCAATGGGCACACAGTAGAGCAAGAGCAATGGGCACACAGTACAGCAAGAGCAATGGGCACACAGTACTGCAAGAGCAATGAGCACACAGTACTGCAAGAGCAATGGAAACACAGTACTGCAAGAGCAATGGGCACACAGTACTGCAAGAGCAATGGGCACACAGTACTGCAAAAGCAATGGGCACACAGTACTGCAAGAGCAATGAGCACACAGTACTGCAAGAGCAATGGGCACACAGTACTGCAAGAGCAATGGGCACACAGTACTGCAAGAGCAATGGGCACACAGTACAGCAAGAGCAATGGGCACACAGTACAGCAAGAGCAATGGGCACACAGTACAGCAAGAGCAATGGGCACACAGTACTGCAAAAGCAATGGGCACACAGTACAGCAAAAGCAATGGGCACAGAGTACTGCAAGAGCAATGGGCACACAGTACAGCAAGAGCAATGGGCACACAGTACTGCAAGAGCAATGGGCACAGAGTACTGCAACAGCAATGGGCACACAGTACTGAAAGAGCAATGGGCACACAGTACATCAAAAGCATGGGCACACAGTACTGCAAGAGCAATGGGCACACAGTACAGCAAGAGCAATGGGCATACAGTACTGCAAGAGCAATGGGCACACAGTACAGCAAGAGCAATGGGCACACAGTACTGCAAGAGCAATGGGCACACAGTACAGCAAGAGCAATGGGCACACAGTACAGCAAGAGCAATGGGCACACAGTACTGCAAGAGCAATGGGCACACAGTACTGCAAAAGCAATGGGCACACAGTACAGCAAAAGCAATGAGCACACAGTACTGCAAGAGCAATGGGCACACAGTACAGCAAGAGCAATGGGCACACAGTACAGCAAGAGCAATGGGCACACAGTACTGCAAAAGCAATGGGCACACAGTACAGCAATAGCAATGGGCACACAGTACTGCAAAAGCAATGGGCACACAGTACAGCAAGAGCAATGGGCACACAGTACTGCAAGAGCAATGGGCACACAGTACTGCAAGAGCAATGGGCACATAGTACATCAAAAGCATGGGCACACAGTACTGCAATAGCAATGGGGACACAGTACAGCAAGAGCAATGGGCACACAGTACAGCAAATGCTATGGGCACACAGTACAGCAAGAGCAATGGGCATACAGTACTGCAAGAGCAATGGGCACACAGTAGAGCAAGAGCAATGGCACACAGTCCTGCAAGAGCAATGGGCACACAGTACAGCAAGAGCAATGGCACACAGTCCTGCAAGAACAATGGGCACACAGTACAGCAAGAGCAATGGGCACACAGTACATCAAAAGCATGGGCACACAGTACTGCAAGAGCAATGGGCACACAGTACAGCAAGAGCAATGGGCATACAGTACTGCAAGAGCAATGGGCACACAGTACAGCAAGAGCAATGGGCACACAGTACTGCAAGAGCAATGGGCACACAGTACAGCAAGAGCAATGGGCACACAGTACAGCAAGAGCAATGGGCACACAGTACTGCAAGAGCAATGGGCACACAGTACTGCAAAAGCAATGGGCACACAGTACAGCAAAAGCAATGAGCACACAGTACTGCAAGAGCAATGGGCACACAGTACAGCAAGAGCAATGGGCACACAGTACAGCAAGAGCAATGGGCACACAGTACTGCAAAAGCAATGGGCACACAGTACAGCAATAGCAATGGGCACACAGTACTGCAAAAGCAATGGGCACACAGTACAGCAAGAGCAATGGGCACACAGTACTGCAAGAGCAATGGGCACACAGTACTGCAAGAGCAATGGGCACATAGTACATCAAAAGCATGGGCACACAGTACTGCAATAGCAATGGGGACACAGTACAGCAAGAGCAATGGGCACAGCACTGCAAGAGCAATGCGCACACAGTACAGCAAGAGCAATGGGCACACAGTACTGCAAGAGCAATGAGCACACAGTACTGCAAGAGCAATGGGCACACAGTACTGCAAGAGCAATGGGCACACAGTACTGCAAGAGCAATGAGCACACAGTACTGCAAGAGCAATGGGCACACAGTACAGCAAGAGCAATGGGCACATCAGTACAGCAAGAGCAATGGGCACACAGTACTGCAAGAGCAATGGGCACACAGTACTGCAAAAGCAATGGGCACACAGTACAGCAAGAGCAATGGGCACACAGTACAGCAAGAGCAATGGGCACACAGTACTGCAAAAGCAATGGGCACACAGTACATCAAGAGCAATGGGCACACAGTACTGCAAGAGCAATGAGCACACAGTACAGCAAGAGCAATGGGCACACAGTACAGCAAGAGCAATGGGCACACAGTACTGCAAGAGCAATGGGCACACAGTACAGAAGAGCAATGGGCACACAGTACAGCAAGAGCAATGGGCACACAGTACTGCAAGAGCAATGGGCACACAGTACAGCAACAGCAATGGGCACACAGTACAGCAAGAGCAGTGGGCACACAGTACTGCAAAAGCAATCGGCACACAGTACAGCAAGAGCAATGGGCACACAGTACAGCAAGAGCAATGGGCACACAATACTGCAAAAGCAATGGGCACACAGTACAGCAAGAGCAATGGGCACACAGTACTGCAAGAGCAATGAGCACACAGTACAGCAAGAGCAATGGGCACACAGTCCAGCAAGAGCAATGGGCACACAGTACTGCAAGAGCAATGGGCACACAGTACAGCAAGAGCAATGGGCACACAGTACTGCAAGAGCAATGAGCACACAGTACAGCAAGAGCAATGGGCACACAGTACAGCAAGAGCAATGGGCACACAGTACTGCAAGAGCAATGGGCACACAGTACTGCAAGAGCAATGGGCACACGGTACTGCAAGAGCAATGGGCACACAGTACATCAAGAGCAATGGGCACACAGTACTGCAAGAGCAATGGGCACACAGTACAGCAAGAGCAATGGGCACACAGTACTGCAAGAGCAATGAGCACACAGTACAGCAAGAGCAATGGGCACACAGTACAGCAAGAGCAATGAGCACACAGCACTGCAAGAGCAATGGGCACACAGTACAGCAAATGCTATGAGCACACAGCACTGCAAGAGCAATGGGCACACAGTACAGCAAATGCTATGAGCACACAGTACTGCAAGAGCAATGGGCACACAGTACAGCAAGAGCAATGGGCACACAGTACTGTAAGAGCAATGGGCACACAGTACAGCAAAAGCAATGGCACACAGTACAGTAAAAGCAATGGGCACACAGTACTGCAAGAGCAATGGGCACACAGTACAGCTAAAGCAATGGCACACAGTACAGCAAGAGCAATGGGCACACAGTACTGCAAGAGCAATGGGCACACAGTACAGCAAGAGCAATGGGCACACGGGTCTGTAAGAGCAATGGGCACACAGTACAGCAAAAGCAATGGCACACAGTACAGCAAGAGCAATGGGCACACAGTACTGAAAGAGCAATGGGCACACAGTAGAGCAAAAGCAATGGCACACAGTACAGCAAGAGCAATGGGCACACAGTACAGCAAGAGCAATGGGCACACAGTACTGCAAGAGCAATGAGCACACAGTACAGCAAGAGCAATGGGCACACAGTACAGCAAGAGCAATGGGCACACAGTACTGCAATGGGCACACAGTACAGCAAGAGCAATGGGCACACAGTACTGCAAGAGCAATGAGCACACAGTACAGCAAGAGCAATGGGCACACAGTACTGCAAGAGCAATGGGCACCCAGTACAGCAAAAGCAATGGGCACACAGTACTGCAAGAGGAATGGGCACACAGTACTGCAAGAGCAATGGGCACACAGTACTGCAAAAGCAATGGGCACACAGTACAGCAAGAGCAATGGGCACACAGTACTGCAAGAGCAATGGGCACACAGTACAGCAAAAGCAATGGGCACACAGTACAGCAAGAGCAATGGGCACACAGTACTGCAAAAGCAATGGGCACACAGTACTGCAAGAGCAATGGGCACACAGTACTGCAAGAGCAATAGGCACACAGTACTGCAAAAGCAATGGGCACACAGTACTGCAAGAGCAATGGGCACACAGTACAGCAAAAGCAATGGCACACAGTACTGCAAAAGCAATGGGCACACAGTACTGCAAAAGCAATGGGCACACAGTACAGCAAGAGCAATGGGCACACAGTACAGCAAGAGTAATGGGCACACAGTACTGAAAGAGCAATGGGCACACAGTACAGCAAGAGCAATGGGCACACAGTACTGCAAAAGCAATGGGCACAGACTACTGCAAGAGCAATGGGCACACAGTACTGCAAGAGCAATGGGCACATAGTACATCAAAAGCATGGGCACACAGTACTGCAATAGCAATGGGGACACAGTACAGCAAGAGCAATGGGCACAGCACTGCAAGAGCAATGCGCACACAGTACAGCAAGAGCAATGGGCACACAGTACTGCAAGAGCAATGAGCACACAGTACTGCAAGAGCAATGGGCACACAGTACTGCAAGAGCAATGGGCACACAGTACTGCAAGAGCAATGAGCACACAGTACTGCAAGAGCAATGGGCACACAGTACAGCAAGAGCAATGGGCACATCAGTACAGCAAGAGCAATGGGCACACAGTACTGCAAGAGCAATGGGCACACAGTACTGCAAAAGCAATGGGCACACAGTACAGCAAGAGCAATGGGCACACAGTACAGCAAGAGCAATGGGCACACAGTACTGCAAAAGCAATGGGCACACAGTACAGCAAGAGCAATGGGCACACAGTACAGCAAGAGCAATGGGCACACAGTACTGCAAAAGCAATGGGCACACAGTACAGCAAGAGCAATGGGCACACAGTACTGCAAGAGCAATGAGCACACAGTACAGCAAGAGCAATGGGCACACAGTACAGCAGGAGCAATGGGCACACAGTACTGCAAGAGCAATGGGCACACAGTACAGAAGAGCAATGGGCACACAGTACAGCAAGAGCAATGGGCACACAGTACTGCAAGAGCAATGGGCAGACAGTACAGCAACAGCAATGGGCACACAGTACAGCAAGAGCAGTGGGCACACAGTACTGCAAAAGCAATGGGCACACAGTACAGCAAGAGCAATGGGCACACAGTACAGCAAGAGCAATGGGCACACAATACTGCAAAAGCAATGGGCACACAGTACAGCAAGAGCAATGGGCACACAGTACTGCAAGAGCAATGAGCACACAGTACAGCAAGAGCAATGGGCACACAGTCCAGCAAGAGCAATGGGCACACAGTACTGCAAGAGCAATGGGCACACAGTACAGCAAGAGCAATGGGCACACAGTACTGCAAGAGCAATGAGCACACAGTACAGCAAGAGCAATGGGCACACAGTACAGCAAGAGCAATGGGCACACAGTACTGCAAGAGCAATGGGCACACAGTACTGCAAGAGCAATGGGCACACGGTACTGCAAGAGCAATGGGCACACAGTACATCAAGAGCAATGGGCACACAGTACTGCAAGAGCAATGGGCACACAGTACAGCAAGAGCAATGGGCACACAGTACTGCAAGAGCAATGAGCACACAGTACAGCAAGAGCAATGGGCACACAGTACAGCAAGAGCAATGAGCACACAGCACTGCAAGAGCAATGGGCACACAGTACAGCAAATGCTATGGGCACACAGTACTGCAAGAGCAATGGGCACACAGTACAGCAAGAGCAATGGGCACACAGTACAGCAAGAGCAATGGGCACACAGTACTGCAAGAGCAATGAGCACACAGTACAGTAAAAGCAATGGGCACACAGTACAGCAAGAGCAATGGGCACACAGTACTGCAAGAGCAATGAGCACAAAGTACAGCAAGAGCAATGGGCACACAGTACAGCAAGAGCAATGGGCACACAGTACTGCAAGAGCAATGGGCACAGAGTACTGCAAGAGCAATGGGCACACAGTACTGTAAGAGCAATGGGCACACAGTACAGCAAAAGCAATGGCACACAGTACAGTAAAAGCAATGGGCACACAGTACTGCAAGAGCAATGGGCACACAGTACAGCTAAAGCAATGGCACACAGTACAGCAAGAGCAATGGGCACACAGTACTGCAAGAGCAATGGGCACACAGTACAGCAAGAGCAATGGGCACACGGGTCTGTAAGAGCAATGGGCACACAGTACAGCAAAAGCAATGGCACACAGTACAGCAAGAGCAATGGGCACACAGTACTGAAAGAGCAATGGGCACACAGTAGAGCAAAAGCAATGGCACACAGTACAGCAAGAGCAATGGGCACACAGTACAGCAAGAGCAATGGGCACACAGTACTGCAAGAGCAATGAGCACACAGTACAGCAAGAGCAATGGGCACACAGTACAGCAAGAGCAATGGGCACACAGTACTGCAATGGGCACACAGTACAGCAAGAGCAATGGGCACACAGTACTGCAAGAGCAATGAGCACACAGTACAGCAAGAGCAATGGGCACACAGTACTGCAAGAGCAATGGGCACCCAGTACAGCAAAAGCAATGGGCACACAGTACTGCAAGAGGAATGGGCACACAGTACTGCAAGAGCAATGGGCACACAGTACTGCAGAAGCAATGGGCACACAGTACAGCAAGAGCAATGGGCACACAGTACTGCAAGAGCAATGGGCACACAGTACAGCAAAAGCAATGGGCACACAGTACAGCAAGAGCAATGGGCACACAGTACTGCAAAAGCAATGGGCACACAGTACTGCAAGAGCAATGGGCACACAGTACTGCAAGAGCAATAGGCACACAGTACTGCAAAAGCAATGGGCACACAGTACTGCAAGAGCAATGGGCACACAGTACAGCAAAAGCAATGGCACACAGTACTGCAAAAGCAATGGGCACACAGTACTGCAAAAGCAATGGGCACACAGTACAGCAAGAGCAATGGGCACACAGTACAGCAAGAGTAATGGGCACACAGTACTGAAAGAGCAATGGGCACACAGTACAGCAAGAGCAATGGGCACACAGTACTGCAAAAGCAATGGGCACAGACTACTGCAAGAGCAATGGGCACACAGTACAACAAGAGCAATGGCACACAGTACAGCAAGAACAATGGGCACACAGTAGTGCAAGAGCAATGGGCAAACAGTACTGAAAGAGCAATGGGCACACAGTACTGCAAGAGCAATGGGCACACAGTACAGCAAAAGCAATGGCACACAGTACAGCAAGAACAATGGGCACACAGTACAGCAAGAGCAATGGGCGCACAGTACTGCAAAAGCAATGGGCACACAGTTCTGCAAGAGCAATGGGCACACAGTACAGCAAGAGCAATGGGCACACAGTACAGCAAGAGCAATGGGCACACAGTACTGAAAGAGCAATGGGCACACTGTACTGAAAGAGCAATGGGCACACAGTACTGCAAGAGCAAGGGGCACACAGTACAGCAAAAGCAATGGCACTCAGTACAGCAAGAACAATGGGCACACAGTACAGCAAGAGCAATGGGCACACAGTACTGCAAAAGCAATGGGCAGACAGTACTGCAAGAGCAATGGGCACACAGTACAGCAAGAGCAATGGGCACACAGTACAGCAAGAGCAATGGGCACACAGTACTGAAAGAGCAATGGGCACACAGTACAGCAAGAGCAATGGGCACACAGTACTGCAAAAGCAATGGGCACACAGTACTGCAAGAGCAATGGGCACACAGTACAGCAAGAGCAATGGGCACACAGTACAGCAAGGGCAATGGGCAAACAGTACTGAAAGAGCAATGGGCACACAGTACAGCAAAAACAATGGGCACACAGTAATGCAAGAGCAATGGGCACACAGTACTGAAAGAGGAATGGGCACACAGTACAGCAAAAGCAATGGCACACAGTACTGCAAGAGCAATGGGCACACAGTACAGCAAGAGCAATGGGCACACAGTACAGCAAGAGCAATGGGCACACAGTACTGCAAGAGCAATGGGCACACAGTACAGCAAGAGCAATGGGCACACAGTAGTGCAAGAGCAATGGGCACACAGTACTGAAAGAGCAATGGGCACACAGTACTGTAAAAGCAATGGCACACAGTACAGCAAGAGCAATGGGCACAGAGTACTGCAAGAGCAATGGACACACAGTACTGCAAAAGCAATGGCACACAGTACAGCAAGAGCAATGGGCACACAGTACTGAAAGAGAAAGAGCAATGGGCACACAGTACTGAAAGAGCAATGGGCACAGTACAGAAAAAGCAATGGCACACAGTACAGCAAGAGCAATGGGCACACAGTACTGCAAGAGCAATGGACACACAGTACTGCAAAAGCAATGGCACACAGTACAGGAAGAGCAATGGGTACACAGTACTGCAAGAGCAATGAGCACACAGTACTGCAAGAGCAATGGGCACACAGTACAGCAAGAGCAATGGGCACACAGTACAGCAAGAGCAATGGGAACACAGTACAGCAAAAGCAATGGCACACAGTACAGCAAGAGCAATGGGCACACAGTAGAGCAAAACCAATGGCACACAGTACTGCAAGAGCAATGGGCACACAGTAGAGCAAGAGCAATGGGCACACAGTAGAGCAAAAGCAATGGAACACAGTACTGCAAGAGCAATGGGCACACAGTACTGAAAGAGCAATGGGCACACAGTACAGCAAAAGCAATGGCACACAGTACTGCAAGAGCAATGGGCACACAGTACTGCAAAAGCAATGGCACACAGTACAGCAAGAGCAATGGGAACACAGTACAGCAAGAGCAATGGGCACACAGTACTGCAAAAGCAATGGGCACACAGTACAGCAAGAGCAATGGCACACAGTACTGCAAGAGCAATGGGCACACAGTACTGCAAAAGCAATGGCACACAGTACAGCAAGAGCAATGGGCACACAGTACAGCAAGAGCAATGGGCACACAGTACTGCAAGAGCAATGGCACACAGTACAGCAAAAGCAATGGCACACAGTATAGCAAGAGCAATGGGCACACAGTACAGCAAGAGCAATAGGCACACAGTACTGCAAGAGCAATGGGCACACAGTACAGCAAAAGCAATGGTCACACAGTACTGCAAAAGCAATGGGCACACAGTACAGCAAAAGCAATGGCACACAGTACTGAAAGAGCAAATGGCACACAGTACAGCAAGAGCAATGGGTACACAGTACAGCAAAAGCAATGGGTACACAGTACAGCAAGACCAATGGGCACACAGTACTGCAAGAGCCATGGGCACACAGTACTGAAAGAGCAATGGGCACACAGTACAGCAAGAGCAATGGGCACACAGTACAGCAAAAGCAATGGGCACACAGTACAGCAAGAGCAATGGGCACACAGTACAGCAAGAGCAATGGGCACACAGTACTGCAAGAGCAATGAGCACACAGTACTGCAAGAGCAATGGGCACACAGAACAGCAAGAGCAATGGGCACACAGTACAGCAAGAGCAATGGGCACACAGTACAGCAAGAGCAATGGGCACACAGTACAGCAAGAGCAATGGCACACAGTCCTGCAAGAGCAATGGGCACACAGTACAGCAAAAGCAATGGGCACACAGTACTGCAAGAGCAATGAGCACACAGTACAGCAAGAGCAATGGGCACACAGTACAGCAAGAGCAATGGGCACACAGTAGTGCAAGAGCAATGGGCACACAGTACTGCAAGAGCAATGGGCACACAGTACAGCAAGAGCAATGGGCACACAGTACTGCAAGAGCAATGGGCACACAGTACAGCAAAAGCAATGGGCACAGAGTACTGCAAGAGCAATGAGCACACAGTACTGAAAGAGCAATGGGCACACAGTACTGCAAGAGCAATGGGCACACAGTACTGCAAGAGCAATGAGCACACAGTACTGCAAGAGCAATGGGCACACAGTACAGCAAGAGCAATGGGCACACAGTACAGCAAGAGCAATGGGCACACAGTACTGCAAGAGCAATGGGCACACAGTACTGCAAAAGCAATGGGCACACAGTACAGCAAAAGCAATGAGCACACAGTACTGCAAGAGCAATGGGCACACAGTACAGCAAGAGCAATGGGCACACAGTACAGCAAGAGCAATGGGCACACAGTACTGCAAAAGCAATGGGCACACAGTACAGCAATAGCAATGGGCACACAGTACTGCAAAAGCAATGGGCACACAGTACAGCAAGAGCAATGGGCACACAGTACTGCAAGAGCAATGGGCACACAGTACTGCAAGAGCAATGGGCACATAGTACATCAAAAGCATGGGCACACAGTACTGCAAGAGCAATGGGCACACAGTACATCAAGAGCAATGGGCACAGAACTGCAAGAGCAATGCGCACACAGTACAGCAAGAGCAATGGGCACACAGTACTGCAAGAGCAATGAGCACACAGTACTGCAAGAGCAATGGGCACACAGGACTGCAAGAGCAATGGGCACACAGTACTGCAAGAGCAATGAGCACACAGTACTGCAAGAGCAATGGGCACACAGTACAGCAAGAGCAATGGGCACACAGTACAGCAAGAGCAATGGGCACACAGTACTGCAAGAGCAATGGGCACACAGTACAGCAAGAGCAATGGGCACACAGTACAGCAAAAGCAATGAGCACACAGTACTGCAAGAGCAATGGGCACACAGTACAGCAAGAGCAATGGGCGCACAGCACAGCAAGAGCAATGGGCACACAGAACTGCAAAAGCAATGGGCGCACAGTACAGCAAGAGCAATGGGCACACAGTACAGCAAGAGCAATGGGCACACAGTACTGCAAAAGCAATGGGCACACAGTACAGCAAGAGCAATGGGCACACAGTACTGCAAGAGCAATGAGCACACATTACAGCAAGAGCAATGGGCACACAGTACAGCAAGAGCAATGGGCACACAGTACTGCAAGAGCAATGGGCACACAGTACAGCAAGAGCAATGGGCACACAGTACAGCAAGAGCAATGGGCACACAGTACTGCAAAAGCAATGGGCACACAGTACAGCAAAAGCAATGGGCACAGAGTACTGCAAGAACAATGGGCACACAGTACAGCAAGAGCAATGGGCACACAGTACAGCAAGAGCAATGGGCACACAGTACTGCAAGAGCAATGGGCACACAGTACTGCAAGAGCAATGGGCACACTGTACATCAAAAGCATGGGCACAGAGTACTGCAAGAGCAATGGGCACACAGTACAGCAAGAGCAATGGGCACACAGTACTGCAAGAGCAATGGGCACACAGTACAGCAAGAGCAATGGGCAGACAGTACTGCAAGAGCAATGAGCTCACAGTACTGCAAGAGCAATGGGCACACAGTACTGCACAGTACAGCAAGAGCAATGGGCACACAGTACAGCAAGAGCAATGGGCACACAGTACAGCAAGAGCAATGGGAACACAGTACAGCAAAAGCAATGGGCACACAGTACAGCAAGAGCAATGGGCACACAGTACAGCAAAAGCAATGGGCACACAGTACAGCAAAATCAATGGGCACACAGTACAGCAAGAGCAATGGGCACACAGTACTGCAAGAGCAATGGGCACACAGTACAGCAAAAGCAATGGGCACACAGTACAGCAAGAGCAATGGGCACACAGTACAGCAAAAGCAATGGGCACACAGTACAGCAAGAGCAATGGGCACACAGTAGAGCAAAAGCAATGGGCACACAGTACAGCAAGAGGAATGGGCACACAGTACAGCAAAAGCAATGGGCACACAGTACAGCAAGAGCAATGGGAACACAGTACAGCAAAAGCAATGGGCACACAGTACAGCAAGAGCAATGGGCACACAGTACAGCAAAAGCAATGGGCACACAGTACTGCAAGAGCAATGGGCACACAGTACAGCAAGAGCAATGGGCACACAGTACAGCAAGAGCAATGGGCACACAGTACTGCAAGAGCAATGGGCACACAGTACAGCAAAAGCAAAGGGCACACAGTACTGCAAGAGCAATGGGCACACAGTACAGCAAGAGCAATGGGCACACAGTACTGCAAGAGCAATGGGCACACAGTAAAGCAAGAGCAATGGGCACACAGTACTGCAAGAGCAATGGGCACACAGTAGAGCAAGAGCAATGGCACACAGTCCTGCAAGAGCAATGGGCACACAGTACAGCAAGAGCAATGGCACACAGTCCTGCAAGAACAATGGGCACACAGTACAGCAAGAACAATGGGCACACAGTACAGCAAGAGCAATGGGCAAACTGTACTGCAAGAGCAATGGGCACACAGTACAGCAAGAGCAATGGGCACACAGTACAGCAAGAGCAATGGGCACACAGTACAGCAAGAGCAATGAGCACACAGTACAGCAAGAGCAATGGGCACACAGTACAGCAAGAGCAATGGGCACACAGTACTGCAAGAGCAATGGGCACACAGTACAGCAAGAGCAATGGGCACACAGTACAGCAAAAGCAATGGGCACACAGTACAGCAAGAGCAATGGGCACACAGTACTGCAAGAGCAATGGGCACACAGTACAGCAAGAGCAATGGGCACACAATACAGCAAAAGCAATGGCACACAGTACAGCAAGACCAATGGGCACACAGTACTGCAAGAGCAATGGGCACACAGTACTGAAAGAGCAATGGGCACACAGTACAGCAAAAGCAATGGCACACAGTACTGCAAGAGCAATGGGCACACAGTACAGCAAAAGCAATGGGCACACAGTACTGCAAGAGCAATGGGCACACAGTACTGAAAGAGCAATGGGCACACAGTACAGCAAGAGCAATGGGCACACAGTACTGAAAGAGCAATGGGCACACTGTACTGAAAGAGCAATGGGCACAGAGTACTGCAAGAGCAAGGGGCACACAGTACAGCAAGAGCAATGGCACACAGTACTGCAAGAGCAATGGGCACACAGTACAGCAATAGAAATGGGCACACAGTACAGCAAGAGCAATGGGCACACAGTACAGCAAGAGCAATGGGCACACAGTACAGCAAGAGCAATGGGAACACAGTACTTCAAGAGCAATGGGCACACAGTACAGCAAAAGCAATGGCACACAGTACTGCAAGAGCAATGGGCACACAGTACAGCAAGAGCAATGGGCACACAGTAAAGCAAGAGCAATGGGCACACAGTACATCAAGAGCAATGGGCACACAGTACTTCAAGAGCAATGGACACACAGTACAGCAAAAGCAATGGCACACAGTACTGCAAGAGCAATGGGCACACAGTACAGCAAAAGCAATGGGCACACAGTTCTGCAAGAGCAATGGGCACACATTACAGCAAGAGCAATGGGCACACAGTACAGCAAGAGCAATGGGCACACAGTACAGTAAGAGCAATGAGCACACAGTAGAGCAAAAGCAATGGGCACACAGTACTGCAAGAGCAATGGGCACACAGTACAGCAAAAGCAATGGGCACACAGTACTGCAAGAGCAATGGGCACACAGTACAGCAAGAGCAATGGGCACACAGTACAGCAAGAGCAATGGGCACACAGTACTGCAAAAGCAATGGGCAAACAGTACAGCAAGAGCAATGGGCACACAGTACAGCAAAAGCAATGGGAACACAGTACAGCAAGAGCAATGGGCACACAGTACAGCAAGAGCAATGGGCACACAGTACTGCAAGAGGAATGGGCACACAGTACAGCAAGAGCAATGGGCACACTGTACTGCAAGAGCAATGGGCACACAGTACTGAAAGAACAATGGGCACACAGTACAGCAAGAGCAATGGGCACACAGTACAGCAAAAGCAATGGGCACACAGTACTGCAAGAGCAATGGGCACACAATACAGCAAGAGCAATGGGCACACAGTACTGCAAGAGCAATGGGCACACAGTACAGCAACAGCAATGGCACACAGTACAGCAAGAGCAATGGGCACACAGTACAGCAAGAGCAATGGGCACACAGTACAGCAAGAGCAATGGGCACACAGTACTGCAAGAGCAATGGGCACACAGTACTGCAAAAGCAATGGGCACACAGTACAGCAAAAGCAATGGGCACACAGTACTGCAAGAGCAATGGGCACACAGTACAGCAAGAGCAATGGGCACACAGTACTGCAAGAGCAATGGGCACACAGTACAGCAAGAGCAATGGGCACACAGTACAGCAAGAGCAATGGGCACACAGTACCGCAAGAGCAATGGGCACAGAGTACTGCAACAGCAATGGGCACACAGTACTGAAAGAGCAATGGGCACACAGTACAGCAAGAGCAATGGGCACACAGTACAGCAAGAGCAATGGGTACACAGTACAGCAAGAGCAATGGGCACGCAGTACTGCAAGAGCAATGGGCACAGAGTACTGCAACAGCAATGGGCACACAGTACTGAAAGAGCAATGGGAACACAGTACAGCAAGAGCAATGGGCACACAGTACAGCAAAAGCAATGGGCACACAGTACAGCAAAAGCAATGGGCACACAGTACAGCAAGAGCAATGGGCACACTGTACTGCAAGAGCAATGGGCACACAGTACTGCAAGAGCAATGAGCACACAGTACAGCAAGAGCAATGGGCACACAGTACTGCAAGAGGAATGGGCACACAGTACAGCAAGAGCAATGGGCACACTGTACTGCAAGAGCAATGGGCACACAGTACTGCAAGAGCAATGAGCACACAGTACAGCAAGAGCAATGGGCACACAGTACTGCAAGAGGAATGGGCACACAGTACAGCAAGAGCAATGGGCACACTGTACTGCAAGAGCAATGAGCACACAGTACAGCAAGAGCAATGGGCACACAGTACAGCAAGAGCAATGGGCACACAGTACTGCAATGGGCACACAGTACAGCAAGAGCAATGGGCACACAGTACTGCAAGAGCAATGAGCACACAGTACAGCAAGAGCAATGGGCACACAGTACTGCAAGAGCAATGGGCACCCAGTACAGCAAAAGCAATGGGCACACAGTACTGCAAGAGGAATGGGCACACAGTACTGCAAGAGCAATGGGCACACAGTACTGCAAAAGCAATGGGCACACAGTACAGCAAGAGCAATGGGCACACAGTACTGCAAGAGCAATGGGCACACAGTACAGCAAAAGCAATGGGCACACAGTACAGCAAGAGCAATGGGCACACAGTACTGCAAAAGCAATGGGCACACAGTACTGCAAGAGCAATGGGCACACAGTACTGCAAGAGCAATAGGCACACAGTACTGCAAAAGCAATGGGCACACAGTACTGCAAGAGCAATGGGCACACAGTACAGCAAAAGCAATGGCACACAGTACTGCAAAAGCAATGGGCACACAGTACTGCAAAAGCAATGGGCACACAGTACAGCAAGAGCAATGGGCACACAGTACAGCAAGAGTAATGGGCACACAGTACTGAAAGAGCAATGGGCACACAGTACAGCAAGAGCAATGGGCACACAGTACTGCAAAAGCAATGGGCACAGACTACTGCAAGAGCAATGGGCACACAGTACTGCAAGAGCAATGGGCACATAGTACATCAAAAGCATGGGCACACAGTACTGCAATAGCAATGGGGACACAGTACAGCAAGAGCAATGGGCACACAGTACTGCAAGAGCAATGAGCACACAGTACTGCAAGAGCAATGGGCACACAGTACTGCAAGAGCAATGGGCACACAGTACTGCAAGAGCAATGAGCACACAGTACTGCAAGAGCAATGGGCACACAGTACAGCAAGAGCAATGGGCACATCAGTACAGCAAGAGCAATGGGCACACAGTACTGCAAGAGCAATGGGCACACAGTACTGCAAAAGCAATGGGCACACAGTACAGCAAGAGCAATGGGCACACAGTACAGCAAGAGCAATGGGCACACAGTACTGCAAAAGCAATGGGCACACAGTACAGCAAGAGCAATGGGCACACAGTACAGCAAGAGCAATGGGCACACAGTACTGCAAAAGCAATGGGCACACAGTACAGCAAGAGCAATGGGCACACAGTACTGCAAGAGCAATGAGCACACAGTACAGCAAGAGCAATGGGCACACAGTACAGCAAGAGCAATGGGCACACAGTACTGCAAGAGCAATGGGCACACAGTACAGAAGAGCAATGGGCACACAGTACAGCAAGAGCAATGGGCACACAGTACTGCAAGAGCAATGGGCAGACAGTACAGCAACAGCAATGGGCACACAGTACAGCAAGAGCAGTGGGCACACAGTACTGCAAAAGCAATGGGCACACAGTACAGCAAGAGCAATGGGCACACAGTACAGCAAGAGCAATGGGCACACAATACTGCAAAAGCAATGGGCACACAGTACAGCAAGAGCAATGGGCACACAGTACTGCAAGAGCAATGAGCACACAGTACAGCAAGAGCAATGGGCACACAGTCCAGCAAGAGCAATGGGCACACAGTACTGCAAGAGCAATGGGCACACAGTACAGCAAGAGCAATGGGCACACAGTACTGCAAGAGCAATGAGCACACAGTACAGCAAGAGCAATGGGCACACAGTACAGCAAGAGCAATGGGCACACAGTACTGCAAGAGCAATGGGCACACAGTACTGCAAGAGCAATGGGCACACGGTACTGCAAGAGCAATGGGCACACAGTACATCAAGAGCAATGGGCACACAGTACTGCAAGAGCAATGGGCACACAGTACAGCAAGAGCAATGGGCACACAGTACTGCAAGAGCAATGAGCACACAGTACAGCAAGAGCAATGGGCACACAGTACAGCAAGAGCAATGAGCACACAGCACTGCAAGAGCAATGGGCACACAGTACAGCAAATGCTATGGGCACACAGTACTGCAAGAGCAATGGGCACACAGTACAGCAAGAGCAATGGGCACACAGTACAGCAAGAGCAATGGGCACACAGTACTGCAAGAGCAATGAGCACACAGTACAGTAAAAGCAATGGGCACACAGTACAGCAAGAGCAATGGGCACACAGTACTGCAAGAGCAATGAGCACAAAGTACAGCAAGAGCAATGGGCACACAGTACAGCAAGAGCAATGGGCACACAGTACTGCAAGAGCAATGGGCACAGAGTACTGCAAGAGCAATGGGCACACAGTACTGTAAGAGCAATGGGCACACAGTACAGCAAAAGCAATGGCACACAGTACAGTAAAAGCAATGGGCACACAGTACTGCAAGAGCAATGGGCACACAGTACAGCTAAAGCAATGGCACACAGTACAGCAAGAGCAATGGGCACACAGTACTGCAAGAGCAATGGGCACACAGTACAGCAAGAGCAATGGGCACACGGGTCTGTAAGAGCAATGGGCACACAGTACAGCAAAAGCAATGGCACACAGTACAGCAAGAGCAATGGGCACACAGTACTGAAAGAGCAATGGGCACACAGTAGAGCAAAAGCAATGGCACACAGTACAGCAAGAGCAATGGGCACACAGTACAGCAAGAGCAATGGGCACACAGTACTGCAAGAGCAATGAGCACACAGTACAGCAAGAGCAATGGGCACACAGTACAGCAAGAGCAATGGGCACACAGTACTGCAATGGGCACACAGTACAGCAAGAGCAATGGGCACACAGTACTGCAAGAGCAATGAGCACACAGTACAGCAAGAGCAATGGGCACACAGTACTGCAAGAGCAATGGGCACCCAGTACAGCAAAAGCAATGGGCACACAGTACTGCAAGAGGAATGGGCACACAGTACTGCAAGAGCAATGGGCACACAGTACTGCAGAAGCAATGGGCACACAGTACAGCAAGAGCAATGGGCACACAGTACTGCAAGAGCAATGGGCACACAGTACAGCAAAAGCAATGGGCACACAGTACAGCAAGAGCAATGGGCACACAGTACTGCAAAAGCAATGGGCACACAGTACTGCAAGAGCAATGGGCACACAGTACTGCAAGAGCAATAGGCACACAGTACTGCAAAAGCAATGGGCACACAGTACTGCAAGAGCAATGGGCACACAGTACAGCAAAAGCAATGGCACACAGTACTGCAAAAGCAATGGGCACACAGTACTGCAAAAGCAATGGGCACACAGTACAGCAAGAGCAATGGGCACACAGTACAGCAAGAGTAATGGGCACACAGTACTGAAAGAGCAATGGGCACACAGTACAGCAAGAGCAATGGGCACACAGTACTGCAAAAGCAATGGGCACAGACTACTGCAAGAGCAATGGGCACACAGTACAACAAGAGCAATGGCACACAGTACAGCAAGAACAATGGGCACACAGTAGTGCAAGAGCAATGGGCAAACAGTACTGAAAGAGCAATGGGCACACAGTACTGCAAGAGCAATGGGCACACAGTACAGCAAAAGCAATGGCACACAGTACAGCAAGAACAATGGGCACACAGTACAGCAAGAGCAATGGGCGCACAGTACTGCAAAAGCAATGGGCACACAGTTCTGCAAGAGCAATGGGCACACAGTACAGCAAGAGCAATGGGCACACAGTACAGCAAGAGCAATGGGCACACAGTACTGAAAGAGCAATGGGCACACTGTACTGAAAGAGCAATGGGCACACAGTACTGCAAGAGCAAGGGGCACACAGTACAGCAAAAGCAATGGCACTCAGTACAGCAAGAACAATGGGCACACAGTACAGCAAGAGCAATGGGCACACAGTACTGCAAAAGCAATGGGCAGACAGTACTGCAAGAGCAATGGGCACACAGTACAGCAAGAGCAATGGGCACACAGTACAGCAAGAGCAATGGGCACACAGTACTGAAAGAGCAATGGGCACACAGTACAGCAAGAGCAATGGGCACACAGTACTGCAAAAGCAATGGGCACACAGTACTGCAAGAGCAATGGGCACACAGTACAGCAAGAGCAATGGGCACACAGTACAGCAAGGGCAATGGGCAAACAGTACTGAAAGAGCAATGGGCACACAGTACAGCAAAAACAATGGGCACACAGTAATGCAAGAGCAATGGGCACACAGTACTGAAAGAGGAATGGGCACACAGTACAGCAAAAGCAATGGCACACAGTACTGCAAGAGCAATGGGCACACAGTACAGCAAGAGCAATGGGCACACAGTACAGCAAGAGCAATGGGCACACAGTACTGCAAGAGCAATGGGCACACAGTACAGCAAGAGCAATGGGCACACAGTAGTGCAAGAGCAATGGGCACACAGTACTGAAAGAGCAATGGGCACACAGTACTGTAAAAGCAATGGCACACAGTACAGCAAGAGCAATGGGCACAGAGTACTGCAAGAGCAATGGACACACAGTACTGCAAAAGCAATGGCACACAGTACAGCAAGAGCAATGGGCACACAGTACTGAAAGAGAAAGAGCAATGGGCACACAGTACTGAAAGAGCAATGGGCACAGTACAGAAAAAGCAATGGCACACAGTACAGCAAGAGCAATGGGCACACAGTACTGCAAGAGCAATGGACACACAGTACTGCAAAAGCAATGGCACACAGTACAGGAAGAGCAATGGGTACACAGTACTGCAAGA
Organism: Narcine bancroftii; assembly: GCF_036971445.1. NCBI lineage: Eukaryota > Metazoa > Chordata > Chondrichthyes > Torpediniformes > Narcinidae > Narcine > Narcine bancroftii. The sequence continues at coordinate 24,904,406 of NC_091479.1, read as the reverse complement.
GCAATGAGCACACAGTACTGCAAGAGCAATGGGCACACAGTACAGCAAGAGCAATGGGCACACAGTACAGCAAGAGCAATGGGAACACAGTACAGCAAAAGCAATGGCACACAGTACAGCAAGAGCAATGGGCACACAGTAGAGCAAAACCAATGGCACACAGTACTGCAAGAGCAATGGGCACACAGTAGAGCAAGAGCAATGGGCACACAGTAGAGCAAAAGCAATGGAACACAGTACTGCAAGAGCAATGGGCACACAGTACTGAAAGAGCAATGGGCACACAGTACAGCAAAAGCAATGGCACACAGTACTGCAAGAGCAATGGGCACACAGTACTGCAAAAGCAATGGCACACAGTACAGCAAGAGCAATGGGAACACAGTACAGCAAGAGCAATGGGCACACAGTACTGCAAAAGCAATGGGCACACAGTACAGCAAGAGCAATGGCACACAGTACTGCAAGAGCAATGGGCACACAGTACTGCAAAAGCAATGGCACACAGTACAGCAAGAGCAATGGGCACACAGTACAGCAAGAGCAATGGGCACACAGTACTGCAAGAGCAATGGCACACAGTACAGCAAAAGCAATGGCACACAGTATAGCAAGAGCAATGGGCACACAGTACAGCAAGAGCAATAGGCACACAGTACTGCAAGAGCAATGGGCACACAGTACAGCAAAAGCAATGGTCACACAGTACTGCAAAAGCAATGGGCACACAGTACAGCAAAAGCAATGGCACACAGTACTGAAAGAGCAAATGGCACACAGTACAGCAAGAGCAATGGGTACACAGTACAGCAAAAGCAATGGGTACACAGTACAGCAAGACCAATGGGCACACAGTACTGCAAGAGCCATGGGCACACAGTACTGAAAGAGCAATGGGCACACAGTACAGCAAGAGCAATGGGCACACAGTACAGCAAAAGCAATGGGCACACAGTACAGCAAGAGCAATGGGCACACAGTACAGCAAGAGCAATGGGCACACAGTACTGCAAGAGCAATGAGCACACAGTACTGCAAGAGCAATGGGCACACAGAACAGCAAGAGCAATGGGCACACAGTACAGCAAGAGCAATGGGCACACAGTACAGCAAGAGCAATGGGCACACAGTACAGCAAGAGCAATGGCACACAGTCCTGCAAGAGCAATGGGCACACAGTACAGCAAAAGCAATGGGCACACAGTACTGCAAGAGCAATGAGCACACAGTACAGCAAGAGCAATGGGCACACAGTACAGCAAGAGCAATGGGCACACAGTAGTGCAAGAGCAATGGGCACACAGTACTGCAAGAGCAATGGGCACACAGTACAGCAAGAGCAATGGGCACACAGTACTGCAAGAGCAATGGGCACACAGTACAGCAAAAGCAATGGGCACAGAGTACTGCAAGAGCAATGAGCACACAGTACTGAAAGAGCAATGGGCACACAGTACTGCAAGAGCAATGGGCACACAGTACTGCAAGAGCAATGAGCACACAGTACTGCAAGAGCAATGGGCACACAGTACAGCAAGAGCAATGGGCACACAGTACAGCAAGAGCAATGGGCACACAGTACTGCAAGAGCAATGGGCACACAGTACTGCAAAAGCAATGGGCACACAGTACAGCAAAAGCAATGAGCACACAGTACTGCAAGAGCAATGGGCACACAGTACAGCAAGAGCAATGGGCACACAGTACAGCAAGAGCAATGGGCACACAGTACTGCAAAAGCAATGGGCACACAGTACAGCAATAGCAATGGGCACACAGTACTGCAAAAGCAATGGGCACACAGTACAGCAAGAGCAATGGGCACACAGTACTGCAAGAGCAATGGGCACACAGTACTGCAAGAGCAATGGGCACATAGTACATCAAAAGCATGGGCACACAGCACTGCAAGAGCAATGGGCACACAGTACATCAAGAGCAATGGGCACAGAACTGCAAGAGCAATGCGCACACAGTACAGCAAGAGCAATGGGCACACAGTACTGCAAGAGCAATGAGCACACAGTACTGCAAGAGCAATGGGCACACAGGACTGCAAGAGCAATGGGCACACAGTACTGCAAGAGCAATGAGCACACAGTACTGCAAGAGCAATGGGCACACAGTACAGCAAGAGCAATGGGCACACAGTACAGCAAGAGCAATGGGCACACAGTACTGCAAGAGCAATGGGCACACAGTACAGCAAGAGCAATGGGCACACAGTACAGCAAAAGCAATGAGCACACAGTACTGCAAGAGCAATGGGCACACAGTACAGCAAGAGCAATGGGCGCACAGTACAGCAAGAGCAATGGGCACACAGAACTGCAAAAGCAATGGGCGCACAGTACAGCAAGAGCAATGGGCACACAGTACAGCAAGAGCAATGGGCACACAGTACTGCAAAAGCAATGGGCACACAGTACAGCAAGAGCAATGGGCACACAGTACTGCAAGAGCAATGAGCACACAGTACAGCAAGAGCAATGGGCACACAGTACAGCAAGAGCAATGGGCACACAGTACTGCAAGAGCAATGGGCACACAGTACAGCAAGAGCAATGGGCACACAGTACAGCAAGAGCAATGGGCACACAGTACTGCAAAAGCAATGGGCACACAGTACAGCAAAAGCAATGGGCACAGAGTACTGCAAGAACAATGGGCACACAGTACAGCAAGAGCAATGGGCACACAGTACAGCAAGAGCAATGGGCACACAGTACTGCAAGAGCAATGGGCACACAGTACTGCAAGAGCAATGGGCACACTGTACATCAAAAGCATGGGCACAGAGTACTGCAAGAGCAATGGGCACACAGTACAGCAAGAGCAATGGGCACACAGTACTGCAAGAGCAATGGGCACACAGTACAGCAAGAGCAATGGGCAGACAGTACTGCAAGAGCAATGAGCTCACAGTACTGCAAGAGCAATGGGCACACAGTACTGCACAGTACAGCAGGAGCAATGGGCACACAGTACAGCAAGAGCAATGGGCACACAGTACAGCAAGAGCAATGGGAACACAGTACAGCAAAAGCAATGGGCACACAGTACAGCAAGAGCAATGGGCACACAGTACAGCAAAAGCAATGGGCACACAGTACAGCAAAATCAATGGGCACACAGTACAGCAAGAGCAATGGGCACACAGTACTGCAAGAGCAATGGGCACACAGTACAGCAAAAGCAATGGGCACACAGTACAGCAAGAGCAATGGGCACACAGTACAGCAAAAGCAATGGGCACACAGTACAGCAAGAGCAATGGGCACACAGTAGAGCAAAAGCAATGGGCACACAGTACAGCAAGAGGAATGGGCACACAGTACAGCAAAAGCAATGGGCACACAGTACAGCAAGAGCAATGGGAACACAGTACAGCAAAAGCAATGGGCACACAGTACAGCAAGAGCAATGGGCACACAGTACAGCAAAAGCAATGGGCACACAGTACTGCAAGAGCAATGGGCACACAGTACAGCAAGAGCAATGGGCACACAGTACAGCAAGAGCAATGGGCACACAGTACTGCAAGAGCAATGGGCACACAGTACAGCAAAAGCAAAGGGCACACAGTACTGCAAGAGCAATGGGCACACAGTACAGCAAGAGCAATGGGCACACAGTACTGCAAGAGCAATGGGCACACAGTAAAGCAAGAGCAATGGGCACACAGTACTGCAAGAGCAATGGGCACACAGTAGAGCAAGAGCAATGGCACACAGTCCTGCAAGAGCAATGGGCACACAGTACAGCAAGAGCAATGGCACACAGTCCTGCAAGAACAATGGGCACACAGTACAGCAAGAACAATGGGCACACAGTACAGCAAGAGCAATGGGCAAACTGTACTGCAAGAGCAATGGGCACACAGTACAGCAAGAGCAATGGGCACACAGTACAGCAAGAGCAATGGGCACACAGTACAGCAAGAGCAATGAGCACACAGTACAGCAAGAGCAATGGGCACACAGTACAGCAAGAGCAATGGGCACACAGTACTGCAAGAGCAATGGGCACACAGTACAGCAAGAGCAATGGGCACACAGTACAGCAAAAGCAATGGGCACACAGTACAGCAAGAGCAATGGGCACACAGTACTGCAAGAGCAATGGGCACACAGTACAGCAAGAGCAATGGGCACACAATACAGCAAAAGCAATGGCACACAGTACAGCAAGACCAATGGGCACACAGTACTGCAAGAGCAATGGGCACACAGTACTGAAAGAGCAATGGGCACACAGTACAGCAAAAGCAATGGCACACAGTACTGCAAGAGCAATGGGCACACAGTACAGCAAAAGCAATGGGCACACAGTACTGCAAGAGCAATGGGCACACAGTACTGAAAGAGCAATGGGCACACAGTACAGCAAGAGCAATGGGCACACAGTACTGAAAGAGCAATGGGCACACTGTACTGAAAGAGCAATGGGCACAGAGTACTGCAAGAGCAAGGGGCACACAGTACAGCAAGAGCAATGGCACACAGTACTGCAAGAGCAATGGGCACACAGTACAGCAATAGAAATGGGCACACAGTACAGCAAGAGCAATGGGCACACAGTACAGCAAGAGCAATGGGCACACAGTACAGCAAGAGCAATGGGAACACAGTACTTCAAGAGCAATGGGCACACAGTACAGCAAAAGCAATGGCACACAGTACTGCAAGAGCAATGGGCACACAGTACAGCAAGAGCAATGGGCACACAGTAAAGCAAGAGCAATGGGCACACAGTACATCAAGAGCAATGGGCACACAGTACTTCAAGAGCAATGGACACACAGTACTGCAAGAGCAATGAGCACACAGTACTGCAAGAGCAATGGGCACACAGGACTGCAAGAGCAATGGGCACACAGTACTGCAAGAGCAATGAGCACACAGTACTGCAAGAGCAATGGGCACACAGTACAGCAAGAGCAATGGGCACACAGTACAGCAAGAGCAATGGGCACACAGTACTGCAAGAGCAATGGGCACACAGTACAGCAAGAGCAATGGGCACACAGTACAGCAAAAGCAATGAGCACACAGTACTGCAAGAGCAATGGGCACACAGTACAGCAAGAGCAATGGGCGCACAGTACAGCAAGAGCAATGGGCACACAGAACTGCAAAAGCAATGGGCGCACAGTACAGCAAGAGCAATGGGCACACAGTACAGCAAGAGCAATGGGCACACAGTACTGCAAAAGCAATGGGCACACAGTACAGCAAGAGCAATGGGCACACAGTACTGCAAGAGCAATGAGCACACAGTACAGCAAGAGCAATGGGCACACAGTACAGCAAGAGCAATGGGCACACAGTACTGCAAGAGCAATGGGCACACAGTACAGCAAGAGCAATGGGCACACAGTACAGCAAGAGCAATGGGCACACAGTACTGCAAAAGCAATGGGCACACAGTACAGCAAAAGCAATGGGCACAGAGTACTGCAAGAACAATGGGCACACAGTACAGCAAGAGCAATGGGCACACAGTACAGCAAGAGCAATGGGCACACAGTACTGCAAGAGCAATGGGCACACAGTACTGCAAGAGCAATGGGCACACTGTACATCAAAAGCATGGGCACAGAGTACTGCAAGAGCAATGGGCACACAGTACAGCAAGAGCAATGGGCACACAGTACTGCAAGAGCAATGGGCACACAGTACAGCAAGAGCAATGGGCAGACAGTACTGCAAGAGCAATGAGCTCACAGTACTGCAAGAGCAATGGGCACACAGTACTGCACAGTACAGCAGGAGCAATGGGCACACAGTACAGCAAGAGCAATGGGCACACAGTACAGCAAGAGCAATGGGAACACAGTACAGCAAAAGCAATGGGCACACAGTACAGCAAGAGCAATGGGCACACAGTACAGCAAAAGCAATGGGCACACAGTACAGCAAAATCAATGGGCACACAGTACAGCAAGAGCAATGGGCACACAGTACTGCAAGAGCAATGGGCACACAGTACAGCAAAAGCAATGGGCACACAGTACAGCAAGAGCAATGGGCACACAGTACAGCAAAAGCAATGGGCACACAGTACAGCAAGAGCAATGGGCACACAGTAGAGCAAAAGCAATGGGCACACAGTACAGCAAGAGGAATGGGCACACAGTACAGCAAAAGCAATGGGCACACAGTACAGCAAGAGCAATGGGAACACAGTACAGCAAAAGCAATGGGCACACAGTACAGCAAGAGCAATGGGCACACAGTACAGCAAAAGCAATGGGCACACAGTACTGCAAGAGCAATGGGCACACAGTACAGCAAGAGCAATGGGCACACAGTACAGCAAGAGCAATGGGCACACAGTACTGCAAGAGCAATGGGCACACAGTACAGCAAAAGCAAAGGGCACACAGTACTGCAAGAGCAATGGGCACACAGTACAGCAAGAGCAATGGGCACACAGTACTGCAAGAGCAATGGGCACACAGTAAAGCAAGAGCAATGGGCACACAGTACTGCAAGAGCAATGGGCACACAGTAGAGCAAGAGCAATGGCACACAGTCCTGCAAGAGCAATGGGCACACAGTACAGCAAGAGCAATGGCACACAGTCCTGCAAGAACAATGGGCACACAGTACAGCAAGAACAATGGGCACACAGTACAGCAAGAGCAATGGGCAAACTGTACTGCAAGAGCAATGGGCACACAGTACAGCAAGAGCAATGGGCACACAGTACAGCAAGAGCAATGGGCACACAGTACAGCAAGAGCAATGAGCACACAGTACAGCAAGAGCAATGGGCACACAGTACAGCAAGAGCAATGGGCACACAGTACTGCAAGAGCAATGGGCACACAGTACAGCAAGAGCAATGGGCACACAGTACAGCAAAAGCAATGGGCACACAGTACAGCAAGAGCAATGGGCACACAGTACTGCAAGAGCAATGGGCACACAGTACAGCAAGAGCAATGGGCACACAATACAGCAAAAGCAATGGCACACAGTACAGCAAGATCAATGGGCACACAGTACTGCAAGAGCAATGGGCACACAGTACTGAAAGAGCAATGGGCACACAGTACAGCAAAAGCAATGGCACACAGTACTGCAAGAGCAATGGGCACACAGTACAGCAAAAGCAATGGGCACACAGTACTGCAAGAGCAATGGGCACACAGTACTGAAAGAGCAATGGGCACACAGTACAGCAAGAGCAATGGGCACACAGTACTGAAAGAGCAATGGGCACACTGTACTGAAAGAGCAATGGGCACAGAGTACTGCAAGAGCAAGGGGCACACAGTACAGCAAGAGCAATGGCACACAGTACTGCAAGAGCAATGGGCACACAGTACAGCAATAGAAATGGGCACACAGTACAGCAAGAGCAATGGGCACACAGTACAGCAAGAGCAATGGGCACACAGTACAGCAAGAGCAATGGGAACACAGTACTTCAAGAGCAATGGGCACACAGTACAGCAAAAGCAATGGCACACAGTACTGCAAGAGCAATGGGCACACAGTACAGCAAGAGCAATGGGCACACAGTAAAGCAAGAGCAATGGGCACACAGTACATCAAGAGCAATGGGCACACAGTACTTCAAGAGCAATGGACACACAGTACAGCAAAAGCAATGGCACACAGTACTGCAAGAGCAATGGGCACACAGTACAGCAAAAGCAATGGGCACACAGTTCTGCAAGAGCAATGGGCACACATTACAGCAAGAGCAATGGGCACACAGTACAGCAAGAGCAATGGGCACACAGTACAGTAAGAGCAATGAGCACACAGTAGAGCAAAAGCAATGGGCACACAGTACTGCAAGAGCAATGGGCACACAGTACAGCAAAAGCAATGGGCACACAGTACTGCAAGAGCAATGGGCACACAGTACAGCAAGAGCAATGGGCACACAGTACAGCAAGAGCAATGGGCACACAGTACTGCAAAAGCAATGGGCAAACAGTACAGCAAGAGCAATGGGCACACAGTACAGCAAAAGCAATGGGAACACAGTACAGCAAGAGCAATGGGCACACAGTACAGCAAGAGCAATGGGCACACAGTACAGCAAAAGCAATGGGCACACAGTACAGCAAGAGCAATGGGCACACAGTACAGCAAAAGCAATGGGCACTCAGTACAGCAAGAGCAATGGGCACACGGTACAGCAAAAGTAATGGGCACACAGTACAGCAAGAGCAATGGGCACACAGTACAGCAAAAGCAATGGGCACACAGTACAGCAAAAGCAAAGGGCACACAGTACAGCAAGAGCAATGGGCACACAGTACAGCAAAAGCAATGGGCACACAGTACTGCAAGAGCAATGGGCACACAGTACAGCAAAAGTAATGGGCACACAGTACAGCAAGAGCAATGGGCACACAGTACAGCAAAAGCAATGGGCACACAGTACAGCAAGAGCAATGGGCACACAGTACAGCAAAAGCAATGGGCACACAGTACAGCAAGAGCAATGGGCACACAGTACAGCAAAAGCAATGGGCACACAGTACAGCAAGAGCAATGGGCACACAGTACAGCAAAAGCAATGGGCACACAGTACAGCAAGAGCAATGGGCACACAGTACAGCAAAAGCAATGGGCACACAGTACTGCAAGAGCAATGGGCACACAGTACAGCAAGAGCAATGGGCACACAGTACAGCAAGAGCAATGGGCACACAGTACTGCAAGAGCAATGGGCACACAGTACAGCAAAAGCAAAGGGCACACAGTACTGCAAGAGCAATGGGAACACAGTACAGCAAGAGCAATGGGCACACAGTACTGCAAGAGCAATGGGCACACAGTACAGCAAGAGCAATGGGCATACAGTACTGCAAGAGCAATGGGCACACAGTAGAGCAAGAGCAATGGCACACAGTCCTGCAAGAGCAATGGGCACACAGTACAGCAAGAGCAATGGCACACAGTCCTGCAAGAACAATGGGCACACAGTACAGCAAGAACAATGGGCACACAGTACAGCAAGAGCAATGGGCAAACTGTACTGCAAGAGCAATGGGCACACAGTACAGCAAGAGCAATGGGCACACAGTACAGCAAGAGCAATGGGCACACAGTACAGCAATAGCAATGAGCACACAGTACAGCAAGAGCAATGGGCACACAGTACAGCAAGAGCAATGGGCACACAGTACTGCAAGAGCAATGGGCACACAGTACAGCAAGAGCAATGGGCACACAGTACAGCAAAAGCAATGGGCACACAGTACAGCAAGAGCAATGGGCACACAGTACTGCAAGAGCAATGGGCACACAGTACAGCAAGAGCAATGGGCACACAGTACAGCAAAAGCAATGGCACACAGTACAGCAAGACCAATGGGCACACAGTACTGCAAGAGCAATGAGCACACAGTACAGCAAAAGCAATGGGCACACAGTACAGCAAGAGCAATGGGCACACAGTACTGCAAGACCAATGGGCACAGTACTGCAAGAGCAATGGGCACACAGTGCTGCAAGAGCAATGGGCACACAGTACAGCAAGAGCAATGGGCACACAGTACTGCAAGAGCAATGAGCACACAGTACTGCAAGAGCAATGGGCACACAGTACTGCAAGAGCAATGAGCACACAGTACAGCAAGAGCAATGGGCACACAGTACAGCAAGAGCAATGGGCACACAGTACAGCAAAAGCAATGGGCACACAGTACAGCAAAAACAATGGCACACAGTACTGCAAGAGCAATGGGCACACAGTACAGCAAAAGCAATTGGCACACAGTACAGCAAGAGCAATGGGCACACAGTACAGCAAGAGCAATGGGCACACAGTACTGCAAGAGCAATGGGCACACAGTACTGAAAGAGCAATGGGCACACAGTCCTGCAAGAGCAATGGGCACACAGTACAGCAAAAGCAATGGTACACAGTACTGCAAGAGCAATGGGCACACAGTACTGAAAGAGCAATGGGTACACAGTACAGCAAAAGCAATGGGTATACAGTACAGCAAGAGCAATGGGCACACAGTACTGCAAGAGCAATGGGCACACAGTACAGCAAGAGCAATGGGCACACAGTACTGCAAGAGCAATGGGCACACAGTACTGAAAGAGCAATGGGCACACAGTCCTGCAAGAGCAATGGGCACACAGTACAGCAAAAGCAATGGTACACAGTACTGCAAGAGCAATGGGCACACAGTACTGAAAGAGCAATGGGCACACAGTCCTGCAAGAGCAATGGGCACACAGTACAGCAAAAGCAATGGGCACACAGTACTGAAAGAGCAATGGGTACACAGTACAGCAAAAGCAATGGGTATACAGTACAGCAAGAGCAATGGGCACACAGTACTGAAGGAGCAATGGGCACACATTACAGCAAGAGCAATGGGTACACAGTACATCAAAAGCAATGGGTACACAGTACAGCAAGAGCAATGGGCACACAGTACAGCAAGAGCAATGGGCACACAGTACTGAAAGAGCAATGGGCACACAGTACTGAAAGAGCAATGGGCACACAGTACAGCAAATGCAATGGGCACACAGTACTGCAAGAGCAATGGGCACACAGTACTGAAAGAGCAATGGGCACACAGTACAGCAAGAGCAATGGGCACACAGTACTGCAAGAGCAATGGGTACACAGTACTGAAAGAGCAATGGGCACACAGTACAGCAAGAGCAATGGGCACACAGTACAGCAAGAGCAATGGCACACAGTCCTGCAAGAGCAATGGGCACACAGTACAGCAAAAGCAATGGGCACACAGTACTGCAAGAGCAATGGGCACACAGTAGAGCAAGAGCAATGGGCACACAGTACAGCAAAAGCAATGGGCACACAGTACTGCAAGAGCAATGGGCACACAGTACAGCAAGAGCAATGGGCACACAGTACTGCAAGAGCAATGGGCACACAGTACAGCAAGAGCAATGGGCACACTGTACTGCAAGAGCAATGAGCACACAGTACAGCAAAAGCAATGGGCACACAGTACAGCAAGAGCAATGGGCACACAGTACTGCAAGACCAATGGGCACAGTACTGCAAGAGCAATGGGCACACAGTACTGCAAGAGCAATGGGCACACAGTACAGCAAGAGCAATGGGCACACAGTACTGCAAGAGCAATGAGCACACAGTACTGCAAGAGCAATGGGCACACAGTACTGCAAGAGCAATGGGCACACAGTACAGCAAGAGCAATGGGCACACAGTACTGCAAGAGGAATGAGCACACAGTACAGCAAGAGCAATGGGCACACAGTACAGCAAGAGCAATGGGCACACAGTACAGCTAAAGCAATGGCACACAGTACAGCAAGAGCAATGGGCACACAGTACAGCAAGAGCAATGGGCACACAGTACAGCAAGAGCAATGGGCACACAGTACAGCAAGAGCAATGGGCACACAGTACAGCAAGAGCAATGGGCACACAGTACAGCAAGAGCAATGAGCACACAGTACAGCAAGAGCAATGGGCACACAGTACAGCAAGAGCAATGGGCACACAGTACAGCAAGAGCAATGAGCACACAGTACAGCAAGAGCAATGGGCACACAGTACAGCTAAAGCAATGGCACACAGTACAGCAAGAGCAATGGGCACACAGTACAGCAAGAGCAATGGGCACACAGTACAGCAAGAGCAATGAGCACACAGTACAGCAAGAGCAATGGGCACACAGTACAGCAAGAGCAATGGGCACACAGTACTGCAAGAGCAATGGGCACACAGTACAGGAAGAGCAATGGGCACACAGTACAGCAAGAGCAATGGGCACACAGTACTGCAAGAGCAATGGGCACACAGTACAGGAAGAGCAATGGGCACACAGTACAGCAAAAGCAATGGCACACAGTACTGCAAGAGCAATGGCACACAGTACAGCAATACCAATGGGCACACAGTACTGCAAGAGCAATGGGCACACAGTACTGAAAGACCAATGGGCACACAGTACAGCAAAAGCAATGGCACACAGTACTGCAAGAGCAATGGGCACACAGTACTGCAAGAGCAATGGGCACACAGTACTGAAAGAGCAATGGGCACACAGTACAGCAAGAGCAATGGGCACACAGTACAGCAAGAGCAATGGGCACACAGTACAGCAAGAGCAATGGCACACAGTCCTGCAAGAGCAATGGGCACACAGTACAGCAAAAGCAATGGGCACACAGTACTGCAAGAGCAATGGGCACACAGTACAGCAAGAGCAATGGGCACACAGTACAGCAAGAGCAATGGCACAAAGTACTGCAAAAGCAATGGACACACAGTACAGCAAAGGCAATGGGCACACAGTACAGCAAAAGCAATGGGCACACAGTACTGCAAGAGTAATGGGCACACTGTACAGCAAGAGCAATGGGCACACAGTACAGCAAGAGCAATGGGCACACAGCACAGCAAAAGCAATGGGCATACAGTACTGCAAGAGCAATTGGCATACAGTACAGCAAGAGCAATGGGCACACAGTACTGCAAAAGCAATGGGCACACAGTACAGCAAGAGCAATGGCACACAGTACTGCAAGAGCAATGGGCACACAGTACTGCAAAAGCAATGGCACACAGTACAGCAAGGGCAATGGGCACACAGTACAGCAAGAGCAATGGGCACACAGTACAGCAAAAGCAATGGCACACAGTACAGCAAGAGGAATGGGCACACAGTACAGCAAGAGCAATGGGCACACAGTACAGCAACAGCAATGGGCACACAGTACTGAAAGAGCAATGGGCACACAGTACAGCAAGAGCAATGGCACACAGTCCTGCATGAGCAATGGGCACACAGTACGGCAAAAGCAATGGGCACACAGTGCTGCAAGAGCAATGGGCACACAGTACAGCAAAAGCAATGGGCACACAGTACAGCAAGAGCAATGGGCACACAGTACTGCAATGGGCACACAGTACAGCAAGAGCAATGGGCACACAGTACTGCAAGAGCAATGAGCACACAGTACAGCAAGAGCAATGGGCACACAGTACTGCAAGAGCAATGGGCACCCAGTACAGCAAAAGCAATGGGCACACAGTACTGCAAGAGGAATGGGCACACAGTACTGCAAGAGCAATGGGCACCCAGTACAGCAAAAGCAATGGGCACACAGTACTGCAAGAGCAATGGGCACATAGTACAGCAAAAGCAATGGGCACACAGTACAGCAAGAGCAATGGGCACACAGTACTGCAAAAGCAATGGGCACACAGTACTGCAAGAGCAATGGGCACACAGTACTGCAAGAGCAATAGGCACACAGTACTGCAAGAGCAATGGGCACACAGTACAGCAAAAGCAATGGCACACAGTACTGCAAAAGCAATGGGCACACAGTACTGCAAAAGCAATGGGCACACAGTACAGCAAGAGCAATGGGCACACAGTACAGCAAGAGTAATGGGCACACAGTACTGAAAGAGCAATGGGCACACAGTACAGCAAGAGCAATGGGCACACAGTACTGCAAAAGGAATGGGCACAGAGTACTGCAAGAGCAATGGGCACACAGTACAACAAGAGCAATGGCACACAGTACAGCAAGAACAATGGGCACACAGTAGTGCAAGAGCAATGGGCAAACAGTACTGAAAGAGCAATGGGCACACAGTACTGCAAGAGCAATGGGCACACAGTACAGCAAAAGCAATGGCACACAGTACAGCAAGAACAATGGGCACACAGTACAGCAAGAGCAATGGGCGCACAGTACTGCAAAAGCAATGGGCCACACAGTACTGCAAGAGCAATGGGCACACAGTACAGCAAGAGCAATGGGCACACAGTACAGCAAGAGCAATGGGCACACAGTACTGAAAGAGCAATGGGCACACTGTACTGAAAGAGCAATGGGCACACAGTACTGCAAGAGCAAGGGGCACACAGTACAGCAAAAGCAATGGCACTCAGTACAGCAAGAACAATGGGCACACAGTACTGCAAAAGCAATGGGCACACAGTACTGCAAGAGCAATGGGCACACAGTACAGCAAGAGCAATGGGTACACAGTACAGCAAGAGCAATGGGCACACAGTACTGAAAGAGCAATGGGCACACAGAACTGCAAAAGCAATGGGCGCACAGTACAGCAAGAGCAATGGGCACACAGTACAGCAAGAGCAATGGGCACACAGTACTGCAAAAGCAATGGGCACACAGTACAGCAAGAGCAATGGGCACACAGTACTGCAAGAGCAATGAGCACACAGTACAGCAAGAGCAATGGGCACACAGTACAGCAAGAGCAATGGGCACACAGTACTGCAAGAGCAATGGGCACACAGTACAGCAAGAGCAATGGGCACACAGTACAGCAAGAGCAATGGGCACACAGTACTGCAAAAGCAATGGGCACACAGTACAGCAAAAGCAATGGGCACAGAGTACTGCAAGAATAATGGGCACACAGTACAGCAAGAGCAATGGGCACACAGTACAGCAAGAGCAATGGGCACACAGTACTGCAAGAGCAATGGGCACACAGTACTGCAAGAGCAATGGGCACACTGTACATCAAAAGCATGGGCACAGAGTACTGCAAGAGCAATGGGCACACAGTACAGCAAGAGCAATGGGCACACAGTACTGCAAGAGCAATGGGCACACAGTACAGCAAGAGCAATGGGCAGACAGTACTGCAAGAGCAATGAGCTCACAGTACTGCAAGAGCAATGGGCACACAGTACTGCACAGTACAGCAGGAGCAATGGGCACACAGTACAGCAAGAGCAATGGGCACACAGTACAGCAAGAGCAATGGGAACACAGTACAGCAAAAGCAATGGGCACACAGTACAGCAAGAGCAATGGGCACACAGTACAGCAAAAGCAATGGGCACACAGTACAGCAAAATCAATGGGCACACAGTACAGCAAGAGCAATGGGCACACAGTACTGCAAGAGCAATGGGCACACAGTACAGCAAAAGCAATGGGCACACAGTACAGCAAGAGCAATGGGCACACAGTACAGCAAAAGCAATGGGCACACAGTACAGCAAGAGCAATGGGCACACAGTAGAGCAAAAGCAATGGGCACACAGTACAGCAAGAGGAATGGGCACACAGTACAGCAAAAGCAATGGGCACACAGTACAGCAAGAGCAATGGGAACACAGTACAGCAAAAGCAATGGGCACACAGTACAGCAAGAGCAATGGGCACACAGTACAGCAAAAGCAATGGGCACACAGTACTGCAAGAGCAATGGGCACACAGTACAGCAAGAGCAATGGGCACACAGTACAGCAAGAGCAATGGGCACACAGTACTGCAAGAGCAATGGGCACACAGTACAGCAAAAGCAAAGGGCACACAGTACTGCAAGAGCAATGGGCACACAGTACAGCAAGAGCAATGGGCACACAGTACTGCAAGAGCAATGGGCACACAGTAAAGCAAGAGCAATGGGCACACAGTACTGCAAGAGCAATGGGCACACAGTAGAGCAAGAGCAATGGCACACAGTCCTGCAAGAGCAATGGGCACACAGTACAGCAAGAGCAATGGCACACAGTCCTGCAAGAACAATGGGCACACAGTACAGCAAGAACAATGGGCACACAGTACAGCAAGAGCAATGGGCAAACTGTACTGCAAGAGCAATGGGCACACAGTACAGCAAGAGCAATGGGCACACAGTACAGCAAGAGCAATGGGCACACAGTACAGCAAGAGCAATGAGCACACAGTACAGCAAGAGCAATGGGCACACAGTACAGCAAGAGCAATGGGCACACAGTACTGCAAGAGCAATGGGCACACAGTACAGCAAGAGCAATGGGCACACAGTACAGCAAAAGCAATGGGCACACAGTACAGCAAGAGCAATGGGCACACAGTACTGCAAGAGCAATGGGCACACAGTACAGCAAGAGCAATGGGCACACAATACAGCAAAAGCAATGGCACACAGTACAGCAAGACCAATGGGCACACAGTACTGCAAGAGCAATGGGCACACAGTACTGAAAGAGCAATGGGCACACAGTACAGCAAAAGCAATGGCACACAGTACTGCAAGAGCAATGGGCACACAGTACAGCAAAAGCAATGGGCAGACAGTACTGCAAGAGCAATGGGCACACAGTACTGAAAGAGCAATGGGCACACAGTACAGCAAGAGCAATGGGCACACAGTACTGAAAGAGCAATGGGCACACTGTACTGAAAGAGCAATGGGCACAGAGTACTGCAAGAGCAAGGGGCACACAGTACAGCAAGAGCAATGGCACACAGTACTGCAAGAGCAATGGGCACACAGTACAGCAATAGAAATGGGCACACAGTACAGCAAGAGCAATGGGCACACAGTACAGCAAGAGCAATGGGCACACAGTACAGCAAGAGCAATGGGAACACAGTACTTCAAGAGCAATGGGCACACAGTACAGCAAAAGCAATGGCACACAGTACTGCAAGAGCAATGGGCACACAGTACAGCAAGAGCAATGGGCACACAGTAAAGCAAGAGCAATGGGCACACAGTACATCAAGAGCAATGGGCACACAGTACTTCAAGAGCAATGGACACACAGTACAGCAAAAGCAATGGCACACAGTACTGCAAGAGCAATGGGCACACAGTACAGCAAAAGCAATGGGCACACAGTTCTGCAAGAGCAATGGGCACACATTACAGCAAGAGCAATGGGCACACAGTACAGCAAGAGCAATGGGCACACAGTACAGTAAGAGCAATGAGCACACAGTAGAGCAAAAGCAATGGGCACACAGTACTGCAAGAGCAATGGGCACACAGTACAGCAAAAGCAATGGGCACACAGTACTGCAAGAGCAATGGGCACACAGTACAGCAAGAGCAATGGGCACACAGTACAGCAAGAGCAATGGGCACACAGTACTGCAAAAGCAATGGGCAAACAGTACAGCAAGAGCAATGGGCACACAGTACAGCAAAAGCAATGGGAACACAGTACAGCAAGAGCAATGGGCACACAGTACAGCAAGAGCAATGGGCACACAGTACAGCAAAAGCAATGGGCACACAGTACAGCAAGAGCAATGGGCACACAGTACAGCAAAAGCAATGGGCACTCAGTACAGCAAGAGCAATGGGCACACGGTACAGCAAAAGTAATGGGCACACAGTACAGCAAGAGCAATGGGCACACAGTACAGCAAAAGCAATGGGCACACAGTACAGCAAAAGCAAAGGGCACACAGTACAGCAAGAGCAATGGGCACACAGTACAGCAAAAGCAATGGGCACACAGTACTGCAAGAGCAATGGGCACACAGTACAGCAAAAGTAATGGGCACACAGTACAGCAAGAGCAATGGGCACACAGTACAGCAAAAGCAATGGGCACACAGTACAGCAAGAGCAATGGGCACACAGTACAGCAAAAGCAATGGGCACACAGTACAGCAAGAGCAATGGGCACACAGTACAGCAAAAGCAATGGGCACACAGTACAGCAAGAGCAATGGGCACACAGTACAGCAAAAGCAATGGGCACACAGTACAGCAAGAGCAATGGGCACACAGTACAGCAAAAGCAATGGGCACACAGTACTGCAAGAGCAATGGGCACACAGTACAGCAAGAGCAATGGGCACACAGTACAGCAAGAGCAATGGGCACACAGTACTGCAAGAGCAATGGGCACACAGTACAGCAAAAGCAAAGGGCACACAGTACTGCAAGAGCAATGGGAACACAGTACAGCAAGAGCAATGGGCACACAGTACTGCAAGAGCAATGGGCACACAGTACAGCAAGAGCAATGGGCATACAGTACTGCAAGAGCAATGGGCACACAGTAGAGCAAGAGCAATGGCACACAGTCCTGCAAGAGCAATGGGCACACAGTACAGCAAGAGCAATGGCACACAGTCCTGCAAGAACAATGGGCACACAGTACAGCAAGAACAATGGGCACACAGTACAGCAAGAGCAATGGGCAAACTGTACTGCAAGAGCAATGGGCACACAGTACAGCAAGAGCAATGGGCACACAGTACAGCAAGAGCAATGGGCACACAGTACAGCAATAGCAATGAGCACACAGTACAGCAAGAGCAATGGGCACACAGTACAGCAAGAGCAATGGGCACACAGTACTGCAAGAGCAATGGGCACACAGTACAGCAAGAGCAATGGGCACACAGTACAGCAAAAGCAATGGGCACACAGTACAGCAAGAGCAATGGGCACACAGTACTGCAAGAGCAATGGGCACACAGTACAGCAAGAGCAATGGGCACACAGTACAGCAAAAGCAATGGCACACAGTACAGCAAGACCAATGGGCACACAGTACTGCAAGAGCAATGAGCACACAGTACAGCAAAAGCAATGGGCACACAGTACAGCAAGAGCAATGGGCACACAGTACTGCAAGACCAATGGGCACAGTACTGCAAGAGCAATGGGCACACAGTGCTGCAAGAGCAATGGGCACACAGTACAGCAAGAGCAATGGGCACACAGTACTGCAAGAGCAATGAGCACACAGTACTGCAAGAGCAATGGGCACACAGTACTGCAAGAGCAATGAGCACACAGTACAGCAAGAGCAATGGGCACACAGTACAGCAAGAGCAATGGGCACACAGTACAGCAAAAGCAATGGGCACACAGTACAGCAAAAACAATGGCACACAGTACTGCAAGAGCAATGGGCACACAGTACAGCAAAAGCAATTGGCACACAGTACAGCAAGAGCAATGGGCACACAGTACAGCAAGAGCAATGGGCACACAGTACTGCAAGAGCAATGGGCACACAGTACTGAAAGAGCAATGGGCACACAGTCCTGCAAGAGCAATGGGCACACAGTACAGCAAAAGCAATGGTACACAGTACTGCAAGAGCAATGGGCACACAGTACTGAAAGAGCAATGGGTACACAGTACAGCAAAAGCAATGGGTATACAGTACAGCAAGAGCAATGGGCACACAGTACTGCAAGAGCAATGGGCACACAGTACAGCAAGAGCAATGGGCACACAGTACTGCAAGAGCAATGGGCACACAGTACTGAAAGAGCAATGGGCACACAGTCCTGCAAGAGCAATGGGCACACAGTACAGCAAAAGCAATGGTACACAGTACTGCAAGAGCAATGGGCACACAGTACTGAAAGAGCAATGGGCACACAGTCCTGCAAGAGCAATGGGCACACAGTACAGCAAAAGCAATGGGCACACAGTACTGAAAGAGCAATGGGTACACAGTACAGCAAAAGCAATGGGTATACAGTACAGCAAGAGCAATGGGCACACAGTACTGAAGGAGCAATGGGCACACATTACAGCAAGAGCAATGGGTACACAGTACATCAAAAGCAATGGGTACACAGTACAGCAAGAGCAATGGGCACACAGTACAGCAAGAGCAATGGGCACACAGTACTGAAAGAGCAATGGGCACACAGTACTGAAAGAGCAATGGGCACACAGTACAGCAAATGCAATGGGCACACAGTACTGCAAGAGCAATGGGCACACAGTACTGAAAGAGCAATGGGCACACAGTACAGCAAGAGCAATGGGCACACAGTACTGCAAGAGCAATGGGTACACAGTACTGAAAGAGCAATGGGCACACAGTACAGCAAGAGCAATGGGCACACAGTACAGCAAGAGCAATGGCACACAGTCCTGCAAGAGCAATGGGCACACAGTACAGCAAAAGCAATGGGCACACAGTACTGCAAGAGCAATGGGCACACAGTAGAGCAAGAGCAATGGGCACACAGTACAGCAAAAGCAATGGGCACACAGTACTGCAAGAGCAATGGGCACACAGTACAGCAAGAGCAATGGGCACACAGTACTGCAAGAGCAATGGGCACACAGTACAGCAAGAGCAATGGGCACACTGTACTGCAAGAGCAATGAGCACACAGTACAGCAAAAGCAATGGGCACACAGTACAGCAAGAGCAATGGGCACACAGTACTGCAAGACCAATGGGCACAGTACTGCAAGAGCAATGGGCACACAGTACTGCAAGAGCAATGGGCACACAGTACAGCAAGAGCAATGGGCACACAGTACTGCAAGAGCAATGAGCACACAGTACTGCAAGAGCAATGGGCACACAGTACTGCAAGAGCAATGGGCACACAGTACAGCAAGAGCAATGGGCACACAGTACTGCAAGAGGAATGAGCACACAGTACAGCAAGAGCAATGGGCACACAGTACAGCAAGAGCAATGGGCACACAGTACAGCTAAAGCAATGGCACACAGTACAGCAAGAGCAATGGGCACACAGTACAGCAAGAGCAATGGGCACACAGTACAGCAAGAGCAATGGGCACACAGTACAGCAAGAGCAATGGGCACACAGTACAGCAAGAGCAATGGGCACACAGTACAGCAAGAGCAATGAGCACACAGTACAGCAAGAGCAATGGGCACACAGTACAGCAAGAGCAATGGGCACACAGTACAGCAAGAGCAATGAGCACACAGTACAGCAAGAGCAATGGGCACACAGTACAGCTAAAGCAATGGCACACAGTACAGCAAGAGCAATGGGCACACAGTACAGCAAGAGCAATGGGCACACAGTACAGCAAGAGCAATGAGCACACAGTACAGCAAGAGCAATGGGCACACAGTACAGCAAGAGCAATGGGCACACAGTACTGCAAGAGCAATGGGCACACAGTACAGGAAGAGCAATGGGCACACAGTACAGCAAGAGCAATGGGCACACAGTACTGCAAGAGCAATGGGCACACAGTACAGGAAGAGCAATGGGCACACAGTACAGCAAAAGCAATGGCACACAGTACTGCAAGAGCAATGGCACACAGTACAGCAATACCAATGGGCACACAGTACTGCAAGAGCAATGGGCACACAGTACTGAAAGAGCAATGGGCACACAGTACAGCAAAAGCAATGGCACACAGTACTGCAAGAGCAATGGGCACACAGTACTGCAAGAGCAATGGGCACACAGTACTGAAAGAGCAATGGGCACACAGTACAGCAAGAGCAATGGGCACACAGTACAGCAAGAGCAATGGGCACACAGTACAGCAAGAGCAATGGCACACAGTCCTGCAAGAGCAATGGGCACACAGTACAGCAAAAGCAATGGGCACACAGTACTGCAAGAGCAATGGGCACACAGTACAGCAAGAGCAATGGGCACACAGTACAGCAAGAGCAATGGCACAAAGTACTGCAAAAGCAATGGACACACAGTACAGCAAAGGCAATGGGCACACAGTACAGCAAAAGCAATGGGCACACAGTACTGCAAGAGTAATGGGCACACTGTACAGCAAGAGCAATGGGCACACAGTACAGCAAGAGCAATGGGCACACAGCACAGCAAAAGCAATGGGCACACAGTACTGCAAGAGCAATTGGCATACAGTACAGCAAGAGCAATGGGCACACAGTACTGCAAAAGCAATGGGCACACAGTACAGCAAGAGCAATGGCACACAGTACTGCAAGAGCAATGGGCACACAGTACTGCAAAAGCAATGGCACACAGTACAGCAAGGGCAATGGGCACACAGTACAGCAAGAGCAATGGGCACACAGTACAGCAAAAGCAATGGCACACAGTACAGCAAGAGGAATGGGCACACAGTACAGCAAGAGCAATGGGCACACAGTACAGCAACAGCAATGGGCACACAGTACTGAAAGAGCAATGGGCACACAGTACAGCAAGAGCAATGGCACACAGTCCTGCATGAGCAATGGGCACACAGTACGGCAAAAGCAATGGGCACACAGTGCTGCAAGAGCAATGGGCACACAGTACAGCAAAAGCAATGGGCACACAGTACAGCAAGAGCAATGGGCACACAGTACTGCAATGGGCACACAGTACAGCAAGAGCAATGGGCACACAGTACTGCAAGAGCAATGAGCACACAGTACAGCAAGAGCAATGGGCACACAGTACTGCAAGAGCAATGGGCACCCAGTACAGCAAAAGCAATGGGCACACAGTACTGCAAGAGGAATGGGCACACAGTACTGCAAGAGCAATGGGCACCCAGTACAGCAAAAGCAATGGGCACACAGTACTGCAAGAGCAATGGGCACATAGTACAGCAAAAGCAATGGGCACACAGTACAGCAAGAGCAATGGGCACACAGTACTGCAAAAGCAATGGGCACACAGTACTGCAAGAGCAATGGGCACACAGTACTGCAAGAGCAATAGGCACACAGTACTGCAAGAGCAATGGGCACACAGTACAGCAAAAGCAATTGCACACAGTACTGCAAAAGCAATGGGCACACAGTACTGCAAAAGCAATGGGCACACAGTACAGCAAGAGCAATGGGCACACAGTACAGCAAGAGTAATGGGCACACAGTACTGAAAGAGCAATGGGCACACAGTACAGCAAGAGCAATGGGCACACAGTACTGCAAAAGGAATGGGCACAGAGTACTGCAAGAGCAATGGGCACACAGTACAACAAGAGCAATGGCACACAGTACAGCAAGAACAATGGGCACACAGTAGTGCAAGAGCAATGGGCAAACAGTACTGAAAGAGCAATGGGCACACAGTACTGCAAGAGCAATGGGCACACAGTACAGCAAAAGCAATGGCACACAGTACAGCAAGAACAATGGGCACACAGTACAGCAAGAGCAATGGGCGCACAGTACTGCAAAAGCAATGGGCCACACAGTACTGCAAGAGCAATGGGCACACAGTACAGCAAGAGCAATGGGCACACATTACAGCAAGAGCAATGGGCACACAGTACTGAAAGAGCAATGGGCACACTGTACTGAAAGAGCAATGGGCACACAGTACTGCAAGAGCAAGGGGCACACAGTACAGCAAAAGCAATGGCACTCAGTACAGCAAGAACAATGGGCACACAGTACTGCAAAAGCAATGGGCACACAGTACTGCAAGAGCAATGGGCACACAGTACAGCAAGAGCAATGGGCACACAGTACAGCAAGAGCAATGGGCACACAGTACTGAAAGAGCAATGGGCACACAGTACAGCAAGAGCAATGGGCACACAGTACTGCAAAAGCAATGGGCACACAGTACTGCAAGAGCAATGGGCACACAGTACAGCAAGAGCAATGGGCACACAGTACAGCAAGGGCAATGGGCAAACAGTACTGAAAGAGCAATGGGCACACAGTACAGCAAAAACAATGGGCACACAGTAATGCAAGAGCAATGGGCACACAGTACTGAAAGAGGAATGGGCACACAGTACAGCAAAAGCAATGGCACACAGTACTGCAAGAGCAATGGGCACACAGTACAGCAAGAGCAATGGGCACACAGTACAGCAAGAGCAATGGGCACACAGTACTGCAAGAGCAATGGGCACACAGTACAGCAAGAGCAATGGGCACACAGTACTGCAAGAGCAATGGGCACACAGTACTGAAAGAGCAATGGGCACACAGTACTGTAAAAGCAATGGCACACAGTACAGCAAGAGCAATGGGCACAGAGTACTGCAAGAGCAATGGACACACAGTACTGCAAAAGCAATGGCACACAGTACAGCAAGAGCAATGGGCACACAGTACTGAAAGAGAAAGAGCAATGGGCACACAGTACTGAAAGAGCAATGGGCACAGTACAGAAAAAGCAATGGCACACAGTACAGCAAGAGCAATGGGCACACAGTACTGCAAGAGCAATGGACACACAGTACTGCAAAAGCAATGGCACACAGTACAGGAAGAGCAATGGGTACACAGTACTGCAAGAGCAATGAGCACACAGTACTGCAAGAGCAATGGGCACACAGTACAGCAAGAGCAATGGGCACACAGTACAGCAAGAGCAATGGGAACACAGTACAGCAAAAGCAATGGCACACAGTACAGCAAGAGCAATGGGCACACAGTAGAGCAAAACCAATGGCACACAGTAGTGCAAGAGCAATGGGCACACAGTAGAGCAAGAGCAATGGGCACACAGTAGAGCAAAAGCAATGGGCACACAGTACAGCAAGAGCAATGGGCACACAGTACAGCAAGAGCAATGGGCACACAGTACTGCAAAAGCAATGGGCACACAGTACAGCAAGAGCAATGGGCACACAGTACTGCAAGAGCAATGAGCACACAGTACAGCAAGAGCAATGGGCACACAGTCCAGCAAGAGCAATGGGCACACAGTACTGCAAGAGCAATGGGCACACAGTACAGCAAGAGCAATGGGCACACAGTACTGCAAGAGCAATGAGCACACAGTACTGCAAAAGCAATGGGCACACAGTACAGCAATAGCAATGGGCACACAGTACTGCAAAAGCAATGGGCACACAGTACAGCAAGAGCAATGGGCACACAGTACTGCAAGAGCAATGGGCACATAGTACATCAAAAGCATGGGCACACAGTACTGCAAGAGCAATGGGCACACAGTACAGCAAGAGCAATGGGCACAGAACTGCAAGAGCAATGCGCACACAGTACAGCAAGAGCAATGGGCACACAGTACTGCAAGAGCAATGAGCACACAGTACTGCAAGAGCAATGGGCACACAGTACTGAAAGAGCAATGGGCACACAGTCCTGCAAGAGCAATGGGCACACAGTACAGCAAAAGCAATGGGCACACAGTACTGAAAGAGCAATGGGTACACAGTACAGCAAAAGCAATGGGTATACAGTACAGCAAGAGCAATGGGCACACAGTACTGAAAGAGCAATGGGCACACATTACAGCAAGAGCAATGGGTACACAGTACATCAAAAGCAATGGGTACACAGTACAGCAAGAGCAATGGGCACACAGTACAGCAAGAGCAATGGGCACACAGTACTGAAAGAGCAATGGGCACACAGTACTGAAAGAGCAATGGGCACACAGTACAGCAAATGCAATGGGCACACAGTACTGCAAGAGCAATGGGCACACAGTACAGCAAGAGCAATGGGCACACAGTACTGCAAGAGCAATGGGTACACAGTACTGAAAGAGCAATGGGCACACAGTACAGCAAGAACAATGGGCACACAGTACAGCAAGAGCAATGGCACACAGTCCTGCAAGAGCAATGGGCACACAGTACAGCAAAAGCAATGGGCACACAGTACTGCAAGAGCAATGGGCACACAGTAGAGCAAGAGCAATGGGCACACAGTACAGCAAAAGCAATGGGCACACAGTACTGCAAGAGCAATGGGCACACAGTACAGCAAGAGCAATGGGCACACAGTACTGCAAGAGCAATGGGCACACAGTACAGCAAGAGCAATGGGCACACAGTACTGCAAGAGCAATGAGCACACAGTACAGCAAAAGCAATGGGCACACAGTACAGCAAGAGCAATGGGCACACAGTACTGCAAGACCAATGTGCACAGTACTGCAAGAGCAATGGGCACACAGTACTGCAAGAGCAATGGGCACACAGTACAGCAAGAGCAATGGGCACACAGTACTGCAAGAGCAATGAGCACACAGTACTGCAAGAGCAATGGGCAAACAGTACTGCAAGAGGAATGAGCACACAGTACAGCAAGAGCAACGGGCACACAGTACAGCAAGAGCAATGGGCACACAGTACAGCAAGAGCAATGAGCACACAGTACAGCAAGAGCAATGGGCACACAGTACAGCTAAAGCAATGGCACACAGTACAGCAAGAGCAATGGGCACACAGTACAGCAAGAGCAATGGGCACACAGTACAGCAAGAGCAATGAGCACACAGTACAGCAAGAGCAATGGGCACACAGTACAGCTAAAGCAATGGCACACAGTACAGCAAGAGCAATGGGCACACAGTACAGCAAGAGCAATGGGCACACAGTACAGCAAGAGCAATGGGCACACAGTACAGCAAGAGCAATGGGCACACAGTACTGCAAGAGCAATGGGCACACAGTACAGGAAGAGCAATGGGCACACAGTACAGCAAAAGCAATGGCACACAGTACTGCAAGAGCAATGGCACACAGTACAGCAATACCAATGGGCACACAGTACTGCAAGAGCAATGGGCACACAGTACTGAAAGAGCAATGGGCACACAGTACAGCAAAAGCAATGGCACACAGTACTGCAAGAGCAATGGGCACACAGTACTGCAAGAGCAATGGGCACACAGTACTGAAAGAGCAATGGGCACACAGTACAGCAAGAGCAATGGGCACACAGTACAGCAAGAGCAATGGGCACACAGTACAGCAAGAGCAATGGCACACAGTCCTGCAAGAGCAATGGGCACACAGTACAGCAAAAGCAATGGGCACACAGTACTGCAAGAGCAATGGGCACACAGTACAGCAAGAGCAATGGGCACACAGTACAGCAAGAGCAATGGCACAAAGTACTGCAAAAGCAATGGACACACAGTACAGCAAAGGCAATGGGCACACAGTACAGCAAAAGCAATGGGCACACAGTACTGCAAGAGTAATGGGCACACTGTACAGCAAGAGCAATGGGCACACAGTACAGCAAGAGCAATGGGCACACAGCACAGCAAAAGCAATGGGCACACAGTACTGCAAGAGCAATTGGCATACAGTACAGCAAGAGCAATGGGCACACAGTACTGCAAAAGCAATGGGCACACAGTACAGCAAGAGCAATGGCACACAGTACTGCAAGAGCAATGGGCACACAGTACTGCAAAAGCAATGGCACACAGTACAGCAAGGGCAATGGGCACACAGTACAGCAAGAGCAATGGGCACACAGTACAGCAAAAGCAATGGCACACAGTACAGCAAGAGGAATGGGCACACAGTACAGCAAGAGCAATGGGCACACAGTACAGCAACAGCAATGGGCACACAGTACTCAAAGAGCAATGGGCACACAGTACAGCAAGAGCAATGGCACACAGTCCTGCATGAGCAATGGGCACACAGTACGGCAAAAGCAATGGGCACACAGTACTGTAAGAGCAATGGGCACACAGTACAGCAAAAGCAATGGGCACACAGTACAGCAAGAGCAATGGGCACACAGTACTGCAATGGGCACACAGTACAGCAAGAGCAATGGGCACACAGTACTGCAAGAGCAATGAGCACACAGTACAGCAAGAGCAATGGGCACACAGTACTGCAAGAGCAATGGGCACCCAGTACAGCAAAAGCAATGGGCACACAGTACTGCAAGAGGAATGGGCACACAGTACTGCAAGAGCAATGGGCACACAGTACTGCAAAAGCAATGGGCACACAGTACAGCAAGAGCAATGGGCACACAGTACTGCAAGAGCAATGGGCACATAGTACAGCAAAAGCAATGGGCACACAGTACAGCAAGAGCAATGGGCACACAGTACTGCAAAAGCAATGGGCACACAGTACTGCAAGAGCAATGGGCACACAGTACTGCAAGAGCAATAGGCACACAGTACTGCAAGAGCAATGGGCACACAGTACAGCAAAAGCAATGGCACACAGTACTGCAAAAGCAATGGGCACACAGTACTGCAAAAGCAATGGGCACACAGTACAGCAAGAGCAATGGGCACACAGTACAGCAAGAGTAATGGGCACACAGTACTGAAAGAGCAATGGGCACACAGTACTGCAAAAGCAATGGGCACAGAGTACTGCAAGAGCAATGGGCACACAGTACAACAAGAGCAATGGCACACAGTACAGCAAGAACAATGGGCACACAGTAGTGCAAGAGCAATGGGCAAACAGTACTGAAAGAGCAATGGGCACACAGTACTGCAAGAGCAATGGGCACACAGTACAGCAAAAGCAATGGCACACAGTACAGCAAGAACAATGGGCACACAGTACAGCAAGAGCAATGGGCGCACAGTACTGCAAAAGCAATGGGCACACAGTACTGCAAGAGCAATGGGCACACAATACAGCAAGAGCAATGGGCACACAGTACAGCAAGAGCAATGGGCACACAGTACTGAAAGAGCAATGGGCACACTGTACTGAAAGAGCAATGGGCACACAGTACTGCAAGAGCAAGGGGCACACAGTACAGCAAAAGCAATGGCACTCAGTACAGCAAGAACAATGGGCACACAGTACTGCAAAAGCAATGGGCACACAGTACTGCAAGAGCAATGGGCACACAGTACAGCAAGAGCAATGGGCACACAGTACAGCAAGAGCAATGGGCACACAGTACAGCAAGAGCAATGAGCACACAGTACAGCAAGAGCAATGGGCACACAGTACAGCAAGAGCAATGGGCACACAGTACAGCAAGAGCAATGAGCACACAGTACAGCAAGAGCAATGGGCACACAGTACAGCTAAAGCAATGGCACACAGTACAGCAAGAGCAATGGGCACACAGTACAGCAAGAGCAATGGGCACACAGTACAGCAAGAGCAATGAGCACACAGTACAGCAAGAGCAATGGGCACACAGTACAGCAAGAGCAATGGGCACACAGTACTGCAAGAGCAATGGGCACACAGTACAGGAAGAGCAATGGGCACACAGTACAGCAAAAGCAATGGCACACAGTACTGCAAGAGCAATGGCACACAGTACAGCAATACCAATGGGCACACAGTACTGCAAGAGCAATGGGCACACAGTACTGAAAGAGCAATGGGCACACAGTACAGCAAAAGCAATGGCACACAGTACTGCAAGAGCAATGGGCACACAGTACTGCAAGAGCAATGGGCACACAGTACTGAAAGAGCAATGGGCACACAGTACAGCAAGAGCAATGGGCACACAGTACAGCAAGAGCAATGGGCACACAGTACAGCAAGAGCAATGGCACACAGTCCTGCAAGAGCAATGGGCACACAGTACAGCAAAAGCAATGGGCACACAGTACTGCAAGAGCAATGGGCACACAGTACAGCAAGAGCAATGGGCACACAGTACAGCAAGAGCAATGGCACAAAGTACTGCAAAAGCAATGGACACACAGTACAGCAAAGGCAATGGGCACACAGTACAGCAAGAGCAATGGGCACACAGTACTGCAAGAGCAATGGGCACACAGTACAGCAAGAGCAATGGGCACACAGTACTGCAAAAGCAATGGGCACACAGTACTGCAAGAGCAATGGGCACACAGTACAGCAAGAGCAATGGGCACACAGTACAGCAAGGGCAATGGGCAAACAGTACTGAAAGAGCAATGGGCACACAGTACAGCAAAAACAATGGGCACACAGTAATGCAAGAGCAATGGGCACACAGTACTGAAAGAGGAATGGGCACAGAGTACAGCAAAAGCAATGGCACACAGTACTGCAAGAGCAATGGGCACACAGTACAGCAAGAGCAATGGGCACACAGTACAGCAAGAGCAATGGGCACACAGTACTGCAAGAGCAATGGGCACACAGTACAGCAAGAGCAATGGGCACACAGTACTGCAAGAGCAATGGGCACACAGTACTGAAAGAGCAATGGGCACACAGTACTGTAAAAGCAATGGCACACAGTACAGCAAGAGCAATGGGCACAGAGTACTGCAAGAGCAATGGACACACAGTACTGCAAAAGCAATGGCACACAGTACAGCAAGAGCAATGGGCACACAGTACTGAAAGAGAAAGAGCAATGGGCACACAGTACTGAAAGAGCAATGGGCACAGTACAGAAAAAGCAATGGCACACAGTACAGCAAGAGCAATGGGCACACAGTACTGCAAGAGCAATGGACACACAGTACTGCAAAAGCAATGGCACACAGTACAGGAAGAGCAATGGGTACACAGTACTGCAAGAGCAATGAGCACACAGTACTGCAAGAGCAATGGGCACACAGTACAGCAAGAGCAATGGGCACACAGTACAGCAAGAGCAATGGGAACACAGTACAGCAAAAGCAATGGCACACAGTACAGCAAGAGCAATGGGCACACAGTAGAGCAAAACCAATGGCACACAGTACTGCAAGAGCAATGGGCACACAGTAGAGCAAGAGCAATGGGCACACAGTAGAGCAAAAGCAATGGGCACACAGTACAGCAAGAGCAATGGGCACACAGTACAGCAAGAGCAATGGGCACACAGTACTGCAAAAGCAATGGGCACACAGTACAGCAAGAGCAATGGGCACACAGTACTGCAAGAGCAATGAGCACACAGTACAGCAAGAGCAATGGGCACACAGTCCAGCAAGAGCAATGGGCACACAGTACTGCAAGAGCAATGGGCACACAGTACAGCAAGAGCAATGGGCACACAGTACTGCAAGAGCAATGAGCACACAGTACTGCAAAAGCAATGGGCACACAGTACAGCAATAGCAATGGGCACACAGTACTGCAAAAGCAATGGGCACACAGTACAGCAAGAGCAATGGGCACACAGTACTGCAAGAGCAATGGGCACATAGTACATCAAAAGCATGGGCACACAGTACTGCAAGAGCAATGGGCACACAGTACAGCAAGAGCAATGGGCACAGAACTGCAAGAGCAATGCGCACACAGTACAGCAAGAGCAATGGGCACACAGTACTGCAAGAGCAATGAGCACACAGTACTGCAAGAGCAATGGGCACACAGTACTGCAAGAGCAATGGGCACACAGTACTGCAAGAGCAATGAGCACACAGTACTGCAAGAGCAATGGGCACACAGTACAGCAAGAGCAATGGGCACACAGTACAGCAAGAGCAATGGGCACACAGTACTGCAAGAGCAATGGGCACACAGTACAGCAAGAGCAATGGGCACACAGTACAGCAAAAGCAATGAGCACACAGTACTGCAAGAGCAATGGGCACACAGTACAGCAAGAGCAATGGGCACACAGTACAGCAAGAGCAATGGGCACACAGTACTGCAAAAGCAATGGGCGCACAGTACAGCAAGAGCAATGGGCACACAGTACAGCAAGAGCAATGGGCACACAGTACTGCAAAAGCAATGGGCACACAGTACAGCAAGAGCAATGGGCACACAGTACTGCAAGAGCAATGAGCACACAGTACAGCAAGAGCAATGGGCACACAGTACAGCAAGAGCAATGGGCACACAGTACTGCAAGAGCAATGGGCACACAGTACAGCAAGAGCAATGGGCACACAGTACAGCAAGAGCAATGGGCACACAGTACTGCAAAAGCAATGGGCACACAGTACAGCAAAAGCAATGGGCACAGAGTACTGCAAGAGCAATGGGCACACAGTACAGCAAGAGCAATGGGCACACAGTACAGCAAGAGCAATGGGCACACAGTACTGCAAGAGCAATGGGCACACAGTACTGCAAGAGCAATGGGCACACAGTACATCAAAAGCATGGGCACAGAGTACTGCAAGAGCAATGGGCACACAGTACAGCAAGAGCAATGGGCACACAGTACTGCAAGAGCAATGGGCACACAGTACAGCAAGAGCAATGGGCAGACAGTACTGCAAGAGCAATGAGCTCACAGTACTGCAAGAGCAATGGGCACACAGACCTGCATAGTACAGCAAGAGCAATGGGCACACAGTACAGCAAGAGCAATGGGCACACAGTACAGCAAGAGCAATGGGCACACAGTACAGCAAAAGCAATGGGCACACAGTACAGCAAGAGCAATGGGCACACAGTACAGCAAAAGCAATGGGCACACAGTACAGCAAAATCAATGGGCACACAGTACAGCAAGAGCAATGGGCACACAGTACTGCAAGAGCAATGGGCACACAGTACAGCAAAAGCAATGGGCACACAGTACAGCAAGAGCAATGGGCACACAGTACAGCAAAAGCAATGGGCACACAGTACAGCAAGAGCAATGGGCACACAGTAGAGCAAAAGCAATGGGCACACAGTACAGCAAGAGCAATGGGCACACAGTACAGCAAAAGCAATGGGCACACAGTACAGCAAGAGCAATGGGCACACAGTACAGCAAAAGCAATGGGCACACAGTACAGCAAGAGCAATGGGCACACAGTACAGCAAAAGCAATGGGCACACAGTACTGCAAGAGCAATGGGCACACAGTACAGCAAGAGCAATGGGCACACAGTACAGCAAGAGCAATGGGCACACAGTATTGCAAGAGCAATGGGCACACAGTACAGCAAAAGCAAAGGGCACACAGTACTGCAAGAGCAATGGGCACACAGTACAGCAAGAGCAATGGGCACACGGTACTGCAAGAGCAATGGGCACACAGTACAGCAAGAGCAAAGGGCACACAGTACTGCAAGAGCAATGGGCACACAGTAGAGCAAGAGCAATGGCACACAGTCCTGCAAGAGCAATGGGCACACAGTACAGCAAGAGCAATGGCACACAGTCCTGCAAGAACAATGGGCACACAGTACAGCAAGAACAATGGGCACACAGTACAGCAAGAGCAATGGGCAAACTGTACTGCAAGAGCAATGGGCACACAGTACAGCAAGAGCAATGGGCACACAGTACAGCAAGAGCAATGGGCACACAGTACAGCAAGAGCAATGGGCACACAGTACAGGAAAAGCAATGGGCACACAGTACAGCAAGAGCAATGGGCACACAGTACTGCAAGAGCAATGGGCACACAGTACAGCAAGAGCAATGGGCACACAGTACAGCAAAAGCAATGGCACACAGTACAGCAAGACCAATGGGCACACAGTACTGCAAGAGCAATGGGCACACAGTACTGAAAGAGCAATGGGAACACAGTACAGCAAAAGCAATGGCACACAGTACTGCAAGAGCAATGGGTACACAGTACAGCAAAAGCAATGGGCACACAGTACTGCAAGAGCAATGGGCACACAGTACTGAAAGAGCAATGGGCACACAGTACAGCAAGAGCAATGGGCACACAGTACTGCAAGAGCAATGGGCACACAGTACAGCAAGAGCAATGGGCACACAGTACAGCAAGAGCAATGGGCACACAGTACTGAAAGAGCAATGGGCACACTGTACTGAAAGAGCAATGGGCACAGAGTACTGCAAGAGCAAGGGGCACACAGTACAGCAAGAGCAATGGCACACAGTACTGCAAGAGCAATGGGCACACAGTACAGCAATAGAAATGGGCACACAGTACAGCAAGAGCAATGGGCACACAGTACAGCAAGAGCAATGGGCACACAGTACAGCAAGAGCAATGGGAACACAGTACTTCAAGAGCAATGGGCACACAGTACAGCAAAAGCAATGGCACACAGTACTGCAAGAGCAATGGGCACACAGTACAGCAAGAGCAATGGGCACACAGTAAAGCAAGAGCAATGGGCACACAGTACAGCAAGAGCAATGGGCACACAGTACTTCAAGAGCAATGGACACACAGTACAGCAAAAGCAATGGCACACAGTACTGCAAGAGCAATGGGCACACAGTACAGCAAAAGCAATGGGCACACAGTACTGCAAGAGCAATGGGCACACATTACAGCAAGAGCAATGGGCACACAGTACAGCAAGAGCAATGGGCACACAGTACAGTAAGAGCAATGGGCACACAGTAGAGCAAAAGCAATGGGCACACAGTACTGCAAGAGCAATGGGCACACAGTACAGCAAAACCAATGGGCACACAGTACTGCAAGAGCAATGGGCACACAGTACAGCAAGAGCAATGGGCACACAGTACAGCAAGAGCAATGGGCACACAGTACTGCAAAAGCAATGGGCAAACAGTACAGCAAGAGCAATGGGCACACAGTACAGCAAAAGCAATGGGAACACAGTACAGCAAGAGCAATGGGCACACAGTACAGCAAGAGCAATGGGCACACAGTACAGCAAAAGCAATGGGCACACAGTACAGCAAGAGCAATGGGCACACAGTACAGCAAAAGCAATGGGCACTCAGTACAGCAAGAGCAATGGGCACACGGTACAGCAAAAGTAATGGGCACACAGTACAGCAAGAGCAATGGGCACACAGTACATCAAAAGCAATGGGCACACAGTACAGCAAAAGCAAAGGGCACACAGTACAGCAAGAGCAATGGGCACACAGTACAGCAAAAGCAATGGGCACACAGTACTGCAAGAGCAATGGGCACACAGTACAGCAAAAGTAATGGGCACACAGTACAGCAAGAGCAATGGGCACACAGTACAGCAAAAGCAATGGGCACACAGTACAACAAGAGCAATGCGCACACTGTACAGCAAAAGCAATGGGCACACAGTACAGCAAGAGCAATGGGCACACAGTACAGCAAAAGCAATGGGCACACAGTACAGCAAGAGCAATGGGCACACAGCACAGCAAAAGCAAAGGGCACACAGTACAGCAAGAGCAATGGGCACACAGTACAGCAAAAGCAATGGGCACACAGTACAGCAAGAACAATGGGCACACAGTACAGCAAGAGCAATGGGCAAACTGTACTGCAAGAGCAATGGGCACACAGTACAGCAAGAGCAATGGGCACACAGTACAGCAAGAGCAATGGGCACACAGTACAGCAAGAGCAATGGGCACACAGTACAGGAAAAGCAATGGGCACACAGTACAGCAAGAGCAATGGGCACACAGTACTGCAAGAGCAATGGGCACACAGTACAGCAAGAGCAATGGGCACACAGTACAGCAAAAGCAATGGCACACAGTACAGCAAGACCAATGGGCACACAGTACTGCAAGAGCAATGGGCACACAGTACTGAAAGAGCAATGGGAACACAGTACAGCAAAAGCAATGGCACACAGTACTGCAAGAGCAATGGGTACACAGTACAGCAAAAGCAATGGGCACACAGTACTGCAAGAGCAATGGGCACACAGTACTGAAAGAGCAATGGGCACACAGTACAGCAAGAGCAATGGGCACACAGTACTGCAAGAGCAATGGGCACACAGTACAGCAAGAGCAATGGGCACACAGTACAGCAAGAGCAATGGGCACACAGTACTGAAAGAGCAATGGGCACACTGTACTGAAAGAGCAATGGGCACAGAGTACTGCAAGAGCAAGGGGCACACAGTACAGCAAGAGCAATGGCACACAGTACTGCAAGAGCAATGGGCACACAGTACAGCAATAGAAATGGGCACACAGTACAGCAAGAGCAATGGGCACACAGTACAGCAAGAGCAATGGGCACACAGTACAGCAAGAGCAATGGGAACACAGTACTTCAAGAGCAATGGGCACACAGTACAGCAAAAGCAATGGCACACAGTACTGCAAGAGCAATGGGCACACAGTACAGCAAGAGCAATGGGCACACAGTAAAGCAAGAGCAATGGGCACACAGTACAGCAAGAGCAATGGGCACACAGTACTTCAAGAGCAATGGACACACAGTACAGCAAAAGCAATGGCACACAGTACTGCAAGAGCAATGGGCACACAGTACAGCAAAAGCAATGGGCACACAGTACTGCAAGAGCAATGGGCACACATTACAGCAAGAGCAATGGGCACACAGTACAGCAAGAGCAATGGGCACACAGTACAGTAAGAGCAATGGGCACACAGTAGAGCAAAAGCAATGGGCACACAGTACTGCAAGAGCAATGGGCACACAGTACAGCAAAACCAATGGGCACACAGTACTGCAAGAGCAATGGGCACACAGTACAGCAAGAGCAATGGGCACACAGTACAGCAAGAGCAATGGGCACACAGTACTGCAAAAGCAATGGGCAAACAGTACAGCAAGAGCAATGGGCACACAGTACAGCAAAAGCAATGGGAACACAGTACAGCAAGAGCAATGGGCACACAGTACAGCAAGAGCAATGGGCACACAGTACAGCAAAAGCAATGGGCACACAGTACAGCAAGAGCAATGGGCACACAGTACAGCAAAAGCAATGGGCACTCAGTACAGCAAGAGCAATGGGCACACGGTACAGCAAAAGTAATGGGCACACAGTACAGCAAGAGCAATGGGCACACAGTACATCAAAAGCAATGGGCACACAGTACAGCAAAAGCAAAGGGCACACAGTACAGCAAGAGCAATGGGCACACAGTACAGCAAAAGCAATGGGCACACAGTACTGCAAGAGCAATGGGCACACAGTACAGCAAAACCAATGGGCACACAGTACTGCAAGAGCAATGGGCACACAGTACAGCAAGAGCAATGGGCACACAGTACAGCAAGAGCAATGGGCACACAGTACTGCAAAAGCAATGGGCAAACAGTACAGCAAGAGCAATGGGCACACAGTACTGCAAGAGCAA
Source organism: Narcine bancroftii (assembly GCF_036971445.1). NCBI lineage: Eukaryota > Metazoa > Chordata > Chondrichthyes > Torpediniformes > Narcinidae > Narcine > Narcine bancroftii. The sequence goes on along the minus strand of NC_091479.1, from coordinate 24,868,391 downwards.
TGGGAACACAGTACAGCAAGAGCAATGGGCACACAGTACAGCAAGAGCAATGGGCACACAGTACAGCAAAAGCAATGGGCACACAGTACAGCAAGAGCAATGGGCACACAGTACAGCAAAAGCAATGGGCACTCAGTACAGCAAGAGCAATGGGCACACGGTACAGCAAAAGTAATGGGCACACAGTACAGCAAGAGCAATGGGCACACAGTACATCAAAAGCAATGGGCACACAGTACAGCAAAAGCAAAGGGCACACAGTACAGCAAGAGCAATGGGCACACAGTACAGCAAAAGCAATGGGCACACAGTACTGCAAGAGCAATGGGCACACAGTACAGCAAAAGTAATGGGCACACAGTACAGCAAGAGCAATGGGCACACAGTACAGCAAAAGCAATGGGCACACAGTACAACAAGAGCAATGCGCACACTGTACAGCAAAAGCAATGGGCACACAGTACAGCAAGAGCAATGGGCACACAGTACAGCAAAAGCAATGGGCACACAGTACAGCAAGAGCAATGGGCACACAGCACAGCAAAAGCAAAGGGCACACAGTACAGCAAGAGCAATGGGCACACAGTACAGCAAAAGCAATGGGCACACAGTACAGCAAGAACAATGGGCACACAGTACAGCAAGAGCAATGGGCAAACTGTACTGCAAGAGCAATGGGCACACAGTACAGCAAGAGCAATGGGCACACAGTACAGCAAGAGCAATGGGCACACAGTACAGCAAGAGCAATGGGCACACAGTACAGGAAAAGCAATGGGCACACAGTACAGCAAGAGCAATGGGCACACAGTACTGCAAGAGCAATGGGCACACAGTACAGCAAGAGCAATGGGCACACAGTACAGCAAAAGCAATGGCACACAGTACAGCAAGACCAATGGGCACACAGTACTGCAAGAGCAATGGGCACACAGTACTGAAAGAGCAATGGGAACACAGTACAGCAAAAGCAATGGCACACAGTACTGCAAGAGCAATGGGTACACAGTACAGCAAAAGCAATGGGCACACAGTACTGCAAGAGCAATGGGCAAACAGTACAGCAAGAGCAATGGGCACACAGTACAGCAAAAGCAATGGGAACACAGTACAGCAAGAGCAATGGGCACACAGTACAGCAAGAGCAATGGGCACACAGTACAGCAAAAGCAATGGGCACACAGTACAGCAAGAGCAATGGGCACACAGTACAGCAAAAGCAATGGGCACTCAGTACAGCAAGAGCAATGGGCACACGGTACAGCAAAAGTAATGGGCACACAGTACAGCAAGAGCAATGGGCACACAGTACATCAAAAGCAATGGGCACACAGTACAGCAAAAGCAAAGGGCACACAGTACAGCAAGAGCAATGGGCACACAGTACAGCAAAAGCAATGGGCACACAGTACTGCAAGAGCAATGGGCACACAGTACAGCAAAAGTAATGGGCACACAGTACAGCAAGAGCAATGGGCACACAGTACAGCAAAAGCAATGGGCACACAGTACAACAAGAGCAATGCGCACACTGTACAGCAAAAGCAATGGGCACACAGTACAGCAAGAGCAATGGGCACACAGTACAGCAAAAGCAATGGGCACACAGTACAGCAAGAGCAATGGGCACACAGCACAGCAAAAGCAAAGGGCACACAGTACAGCAAGAGCAATGGGCACACAGTACAGCAAAAGCAATGGGCACACAGTACAGCAAGAGCAATGGGCACACAGTACAGCAAGAGCAATGGGCACACAGTACAGCAAGAGCAATGGGCACACAGTACTGCAAGAGCAATGGGCACACAGTACAGCAAAAGCAATGGGCACACAGTACAGCAAGAGCAATGGGCACACAGTACAGCAAAAGCAATGGGCACACAGTACAGCAAGAGCAATGGGCACACAGTACAGCAAGAGCAATGGGCACACAGTACAGCAAGAGCAATGGGCACACAGTACAGCAAGAGCAATGGGCACACAGTACAGCAAAAGCAATGGGCACACAGTAGAGCAAGAGCAATGGGCACACAGTACAGCAAAAGCAATGGGCACACAGTACAGCAAAAGCAATGGGCACACAGTACAGCAAGAGCAATGGGCACACAGTACTGCAAGAGCAATGGGCACACAGTACAGCAAAAGCAATGGGCACACAGTACAGCAAGAGCAATGGGCACACAGTACAGCAAAAGCAATGGGCACACAGTACAGCAAGAGCAATGGGCACACAGTACAGCAAAAGCAATGGGCACACAGTACAGCAAGAGCAATGGGCACACAGTACAGCAAAAGCAATGGGCACACAGTACAGCAAGAGCAATGGGCACACAGTACTGCAAGAGCAATGAGCACACAGTACTGCAAGAGCAATGGGCACACAGTACAGCAAGAGCAATGGGCACACAGTACAGCAAGAGCAATGGGCACACAGTACTGCAAGAGCAATGGGCACACAGTACAGCAAGAGCAATGGGCACACAGTACAGCAAAAGCAATGAGCACACAGTACTGCAAGAGCAATGGGCACACAGTACAGCAAGAGCAATGGGCACACAGTACAGCAAGAGCAATGGGCACACAGTACTGCAAAAGCAATGGGCGCACAGTACAGCAAGAGCAATGGGCACACAGTACAGCAAGAGCAATGGGCACACAGTACTGCAAAAGCAATGGGCACACAGTACAGCAAGAGCAATGGGCACACAGTACTGCAAGAGCAATGAGCACACAGTACAGCAAGAGCAATGGGCACACAGTACAGCAAGAGCAATGGGCACACAGTACTGCAAGAGCAATGGGCACACAGTACTGCAAGAGCAATGGGCACACAGTACATCAAAAGCATGGGCACAGAGTACTGCAAGAGCAATGGGCACACAGTACAGCAAGAGCAATGGGCACACAGTACTGCAAGAGCAATGGGCACACAGTACAGCAAGAGCAATGGGCAGACAGTACTGCAAGAGCAATGAGCTCACAGTACTGCAAGAGCAATGGGCACACAGTACTGCACAGTACAGCAAGAGCAATGGGCACACAGTACAGCAAGAGCAATGGGCACACAGTACAGCAAGAGCAATGGGCACACAGTACAGCAAGAGCAATGGGCACACAGTACAGCAAAAGCAATGGGCACACAGTACAGCAAGAGCAATGGGCACACAGTACAGCAAAAGCAATGGGCACACAGTACAGCAAAATCAATGGGCACACAGTACAGCAAGAGCAATGGGCACACAGTACTGCAAGAGCAATGGGCACACAGTACAGCAAAAGCAATGGGCACACAGTACAGCAAGAGCAATGGGCACACAGTACAGCAAAAGCAATGGGCACACAGTACAGCAAGAGCAATGGGCACACAGTAGAGCAAAAGCAATGGGCACACAGTACAGCAAGAGCAATGGGCACACAGTACAGCAAAAGCAATGGGCACACAGTACAGCAAGAGCAATGGGCACACAGTACAGCAAAAGCAATGGGCACACTGTACAGCAAGAGCAATGGGCACACAGTACAGCAAAAGCAAAGGGCACACAGTACTGCAAGAGCAATGGGCACACAGTACAGCAAGAGCAATGGGCACACAGTACAGCAAGAGCAATGGGCACACAGTACTGCAAGAGCAATGGGCACACAGTACAGCAAAAGCAAAGGGCACACAGTACTGCAAGAGCAATGGGCACACAGTACAGCAAGAGCAATGGGCACACAGTACTGCAAGAGCAATGGGCACACAGTACAGCAAGAGCAATGGGCACACAGTACTGCAAGAGCAATGGGCACACAGTAGAGCAAGAGCAATGGCACACAGTCCTGCAAGAGCAATGGGCACACAGTACAGCAAGAGCAATGGCACACAGTCCTGCAAGAACAATGGGCACACAGTACAGCAAGAACAATGGGCACACAGTACAGCAAGAGCAATGGGCAAACTGTACTGCAAGAGCAATGGGCACACAGTACAGCAAGAGCAATGGGCACACAGTACAGCAAGAGCAATGGGCACACAGTACAGCAAGAGCAATGAGCACACAGTACAGCAAGAGCAATGGGCACACAGTACAGCAAGAGCAATGGGCACACAGTACTGCAAGAGCAATGGGCACACAGTACAGCAAGAGCAATGGGCACACAGTACAGCAAAAGCAATGGGCACACAGTACAGCAAGAGCAATGGGCACACAGTACTGCAAGAGCAATGGGCACACAGTACAGCAAGAGCAATGGGCACACAGTACAGCAAAAGCAATGGCACACAGTACAGCAAGACCAATGGGCACACAGTACTGCAAGAGCAATGGGCACACAGTACTGAAAGAGCAATGGGCACACAGTACAGCAAAAGCAATGGCACACAGTACTGCAAGAGCAATGGGCACACATTACAGCAAAGGCAATGGGCACACAGTACTGCAAGAGCAATGGGCACACAGTACTGAAAGAGCAATGGGCACACAGTACAGCAAGAGAAATGGGCACACAGTACAGCAAGAGCAATGGGCACACAGTACTGCAAGAGCAATGGGCACACAGTACTGAAAGAGCAATGGGCACACAGTACAGCAAAAGCAATGGCACACAGTACTGCAAGAGCAATGGGCACACATTACAGCAAAAGCAATGGGCACACAGTACTGCAAGAGCAATGGGCACACAGTACTGAAAGAGCAATGGGCACACAGTACAGCAAGAGCAATGGGCACACAGTACAGCAAAAGCAATGGGCACACAGTACAGCAAGAGCAATGGGCACACAGCACAGCAAAAGCAAAGGGCACACAGTACAGCAAGAGCAATGGGCACACAGTACAGCAAAAGCAATGGGCACACAGTACAGCAAGAGCAATGGGCACACAGTACAGCAAGAGCAATGGGCACACAGTACTGCAAGAGCAATGAGCACACAGTACAGCAAGAGCAATGGGCACACAGTACAGCAAGAGCAATGGGCACACAGTACTGCAAGAGCAATGGGCACACAGTACAGCAAGAGCAATGGGCACACAGTACAGCAAGAGCAATGGGCACACAGTACTGCAAAAGCAATGGGCACACAGTACAGCAAAAGCAATGGGCACAGAGTACTGCAAGAGCAATGGGCACACAGTACAGCAAGAGCAATGGGCACACAGTACAGCAAGAGCAATGGGCACACAGTACTGCAAGAGCAATGGGCACACAGTACTGCAAGAGCAATGGGCACACAGTACATCAAAAGCATGGGCACAGAGTACTGCAAGAGCAATGGGCACACAGTACAGCAAGAGCAATGGGCACACAGTACTGCAAGAGCAATGGGCACACAGTACAGCAAGAGCAATGGGCAGACAGTACTGCAAGAGCAATGAGCTCACAGTACTGCAAGAGCAATGGGCACACAGTACTGCACAGTACAGCAAGAGCAATGGGCACACAGTACAGCAAGAGCAATGGGCACACAGTACAGCAAGAGCAATGGGCACACAGTACAGCAAAAGCAATGGGCACACAGTACAGCAAGAGCAATGGGCACACACTACAGCAAAAGCAATGGGCACACAGTACAGCAAAATCAATGGGCACACAGTACAGCAAGAGCAATGGGCACACAGTACTGCAAGAGCAATGGGCACACAGTACAGCAAAAGCAATGGGCACACAGTACAGCAAGAGCAATGGGCACACAGTACAGCAAAAGCAATGGGCACACAGTACAGCAAGAGCAATGGGCACACAGTAGAGCAAAAGCAATGGGCACACAGTACAGCAAGAGCAATGGGCACACAGTACAGCAAAAGCAATGGGCACACAGTACAGCAAGAGCAATGGGCACACAGTACAGCAAAAGCAATGGGCACACAGTACAGCAAGAGCAATGGGCACACAGTACAGCAAAAGCAATGGGCACACAGTACTGCAAGAGCAATGGGCACACAGTACAGCAAGAGCAATGGGCACACAGTACAGCAAGAGCAATGGGCACACAGTACTGCAAGAGCAATGGGCACACAGTACAGCAAAAGCAAAGGGCACACAGTACTGCAAGAGCAATGGGCACACAGTACAGCAAGAGCAATGGGCACACGGTACTGCAAGAGCAATGGGCACACAGTACAGCAAGAGCAATGGGCACACAGTACTGCAAGAGCAATGGGCACACAGTAGAGCAAGAGCAATGGCACACAGTCCTGCAAGAGCAATGGGCACACAGTACAGCAAGAGCAATGGCACACAGTCCTGCAAGAACAATGGGCACACAGTACAGCAAGAACAATGGGCACACAGTACAGCAAGAGCAATGGGCAAACTGTACTGCAAGAGCAATGGGCACACAGTACAGCAAGAGCAATGGGCACACAGTACAGCAAGAGCAATGGGCACACAGTACAGCAAGAGCAATGGGCACACAGTACAGGAAAAGCAATGGGCACACAGTAGAGCAAGAGCAATGGGCACACAGTACTGCAAGAGCAATGGGCACACAGTACAGCAAGAGCAATGGGCACACAGTACAGCAAAAGCAATGGCACACAGTACAGCAAGACCAATGGGCACACAGTACTGCAAGAGCAATGGGCACACAGTACTGAAAGAGCAATGGGCACACAGTACAGCAAAAGCAATGGCACACAGTACTGCAAGAGCAATGGGTACACAGTACAGCAAAAGCAATGGGCACACAGTACTGCAAGAGCAATGGGCACACAGTACTGAAAGAGCAATGGGCACACAGTACAGCAAGAGCAATGGGCACACAGTACTGCAAGAGCAATGGGCACACAGTACAGCAAGAGCAATGGGCACACAGTACAGCAAGAGCAATGGGCACACAGTACTGAAAGAGCAATGGGCACACTGTACTGAAAGAGCAATGGGCACAGAGTACTGCAAGAGCAAGGGGCACACAGTACAGCAAGAGCAATGGCACACAGTACTGCAAGAGCAATGGGCACACAGTACAGCAATAGAAATGGGCACACAGTACAGCAAGAGCAATGGGCACACAGTACAGCAAGAGCAATGGGCACACAGTACAGCAAGAGCAATGGGAACACAGTACTTCAAGAGCAATGGGCACACAGTACAGCAAAAGCAATGGCACACAGTACTGCAAGAGCAATGGGCACACAGTACAGCAAGAGCAATGGGCACACAGTAAAGCAAGAGCAATGGGCACACAGTACAGCAAGAGCAATGGGCACACAGTACTTCAAGAGCAATGGACACACAGTACAGCAAAAGCAATGGCACACAGTACTGCAAGAGCAATGGGCACACAGTACAGCAAAAGCAATGGGCACACAGTACTGCAAGAGCAATGGGCACACATTACAGCAAGAGCAATGGGCACACAGTACAGCAAGAGCAATGGGCACACAGTACAGTAAGAGCAATGGGCACACAGTAGAGCAAAAGCAATGGGCACACTGTACTGCAAGAGCAATGGGCACACAGTACAGCAAAAGCAATGGGCACACAGTACTGCAAGAGCAATGGGCACACAGTACAGCAAGAGCAATGGGCACACAGTACAGCAAGAGCAATGGGCACACAGTACTGCAAAAGCAATGGGCAAACAGTACAGCAAGAGCAATGGGCACACAGTACAGCAAAAGCAATGGGAACACAGTACAGCAAGAGCAATGGGCACACAGTACAGCAAGAGCAATGGGCACACAGTACAGCAAAAGCAATGGGCACACAGTACAGCAAGAGCAATGGGCACACAGTACAGCAAAAGCAATGGGCACTCAGTACAGCAAGAGCAATGGGCACACGGTACAGCAAAAGTAATGGGCACACAGTACAGCAAGAGCAATGGGCACACAGTACAGCAAAAGCAAAGGGCACACAGTACAGCAAGAGCAATGGGCACACAGTACAGCAAAAGCAATGGGCACACAGTACTGCAAGAGCAATGGGCACACAGTACAGCAAAAGTAATGGGCACACAGTACAGCAAGAGCAATGGGCACACAGTACAGCAAAAGCAATGGGCACAGAGTACAGCAAGAGCAATGCGCACACTGTACAGCAAAAGCAATGGGCACACAGTACAGCAAGAGCAATGGGCACACAGTACAGCAAAAGCAATGGGCACACAGTACAGCAAGAGCAATGGGCACACAGCACAGCAAAAGCAAAGGGCACACAGTACAGCAAGAGCAATGGGCACACAGTACAGCAAAAGCAATGGGCACACAGTACAGCAAGAGCAATGGGCACACAGTACAGCAAGAGCAATGGGCACACAGTACAGCAAGAGCAATGGGCACACAGTACTGCAAGAGCAATGGGCACACAGTACAGCAAAAGCAATGGGCACACAGTACAGCAAGAGCAATGGGCACACAGTACAGCAAAAGCAATGGGCACACAGTACAGCAAGAGCAATGGGCACACAGTACAGCAAGAGCAATGGGCACACAGTACAGCAAGAGCAATGGGCACACAGTACAGCAAGAGCAATGGGCACACAGTATAGCAAAAGCAATGGGCACACAGTACAGCAAGAGCAATGGGCACACAGTACAGCAAAAGCAATGGGCACACAGTACAGCAAAAGCAATGGGCACACAGTACAGCAAGAGCAATGGGCACACAGTACTGCAAGAGCAATGGGCACACAGTACAGCAAAAGCAATGGGCACACAGTACAGCAAGAGCAATGGGCACACAGTACAGCAAAAGCAATGGGCACACAGTGCAGCAAGAGCAATGGGCACACAGTACAGCAAAAGCAATGGGCACACAGTACAGCAAGAGCAATGGGCACACAGTACAGCAAAAGCAATGGGCACACAGTACAGCAAGAGCAATGGGCACACAGTACTGCAAGAGCAATGAGCACACAGTACTGCAAGAGCAATGGGCACACAGTACAGCAAGAGCAATGGGCACACAGTACAGCAAGAGCAATGGGCACACAGTACTGCAAGAGCAATGGGCACACAGTACAGCAAGAGCAATGGGCACACAGTACAGCAAAAGCAATGAGCACACAGTACTGCAAGAGCAATGGGCACACAGTACAGCAAGAGCAATGGGCACACAGTACAGCAAGAGCAATGGGCACACAGTACTGCAAAAGCAATGGGCGCACAGTACAGCAAGAGCAATGGGCACACAGTACAGCAAGAGCAATGGGCACACAGTACTGCAAAAGCAATGGGCACACAGTACAGCAAGAGCAATGGGCACACAGTACTGCAAGAGCAATGAGCACACAGTACAGCAAGAGCAATGGGCACACAGTACAGCAAGAGCAATGGGCACACAGTACTGCAAGAGCAATGGGCACACAGTACTGCAAGAGCAATGGGCACACAGTACATCAAAAGCATGGGCACACAGTACTGCAAGAGCAATGGGCACACAGTACAGCAAGAGCAATGGGCACACAGTACTGCAAGAGCAATGGGCACACAGTACAGCAAGAGCAATGGGCACACAGTACTGCAAGAGCAATGGGCACACAGTAGAGCAAGAGCAATGGCACACAGTCCTGCAAGAGCAATGGGCACACAGTACAGCAAGAGCAATGGCACACAGTCCTGCAAGAACAATGGGCACACAGTACAGCAAGAACAATGGGCACACAGTACAGCAAGAGCAATGGGCAAACTGTACTGCAAGAGCAATGGGCACACAGTACAGCAAGAGCAATGGGCACACAGTACAGCAAGAGCAATGGGCACACAGTACAGCAAGAGCAATGAGCACACAGTACAGCAAGAGCAATGGGCACACAGTACAGCAAGAGCAATGGGCACACAGTACTGCAAGAGCAATGGGCACACAGTACAGCAAGAGCAATGGGCACACAGTACAGCAAAAGCAATGGGCACACAGTACAGCAAGAGCAATGGGCACACAGTACTGCAAGAGCAATGGGCACACAGTACAGCAAGAGCAATGGGCACACAGTACAGCAAAAGCAATGGCACACAGTACAGCAAGACCAATGGGCACACAGTACTGCAAGAGCAATGGGCACACAGTACTGAAAGAGCAATGGGCACACAGTACAGCAAAAGCAATGGCACACAGTACTGCAAGAGCAATGGGCACACATTACAGCAAAAGCAATGGGCACACAGTACTGCAAGAGCAATGGGCACACAGTACTGAAAGAGCAATGGGCACACAGTACAGCAAGAGAAATGGGCACACAGTACAGCAAGAGCAATGGGCACACAGTACTGCAAGAGCAATGGGCACACAGTACTGAAAGAGCAATGGGCACACAGTACAGCAAAAGCAATGGCACACAGTACTGCAAGAGCAATGGGCACACATTACAGCAAAAGCAATGGGCACACAGTACTGCAAGAGCAATGGGCACACAGTACTGAAAGAGCAATGGGCACACAGTACAGCAAGAGCAATGGGCACACAGTACAGCAAAAGCAATGGGGACACAGTACAGCAAGAGCAATGGGCACACAGCACAGCAAAAGCAAAGGGCACACAGTACAGCAAGAGCAATGGGCACACAGTACAGCAAAAGCAATGGGCACACAGTACAGCAAGAGCAATGGGCACACAGTACAGCAAGAGCAATGGGCACACAGTACTGCAAGAGCAATGAGCACACAGTACAGCAAGAGCAATGGGCACACAGTACAGCAAGAGCAATGGGCACACAGTACTGCAAGAGCAATGGGCACACAGTACAGCAAGAGCAATGGGCACACAGTACAGCAAGAGCAATGGGCACACAGTACTGCAAAAGCAATGGGCACACAGTACAGCAAAAGCAATGGGCACAGAGTACTGCAAGAGCAATGGGCACACAGTACAGCAAGAGCAATGGGCACACAGTACAGCAAGAGCAATGGGCACACAGTACTGCAAGAGCAATGGGCACACAGTACTGCAAGAGCAATGGGCACACAGTACATCAAAAGCATGGGCACAGAGTACTGCAAGAGCAATGGGCACACAGTACAGCAAGAGCAATGGGCACACAGTACTGCAAGAGCAATGGGCACACAGTACAGCAAGAGCAATGGGCAGACAGTACTGCAAGAGCAATGAGCTCACAGTACTGCAAGAGCAATGGGCACACAGTACTGCACAGTACAGCAAGAGCAATGGGCACACAGTACAGCAAGAGCAATGGGCACACAGTACAGCAAGAGCAATGGGCACACAGTACAGCAAAAGCAATGGGCACACAGTACAGCAAGAGCAATGGGCACACAGTACAGCAAAAGCAATGGGCACACAGTACAGCAAAATCAATGGGCACACAGTACAGCAAGAGCAATGGGCACACAGTACTGCAAGAGCAATGGGCACACAGTACAGCAAAAGCAATGGGCACACAGTACAGCAAGAGCAATGGGCACACAGTACAGCAAAAGCAATGGGCACACAGTACAGCAAGAGCAATGGGCACACAGTAGAGCAAAAGCAATGGGCACACAGTACAGCAAGAGCAATGGGCACACAGTACAGCAAAAGCAATGGGCACACAGTACAGCAAGAGCAATGGGCACACAGTACAGCAAAAGCAATGGGCACACAGTACAGCAAGAGCAATGGGCACACAGTACAGCAAAAGCAATGGGCACACAGTACTGCAAGAGCAATGGGCACACAGTACAGCAAGAGCAATGGGCACACAGTACAGCAAGAGCAATGGGCACACAGTACTGCAAGAGCAATGGGCACACAGTACAGCAAAAGCAAAGGGCACACAGTACTGCAAGAGCAATGGGCACACAGTACAGCAAGAGCAATGGGCACACGGTACTGCAAGAGCAATGGGCACACAGTACAGCAAGAGCAATGGGCACACAGTACTGCAAGAGCAATGGGCACACAGTAGAGCAAGAGCAATGGCACACAGTCCTGCAAGAGCAATGGGCACACAGTACAGCAAGAGCAATGGCACACAGTCCTGCAAGAACAATGGGCACACAGTACAGCAAGAACAATGGGCACACAGTACAGCAAGAGCAATGGGCAAACTGTACTGCAAGAGCAATGGGCACACAGTACAGCAAGAGCAATGGGCACACAGTACAGCAAGAGCAATGGGCACACAGTACAGCAAGAGCAATGGGCACACAGTACAGGAAAAGCAATGGGCACACAGTAGAGCAAGAGCAATGGGCACACAGTACTGCAAGAGCAATGGGCACACAGTACAGCAAGAGCAATGGGCACACAGTACAGCAAAAGCAATGGCACACAGTACAGCAAGACCAATGGGCACACAGTACTGCAAGAGCAATGGGCACACAGTACTGAAAGAGCAATGGGCACACAGTACAGCAAAAGCAATGGCACACAGTACTGCAAGAGCAATGGGTACACAGTACAGCAAAAGCAATGGGCACACAGTACTGCAAGAGCAATGGGCACACAGTACTGAAAGAGCAATGGGCACACAGTACAGCAAGAGCAATGGGCACACAGTACTGCAAGAGCAATGGGCACACAGTACAGCAAGAGCAATGGGCACACAGTACAGCAAGAGCAATGGGCACACAGTACTGAAAGAGCAATGGGCACACTGTACTGAAAGAGCAATGGGCACAGAGTACTGCAAGAGCAAGGGGCACACAGTACAGCAAGAGCAATGGCACACAGTACTGCAAGAGCAATGGGCACACAGTACAGCAATAGAAATGGGCACACAGTACAGCAAGAGCAATGGGCACACAGTACAGCAAGAGCAATGGGCACACAGTACAGCAAGAGCAATGGGAACACAGTACTTCAAGAGCAATGGGCACACAGTACAGCAAAAGCAATGGCACACAGTACTGCAAGAGCAATGGGCACACAGTACAGCAAGAGCAATGGGCACACAGTAAAGCAAGAGCAATGGGCACACAGTACAGCAAGAGCAATGGGCACACAGTACTTCAAGAGCAATGGACACACAGTACAGCAAAAGCAATGGCACACAGTACTGCAAGAGCAATGGGCACACAGTACAGCAAAAGCAATGGGCACACAGTACTGCAAGAGCAATGGGCACACATTACAGCAAGAGCAATGGGCACACAGTACAGCAAGAGCAATGGGCACACAGTACAGTAAGAGCAATGGGCACACAGTAGAGCAAAAGCAATGGGCACACAGTACTGCAAGAGCAATGGGCACACAGTACAGCAAAAGCAATGGGCACACAGTACTGCAAGAGCAATGGGCACACAGTACAGCAAGAGCAATGGGCACACAGTACAGCAAGAGCAATGGGCACACAGTACTGCAAAAGCAATGGGCAAACAGTACAGCAAGAGCAATGGGCACACAGTACAGCAAAAGCAATGGGAACACAGTACAGCAAGAGCAATGGGCACACAGTACAGCAAGAGCAATGGGCACACAGTACAGCAAAAGCAATGGGCACACAGTACAGCAAGAGCAATGGGCACACAGTACAGCAAAAGCAATGGGCACTCAGTACAGCAAGAGCAATGGGCACACGGTACAGCAAAAGTAATGGGCACACAGTACAGCAAGAGCAATGGGCACACAGTACAGCAAAAGCAAAGGGCACACAGTACAGCAAGAGCAATGGGCACACAGTACAGCAAAAGCAATGGGCACACAGTACTGCAAGAGCAATGGGCACACAGTACAGCAAAAGTAATGGGCACACAGTACAGCAAGAGCAATGGGCACACAGTACAGCAAAAGCAATGGGCACACAGTACAGCAAGAGCAATGCGCACACTGTACAGCAAAAGCAATGGGCACACAGTACAGCAAGAGCAATGGGCACACAGTACAGCAAAAGCAATGGGCACACAGTACAGCAAGAGCAATGGGCACACAGCACAGCAAAAGCAAAGGGCACACAGTACAGCAAGAGCAATGGGCACACAGTACAGCAAAAGCAATGGGCACACAGTACAGCAAGAGCAATGGGCACACAGTACAGCAAGAGCAATGGGCGCACAGTACAGCAAGAGCAATGGGCACACAGTACTGCAAGAGCAATGGGCACACAGTACAGCAAAAGCAATGGGCACACAGTACAGCAAGAGCAATGGGCACACAGTACAGCAAAAGCAATGGGCACACAGTACAGCAAGAGCAATGGGCACACAGTACAGCAAGAGCAATGGGCACACAGTACAGCAAGAGCAATGGGCACACAGTACAGCAAGAGCAATGGGCACACAGTATAGCAAAAGCAATGGGCACACAGTACAGCAAGAGCAATGGGCACACAGTACAGCAAAAGCAATGGGCACACAGTACAGCAAAAGCAATGGGCACACAGTACAGCAAGAGCAATGGGCACACAGTACTGCAAGAGCAATGGGCACACAGTACAGCAAAAGCAATGGGCACACAGTACAGCAAGAGCAATGGGCACACAGTACAGCAAAAGCAATGGGCACACAGTGCAGCAAGAGCAATGGGCACACAGTACAGCAAAAGCAATGGGCACACAGTACAGCAAGAGCAATGGGCACACAGTACAGCAAAAGCAATGGGCACACAGTACAGCAAGAGCAATGGGCACACAGTACTGCAAGAGCAATGAGCACACAGTACTGCAAGAGCAATGGGCACACAGTACAGCAAGAGCAATGGGCACACAGTACAGCAAGAGCAATGGGCACACAGTACTGCAAGAGCAATGGGCACACAGTACAGCAAGAGCAATGGGCACACAGTACAGCAAAAGCAATGAGCACACAGTACTGCAAGAGCAATGGGCACACAGTACAGCAAGAGCAATGGGCACACAGTACAGCAAGAGCAATGGGCACACAGTACTGCAAAAGCAATGGGCGCACAGTACAGCAAGAGCAATGGGCACACAGTACAGCAAGAGCAATGGGCACACAGTACTGCAAAAGCAATGGGCACACAGTACAGCAAGAGCAATGGGCACACAGTACTGCAAGAGCAATGAGCACACAGTACAGCAAGAGCAATGGGCACACAGTACAGCAAGAGCAATGGGCACACAGTACTGCAAGAGCAATGGGCACACAGTACTGCAAGAGCAATGGGCACACAGTACATCAAAAGCATGGGCACAGAGTACTGCAAGAGCAATGGGCACACAGTACAGCAAGAGCAATGGGCACACAGTACTGCAAGAGCAATGGGCACACAGTACAGCAAGAGCAATGGGCAGACAGTACTGCAAGAGCAATGAGCTCACAGTACTGCAAGAGCAATGGGCACACAGTACTGCACAGTACAGCAAGAGCAATGGGCACACAGTACAGCAAGAGCAATGGGCACACAGTACAGCAAGAGCAATGGGCACACAGTACAGCAAGAGCAATGGGCACACAGTACAGCAAAAGCAATGGGCACACAGTACAGCAAGAGCAATGGGCACACAGTACAGCAAATGCAATGGGCACACAGTACAGCAAAATCAATGGGCACAGTACAGCAAGAGCAATGGGCACACAGTACTGCAAGAGCAATGGGCACACAGTACAGCAAAAGCAATGGGCACACAGTACAGCAAGAGCAATGGGCACACAGTACAGCAAAAGCAATGGGCACACAGTACAGCAAGAGCAATGGGCACACAGTACAGCAAAAGCAATGGGCACACAGTACAGCAAGAGCAATGGGCACACAGTACAGCAAAAGCAATGGGCACACAGTACAGCAAAATCAATGGGCACAGTACAGCAAGAGCAATGGGCACACAGTACTGCAAGAGCAATGGGCACACAGTACAGCAAAAGCAATGGGCACACAGTACAGCAAGAGCAATGGGCACACAGTACAGCAAAAGCAATGGGCACACAGTACAGCAAGAGCAATGGGCACACAGTACAGCAAAAGCAATGGGCACACAGTACAGCAAGAGCAATGGGCACACAGTACAGCAAAAGCAATGGGCACACAGTACAGCAAGAGCAATGGGCACACAGTACAGCAAAAGCAATGGGCACACTGTACAGCAAGAGCAATGGGCACACAGTACAGCAAAAGCAAAGGGCACACAGTACTGCAAGAGCAATGGGCACACAGTACAGCAAGAGCAATGGGCACACAGTACAGCAAGAGCAATGGGCACACAGTACTGCAAGAGCAATGGGCACACAGTACAGCAAAAGCAAAGGGCACACAGTACTGCAAGAGCAATGGGCACACAGTACAGCAAGAGCAATGGGCACACAGTACTGCAAGAGCAATGGGCACACAGTACAGCAAGAGCAATGGGCACACAGTACTGCAAGAGCAATGGGCACACAGTAGAGCAAGAGCAATGGCACACAGTCCTGCAAGAGCAATGGGCACACAGTACAGCAAGAGCAATGGCACACAGTCCTGCAAGAACAATGGGCACACGGTACAGCAAGAACAATGGGCACACAGTACAGCAAGAGCAATGGGCAAACTGTACTGCAAGAGCAATGGGCACACAGTACAGCAAGAGCAATGGGCACACAGTACAGCAAGAGCAATGGGCACACAGTACAGCAAGAGCAATGAGCACACAGTACAGCAAGAGCAATGGGCACACAGTACAGCAAGAGCAATGGGCACACAGTACTGCAAGAGCAATGGGCACACAGTACAGCAAGAGCAATGGGCACACACTACAGCAAAAGCAATGGCACACAGTACAGCAAGACCAATGGGCACACAGTACTGCAAGAGCAATGGGCACACAGTACTGAAAGAGCAATGGGCACACAGTACAGCAAAAGCAACGGCACACAGTACTGCAAGAGCAATGGGCACACAGTACAGCAAAAGCAATGGGCACACAGTACTGCAAGAGCAATGGGCACACAGTACAGCAATAGAAATGGGCACACAGTACAGCAAGAGCAATGGGCACACAGTACAGCAAGAGCAATGGGCACACAGTACAGCAAGAGCAATGGGAACACAGTACTTCAAGAGCAATGGGCACACAGTACAGCAAAAGCAATGGCACACAGTACTGCAAGAGCAATGGGCACACAGTACAGCAAGAGCAATGGGCACACAGTAAAGCAAGAGCAATGGGCACACAGTACAGCAAGAGCAATGGGCACACAGTACTTCAAGAGCAATGGACACACAGTACAGCAAAAGCAATGGCACACAGAACTGCAAGAGCAATGGGCACACAGTACAGCAAAAGCAATGGGCACACAGTACTGCAAGAGCAATGGGCACACATTACAGCAAGAGAAATGGGCACACAGTACAGCAAGAGCAATGGGCACACAGTACAGTAAGAGCAATGGGCACACAGTAGAGCAAAAGCAATGGGCACACAGTACTGCAAGAGCAATGGGCACACAGTACAGCAAAAGCAATGGGCACACAGTACTGCAAGAGCAATGGGCACACAGTACAGCAAGAGCAATGGGCACGCAGTACAGCAAGAGCAATGGGCACACAGTACTGCAAAAGCAATGGGCAAACAGTACAGCAAGAGCAATGGGCACACAGTACAGCAAAAGCAATGGGAACACAGTACAGCAAGAGCAATGGGCACACAGTACAGCAAGAGCAATGGGCACACAGTACAGCAAAAGCAATGGGCACACAGTACAGCAAGAGCAATGGGCACACAGTACAGCAAAAGCAATGGGCACTCAGTACAGCAAGAGCAATGGGCACACGGTACAGCAAAAGTAATGGGCACACAGTACAGCAAGAGCAATGGGCACACAGTACAGCAAAAGCAATGGGCACACAGTACAGCAAAAGCAAAGGGCACACAGTACAGCAAGAGCAATGGGCACACAGTACAGCAAAAGCAATGGGCACACAGTACTGCAAGAGCAATGGGCACACAGTACAGCAAAAGTAATGGGCACACAGTACAGCAAGAGCAATGGGCACACAGTACAGCAAAAGCAATGGGCACACAGTACAGCAAGAGCAATGCGCACACTGTACAGCAAAAGCAATGGGCACACAGTACAGCAAGAGCAATGGGCACACAGTACAGCAAAAGCAATGGGCACACAGTACAGCAAGAGCAATGGGCACACAGCACAGCAAAAGCAAAGGGCACACAGTACAGCAAGAGCAATGGGCACACAGTACAGCAAAAGCAATGGGCACACAGTACAGCAAGAGCAATGGGCACACAGTACAGCAAGAGCAATGGGCACACAGTACAGCAAGAGCAATGGGCACACAGTACTGCAAGAGCAATGGGCACACAGTACAGCAAAAGCAATGGGCACACAGTACAGCAAGAGCAATGGGCACACAGTACAGCAAAAGCAATGGGCACACAGTACAGCAAGAGCAATGGGCACACAGTACAGCAAGAGCAATGGGCACACAGTACAGCAAAAGCAATGGGCACACAGTACAGCAAGAGCAATGGGCACACAGTACAGCAAAAGCAATGGGCACACAGTACAGCAAGAGCAATGGGCACACAGTACAGCAAAAGCAATGGGCACACAGTACAGCAAAAGCAATGGGCACACAGTACAGCAAGAGCAATGGGCACACAGTACTGCAAGAGCAATGGGCACACAGTACAGCAAAAGCAATGGGCACACAGTACAGCAAGAGCAATGGGCACACAGTACAGCAAAAGCAATGGGCACACACTACAGCAAGAGCAATGGGCACACAGTACAGCAAAAGCAATGGGCACACAGTACAGCAAGAGCAATGGGCACACAGTACAGCAAAAGCAATGGGCACACAGTACAGCAAGAGCAATGGGCACACAGTACAGCAAAAGCAATGGGCACACAGTACAGCAAGAGCAATGGGCACACAGTACAGCAAAAGCAATGGGCACACAGTACTGCAAGAGCAATGGGCACACAGTACAGCAAGAGCAATGGGCACACAGTACAGCAAGAGCAATGGGCACACAGTACTGCAAGAGCAATGGGCACACAGTACAGCAAAAGCAAAGGGCACACAGTACTGCAAGAGCAATGGGCACACAGTACAGCAAGAGCAATGGGCACACAGTACTGCAAGAGCAATGGGCACACAGTACAGCAAGAGCAATGGGCACACAGTACTGCAAGAGCAATGGGCACACAGTAGAGCAAGAGCAATGGCACACAGTCCTGCAAGAGCAATGGGCACACAGTACAGCAAGAGCAATGGCACACAGTCCTGCAAGAACAATGGGCACACAGTACAGCAAGAACAATGGGCACACAGTACAGCAAGAGCAATGGGCAAACTGAACTGCAAGAGCAATGGGCACACAGTACAGCAAGAGCAATGGGCACACAGTACAGCAAGAGCAATGGGCACACAGTACAGCAAGAGCAATGAGCACACAGTACAGCAAGAGCAATGGGCACACAGTACTGCAAGAGCAATGGGCACACAGTACAGCAAGAGCAATGGGCACACAGTACAGCAAAAGCAATGGGCACACAGTACAGCAAGAGCAATGGGCACACAGTACTGCAAGAGCAATGGGCACACAGTACAGCAAGAGCAATGGGCACACAGTACAGCAAAAGCAATGGCACACAGTACAGCAAGACCAATGGGCACACAGTACTGCAAGAGCAATGAGCACACAGTACAGCAAAAGCAATGGGCACACAGTACAGCAAGAGCAATGGGCACACAGTACTGCAAGACCAATGGGCACAGTACTGCAAGAGCAATGGGCACACAGTGCTGCAAGAGCAATGGGCACACAGTACAGCAAGAGCAATGGGCACACAGTACTGCAAGAGCAATGAGCACACAGTACTGCAAGAGCAATGGGCACACAGTACTGCAAGAGCAATGAGCACACAGTACAGCAAGAGCAATGGGCACACAGTACAGCAAGAGCAATGGGCACACAGTACAGCAAAAGCAATGGGCACACAGTACAGCAAAAACAATGGCACACAGTACTGCAAGAGCAATGGGCACACAGTACAGCAAAAGCAATTGGCACACAGTACAGCAAGAGCAATGGGCACACAGTACAGCAAGAGCAATGGGCACACAGTACTGCAAGAGCAATGGGCACACAGTACTGAAAGAGCAATGGGCACACAGTCCTGCAAGAGCAATGGGCACACAGTACAGCAAAAGCAATGGCACACAGTACTGCAAGAGCAATGGGCACACAGTACTGAAAGAGCAATGGGCACACAGTCCTGCAAGAGCAATGGGCACACAGTACAGCAAAAGCAATGGGCACACAGTACTGAAAGAGCAATGGGTACACAGTACAGCAAAAGCAATGGGTATACAGTACAGCAAGAGCAATGGGCACACAGTACTGAAAGAGCAATGGGCACACATTACAGCAAGAGCAATGGGTACACAGTACATCAAAAGCAATGGGTACACAGTACAGCAAGAGCAATGGGCACCCAGTACAGCAAGAGCAATGGGCACACAGTACTGAAAGAGCAATGGGCACACAGTACTGAAAGAGCAATGGGCACACAGTACAGCAAATGCAATGGGCACACAGTACTGCAAGAGCAATGGGCACACAGTACTGAAAGAGCAATGGGCACACAGTACAGCAAGAGCAATGGGCACACAGTACTGCAAGAGCAATGGGTACACAGTACTGAAAGAGCAATGGGCACACAGTACAGCAAGAGCAATGGGCACACAGTACAGCAAGAGCAATGGCACACAGTCCTGCAAGAGCAATGGGCACACAGTACAGCAAAAGCAATGGGCACACAGTACTGCAAGAGCAATGGGCACACAGTAGAGCAAGAGCAATGGGCACACAGTACAGCAAAAGCAATGGGCACACAGTACTGCAAGAGCAATGGGCACACAGTACAGCAAGAGCAATGGGCACACAGTACTGCAAGAGCAATGGGCACACAGTACAGCAAGAGCAATGGGCACACAGTACTGCAAGAGCAATGAGCACACAGTACAGCAAAAGCAATGGGCACACAGTACAGCAAGAGCAATGGGCACACAGTACTGCAAGACCAATGGGCACAGTACTGCAAGAGCAATGGGCACACAGTACTGCAAGAGCAATGGGCACACAGTACAGCAAGAGCAATGGGCACACAGTACTGCAAGAGCAATGAGCACACAGTACTGCAAGAGCAATGGGCAAACAGTACTGCAAGAGGAATGAGCACACAGTACAGCAAGAGCAATGGGCACACAGTACAGCAAGAGCAATGGGCACACAGTACAGCAAGAGCAATGAGCACACAGTACAGCAAGAGCAATGGGCACACAGTACAGCTAAAGCAATGGAACACAGTACAGCAAGAGCAATGGGCACACAGTACAGCAAGAGCAATGGGCACACAGTACAGCAAGAGCAATGGGCACACAGTACAGCAAGAGCAATGGGCACACAGTACAGCAAGAGCAATGGGCACACAGTACAGCAAGAGCAATGAGCACACAGTACAGCAAGAACAATGGGCACACAGTACAGCAAGAGCAATGGGCACACAGTACAGCAAGAGCAATGAGCACACAGTACAGCAAGAGCAATGGGCACACAGTACAGCTAAAGCAATGGCACACAGTACAGCAAGAGCAATGGGCACACAGTACAGCAAGAGCAATGGGCACACAGTACAGCAAGAGCAATGAGCACACAGACAAGCAAGAGCAATGGGCACACAGTACAGCAAGAGCAATGGGCACACAGTACTGCAAGAGCAATGGGCACACAGTACTGAAAGAGCAATGGGCACACAGTACAGCAAGAGCAATGGGCACACAGTACAGCAAAAGCAATGGGCACACAGTACTGCAAGAGCAATGGGCACACAGTACTGAAAGAGCAATGGGCACACAGTACAGCAAGAGCAATGGGCACACAGTACAGCAAAAGCAATGGGCACACAGTACAGCAAAAGCAATGGGTACACAGTACAGCAAGAGCAATGGGCACACAGTACTGCAAGAGCAATGGGCACACAGAACTGCAAGAGCAATGGGCACACAGTACTGAAAGAGCAATGGGCACACAGTACAGCAAGAGCAATGGGCACACAGTACAGCAAGAGCAATGGGCACACAGTACAGCAAAAGCAATGGGCACACAGTACTGCAAGAGCAATGGGCACACAGTACAGCAAGAGCAATGGGCACACAGTACTGCAAGAGCAATGGGCACACAGTACTGCAAGAGCAATGGGCACACAGTACTGCAAGAGCAATGGGCACACAGTACTGCAAGAGCAATGGGCACACAGTACAGCAAGAGCAATGGGCACACAGTACTGCAAGAGCAATGGGCACACAGTACAGCAAGAGCAATGGGCACACAGTACAGCAAGAGCAATGAGCACAAAGTACAGCAAGAGCAATGGGCACACAGTACAGCAAGAGCAATGGGCACACAGTACAGCAAGAGCAATGGGCACACAGTACAGCAAGAGCAATGGGCGCACAGTACTTAAAGAGCAATGGGCACACAGTACAGCAAAAGCAATGGGCACACAGTACTGCAAGAGCAATGGGCACACAGTACATCAAAAGCATGGGCACACAGTACAGCAAGAGCAATGGGCACACAGTACTGCAAGAGCAATGGGCACACAGTACTGCAAGGGCAATGGGCACACAGTACAGCAAGAGCAATGGGCACACAGTACAGCAAGAGCAATGGGCACACAGTACAGCAAGAGCAATGGGCACATAGTACTGCAAGAGCAATGGGCACATAGTACAGCAAAAGCAATGGCACACAGTACAGCAAGAGCAATGAGCACACAGTACTGCAAGAGCAATGGGCACAGAGTACTGCAAGAGCAATGGGCACCCAGTACTGCAAAAGCAATGGCACACAGTACAGCAAGAGCAATGGGCACACAGTACAGCAAGAGCAATGGGCAGACAGTACTGCAAGAGCAATGGGCACACAGTACTGCAAAAGCAATGGGCACACAGTACTGCAAGAGCAATGGGCAGACAGTACAGCAAAAGCAATGGGCACACAGTACAGCAAGAGCAATGGGCAGACAGTACAGCAAGAGCAATGGGCAGACAGTACTGCAAGAGCAATGGGCACACAGTACTGCAAGAGCAATGGGCACACAGTACTGCAAGAGCAATGGGCACACAGTACAGCAAGAGCAATGGGCACACAGTACTGCAAGAGCAATGGGCACACAGTACTGCAAGAGCAATGGGCACACAGTAGAGCAAGAGCAATGGGCACACAGTACAGCAAGAGCAATGGGCACACAGTACAGCAAGAGCAATGGGCACACAGTACAGCAAGAGCAATGGGCACACAGTACAGCAAGAGCAATGGGCACACAGTACAGCAAGAGCAATGGGCACACAGTACTGCAAAAGCAATGGCACACAGTACAGCAAGAGCAATGGGCACACAGTACAGCAAGAGCAATGGGCACACAGTACAGCAAGAGCAATGGGCACACAGTACAGCAAAAGCAATGGCACACAGTACTGCAAGAGCAATGGCACACAGTACAGCAAGAGCAATGGGCACACAGTACAGCAAGAGCAATGGGCACACAGTACTGCAAAAGCAATGGCACACAGTACAGCAAGAGCAATGGGCACACAGTACAGCAAGAGCAATGGGCACACAGTACAGCAAGAGCAATGGGCACACAGTACAGCAAGAGCAATGGGCACACAGTACTGCAAGAGCAATGGGCACACAGTACTGCAAAAGCAATGGGCACACAGTACAGCAAGAGCAATGGGCACACAGTACAGCAAAAGCAATGGCACACAGTACTGCAAGAGCAATGGCACACAGTACAGCAAAAGCAATGGGCACACAGTACAGCAAACGCAATGGGCACACAGTACTGCAAGAGCAATGGGCACACAGTACTGCAAGAGCAATGGGCAGACAGTACTGCAAGAGCAATGGGTACACAGTACAGCAAGAGCAATGGGCACACAGTACAGCAAAAGCAATGGCACACAGTACAGCAAGAGCAATGGGCACACAGTACAGCAAGAGCAATGGGCACACAGTACTGCAAGAGCAATGGGCACACAGTACTGCAAGAGCAATGGGCACACAGTACTGTAAGAGCAATGGGCACACAGTACAGCAAAAGCAATGGGCACACAGTACAGCAAGAGCAATGGGCACACAGTACTGCAAGAGCAATGGGCACACAGTACAGCAAGAGCAATGGGCACACAGTACAGCAAGAGCATTGGGCACACAGTACTGCAAGAGCAATGGGCACACAGTACAGCAAAAGCAATGGGCACACAGTACAGCAAAAGCAATGGGCACACAGTACAGCAAAAGCAATGGGCACACAGTACTGCAAAAGCAATGGGCACACAGTACTGCAAGAGCAATGGGCACACATTTTCTTCTTCCAGTTATCAAAACGTAATTCAAAGTTGTACGTGATGTCAGGTATGTAATCTTACAACCTGAACTTTGAAGGACAAGATTGGCTGACATAGGAAATCGTGGATGGCTAGAGATATTAATGGTCCAGACAGGAAAAGAAACATGTGACAGGTATGGATAGGTGGGATCGAGTTGAAGAATGCCTAGAGGGTGATGCCTAGGTACTACTCAGTCAGTGGTGAAGCGGTGATCATTATGAGGGCAAGGTGGAAGACGTTGACTCCACAGAATTCAGCAAAGTCTTTGATAAGGGTTGTATGGCAGGCTGATCCAGGTTAGATCCCATTGGATCCAGACTGAACAAACCAATTGGACACATTAGAGACAGAGGGTGGAGCAGAGAGTGTTTTTCAAACTGGACGTCTGTGATATGCTGCGGGATAAAGCTGTCGTCCGTCAGTGAATGAGTTAGCATGGTTGGCAAGGTTGCAGGTGACACTACATTTGATTCCTTAGTGGACAATGAGGAAGTTCATCGATGATTACAACGTGAACCTTTTTTTTTAAACTTTATTTAAGATTTTAGAACATGAATAACATATAGGATTACATTAAAAAAAATTAAGAATAAAGTTAAAGAAAAGTGAGTATAAAGGTGGAAAGAAGATGGCGACAAAAAAAGAAAAATCGAAAGCAACGGTAAGAAGAGAGGAAGAGAAGACAACGGAGGAAGAAGGTGAAGGCCTTACCTGTTCGAAGAGGCCCGCTGTGGAGAGAGAAACCCGCTCCCTCAGGTCGGTAGATAATGGACTACAAAAATGGCTCGTTGAGCCGAGTAAAAGTGCGCAACCGCGCATGAGAAAAAACACACCGACGGGAGGGGTGACCAGCTGGGGAGTCGATCTCCACAGCCGGCAACGACAGCTGCAGAACACCTGCAGCAAGAAGAGAACACAGAAGACAATGGAATCAAGAAAGAAGAGAAGAAAAGGGCAACAAAGAAACAACAGATGGCCAACCCAGAGGAAGAAGAAGAGGAAGAGGAAGAATACAGTGAAATAGAAGAAGAAAAGAAAGGCAAGATAAAGGAGGTACTTTCTCTTATTAAAGGATACATGGAGTCATTTAAAGAATGGCAAACACAAGAATTTAATGATTTAAGAAAAAGAATAAACAACACAGAAGAGAAAATGAATAAAATAGATATGACCTTAACAGAAATGGGAAAGAAAATGGACAAGATGGAAGAGCGGGCAGTAGCAGCAGAAATGGAGGTAGAAGACTTAAAAAAGAAATTGGAGGAATCTAATAAAAAAGCGATAGAGACACAAGAACTGTTAGCTCAAAAAATAGATATAATGGAAAATTATAACAGAAAAAATAACATAAAGATAGTGGGCCTTAAGGAAGATGAAGAAGGCAAGAATATGAGGGAGTTTATAAAAGATTGGATCCCTAAGACCCTAGGATGTCCAGAACTACAGCAAGAAATGGAAATAGAAAGGGCACATAGAGCATTGGCCTCTAAACCACAACCACAACAAAAACCAAGATCTATTGTAGTAAAATTCCTAAGATATACTACAAGAGAAAAGGTACTGGAGAAGACAATGGAAAAAGTAAGAGAGGGCAACAAACCACTGGAGTATAAAGGGCAAAAAATCTTCATTTATCCAGATATAAGCTTTGAACTCCTAAAGAAGAGAAAGGAGTTCAATACAGCAAAGGCGATTTTATGGAAGAAAGGGTATAAATTTATACTAAAGCATCCAGCGGTATTGAAAATATTTATTCCAGGACAACAAAACAGACTATTCTCAGACCCAGAAGAAGCACGAAAATTTGCAGACCAATTACAAAAATAGACTGAGGGATGAAGACGGGTAACGAGAGTAAAAATGATCACGATTGATATGTATGTGGGTAAAGAGGTATAAGAGTGAATAGATAAAATGTGCATACGTGAATTAGAGGAAAATATAGATAGTATAGACAAGAATGAATAAGGGAAGGTAATGGAATAGAGAGAATAAGGAGGGAATTAAAAGAGTGACCTTTGTTACATATGAAAAGTGAAATCTTTTCTGGGGAGGGCTGGGGGGGGGAGAAATAGCGGTCACTGCAAAATCAGTTGACGCTTGCGAGTGAATTCGCAAACCCAAATGGAGAGGGGAGATGTGGTTGTCCGACAAGGGATAAAGGACAACTCAGGAGGGGAAGGGGAGATTGGGGATAAAGAAGATATAAATAGGAGAATAAGGAAAATGTTGGATGTTGTAGGAATGTTGTCTTATAAAGAGTTGAAAATAAGAAAACAGAAATGGAAAAGGAGGAAAGGTAATGATGGAAAAACGGAAGGAGAAGATAAACAAAGTATAAAATGGCTACGCTGAACTATATGACTTTAAATATTAATGGAATACATAACCAAATTAAAAGGAAGAAACTACTAAATTTACTGAAAAAGGAAAAAATTGATATAGCATTTGTCCAAGAAACACACTTAACTGAATTGGAGCACAAGAAATTAAAGAGAGATTGGGTAGGACATGTAACAGCAGCATCGTATAATTCAAAAGCAAGAGGAGTGGCTATATTAATTAGTAAAAAGGTGCCATTTAAAATAGAAGAGGAAATAATAGATCCAGCAGGGAGATATGTTATGATAAAATGTCAGATATATTCGGAGTTTTGGAATCTACTTAATGTATATTCACCTAACGAAGAAGATCAAAAGTTTATGCAAGATATCTTTTTGAAGGTAGCTAATACGCAAGGGAACATACTAATAGGAGGGGATTTCAACCTGAATTTGGATCCAAATATGGATAAAACGGGGAAAAAAATTAACAGGAAGAACAAAGTAACCAAATTTATAATTAAATCAATGCAAGAAATGAAACTTTTGGATATATGGAGGAAACTAAACCCAAAAGAAAAGGAATACTCATACTACTCGGCTAGACATAAAACATACTCAAGAATAGACCTATTTTTGTTATCAGCTAGTATGCAGGATAGAGTAAGAAAAACAGAATATAAAGCGAGAATACTATCGGACCATTCACCCTTAATATTGACAGTAAAGCTAGAGGACATCCCTCCAAGAATGTATAGATGGAGATTAAACCCCATGCTACTTAAAAGACAGGATTTTAGAGAATTTATTGAAAAACAATTAAAAATGTATTTTGAAGTAAATACGGAATCAGTGGAAGATAAGTTTATACTATGGGACGCAATGAAGGCATTCATTAGAGGGCAAATAATAAGCTATGTAACCAAGATGAAGAAGGACTATAATCAGGAAACAGAGCAGTTGGAAAGGGAAATAGTAAACATAGAAAAAAAATTAGCAATGAAGGAAGAT
Source organism: Narcine bancroftii (assembly GCF_036971445.1). NCBI lineage: Eukaryota > Metazoa > Chordata > Chondrichthyes > Torpediniformes > Narcinidae > Narcine > Narcine bancroftii. The sequence continues at coordinate 24,840,846 of NC_091479.1, read as the reverse complement.
ACAACTAAAAGAAGAGAATTGGCTGATAAAAAAATAAAATATGAAACATTACAAACATATAAGGTAGAGAAGAATATAATGAAGACAAAACAGAAATATTATGAACTAGGGAAAAAAACGCACAAAATCCTAGCATGGCAGCTTAAGACAGAACAAGCTAAGAAAATGGTATTGGCATCAAGGAAAAAAGACAAACAAATTACATATAATCCAAAAGAAATTAAGGAAAACTTTAGAGAATTCTATGAACAATTATACCGAACTGAAAACGAAGGGAAAGAAGAGAAAATAGAGGAATTTTTGACTAAAATTGAACTACCAAAACTACAAATAGAGGAACAAAATAAATTAACAGAACCATTTGGAATAGTAGAAATACAAGAGATAATAAAAAAATTACCAAATAATAAGACACCAGGAGAGGATGGATTTCCAATAGAATTCTACAAAACATTTAAAGACTTATTAATACCGCCCCTCCTGGATGTAATCAACCAGATTGATGAAAAACAAAGCTTACCAGATTCATGTAAAACAGCAATAATTACAGTAATACTAAAACAAGGGAATGATCCACTCTTACCAGCATCATATAGACCAATATCTTTGCTAAACGCAGACTATAAGATAATAGCTAAACTATTAGCAAACAGATTAGCAGAACAGGTACCGAAAATGGTAAATTTAGACCAAACTGGATTTATCAAAAAAAGACGCACAACAGACAATATTTGTAAATTTATTAACTTAATTCATGCAGTACAAGGAAATAAAGCACCTGCAGTAGCAGTTGCTTTAGACGCAGAGAAGGCCTTCGACAGAGTAGAATGGAATTATTTGTTCAAAGTATTGCAAAAATTCAGTTTACCGGAGAAGTATATTAATTGGATTAAAGCATTATATAAGGGACCATTAGCGAAAGTGACAGTAAATGGACATGTATCAAACCAATTTAACTTAAGCAGGTCAACGCGGCAGGAATGCCCACTATCACCTTTATTGTTTGCGCTAGCCATAGAACCACTAGCAGAATTGATAAGAATAGATAATAATATAAAAGGAATAAAAATAAAAGACAGGGAATATAAAATCAGTCTATTTGCGGATGATGTTATAGTGTACTTAACAGAACCAGAACTATCAATAAAAGAATTATATAAGAAATTGAAGGAATATGGAGAAGTGTCGGGTTACAAGATAAACGTAAATAAAAGTGAAGCAATGCCTATGAATAATGCGGATTTCTCAAAATTTAAGAAGGAATCTCCATTCAGATGGCAAATGCAGGCAATAAGATACCTAGGTGTACAAATAAACAAAAATCTAGGCCAATTATATAAACTCAATTATAATCCACTAATGAAAAAATTACAGGAGCATTTAGAGCATTGGAAAGATCTACCACTAACACTGATAGGAAGGATAAACTGAATTAAAATGAACATTTTTCCAAGGATATTATACTTATTTCAGGCACTGCCAATACAACTGACAGAAAAATTCTTCAAAGAGTTAAAGAAAATAATAAGGAAATTTTTATGGAGAGGGGGGAAACCGAGGATAGCACTAGATAAATTGACAGAATGGTATAAACAAGGAGGCTTACAATTGCCAAACTTTAAAAATTATTATAGAGCCGCACAATTAAGATACCTATCAGATTTTTATCAAACAAGGGAAAAACCAGACTGGACGAGATTAGAATTAGATAAAATAGGGGAAAAGATACCTGAACATATATTATATAAATAGGACGAAAAATTGGTACAACATAGAACTTCTCCAGTATTACATCATCTCCTCAATATTTGGAAGAAGATCCATGTAGAAAGAAATAAAACAAATTATCAATTACCAAAACTAATATTGACGCAAAATAAGCTACTCCCTTTTACAATAGACAACCTTTCCTTTAGAGAATGGGAAAAAAAAGGGATTAAAAGAATAGAAAATTGTTTTTCAGGAAGTAGATTCTTATCCTTTGAACAAATGAGAGATAAGTACAATATAACTGGAGATACAGCGCTGGCATATTACCAACTGAGATCCTACTTGAAGGATAAATTAGGAAGCAATCTGAGTTTACCAGAGGGAAGCAACCTTGAATATGTGATTACAGATACAATGTTAATCAAAAGATTTATAACAAATATGTATATTAAACTGCAAGAAAAGGAGAATGAGGAAACAAATGGTAAAACTAAACAAAAATGGGAACAAGATTTAAATATAAAGATAAAAAAGGAAACATGGGAGAAATTATGTTCTGGAACGATGAGAAATACAATAAATACGAGGCTACGTATGATACAATATAATTGGTTACACAGACTATACATTACACCGCAAAAGTTAAATAAATGGGACCCAACAGTATCTGATAGATGTTTTCGATGTAAAAAAGAAATGGGAACAACAATTCATGCAATCTGGATATGTGAGAGAGTAGAAAAATTTTGGGATGATCTCAATCAGATATTAAATAAAATAACAGAAAACAATATACCAAAGAATCCTGAGATCTTTCTCCTAAGTAACATAAAAAACAAAGAATTTGGAATTGATTTGGAGGATGCACAAAAAAGATTTGTTAAGATAGCTCTAGCCGTAGCAAAAAAATGTATTATGTCAACCTGGAAATTGGAAGATAATTTGAAAATACAACAATGGTATATAGAAATGAATAAATGTATTCCATTAGAAAAAATAACATATAGTTTAAGAAATAATATTGAAATATTCGAACAAGTATGGGAGCCTTACATTAAATACAATAGCGAAAACCTACCGGGGACAAACATTACCTAAGTTGATGGAAGGAGAAGGAAAGAAAAGAATGGACTCTGTAGAATTTCTGGTGTATTTTTGTTGAATGACAACATTGTCTGACTGAATTAATGCAACCTAGATTGTATACCTAAAATGGATGAGGGGGGGGGTGGGGGGGGTGGCTTGGGAGGAGGGAGGGGGGGGAGAAAAAGTCACTGTAAATGTGTGAAAAAGAAAAAGTGTATATCATGGCTATTGTGATTTATGGTGTGAAAAATAAAAAATTTTTAAAAAAAATTAAGAATAAAATAATAAAATTACAATACAGTATCAGTAATCTAAATAAACTATACCCTCCCCAATAATTATTACACATTAATAACCCAACTCAAATTAGTCCAACCCCCCCTTCCCCTCCCAAATAAAGAGTGAAGAATTAATAAAGTTAATAATATATGTGAGAAAAAACCCCACTTACAAAAAAAAACAAAAACATAACCGATTAAAATACTAACAAAATGAAAAGTAATTAATACTAAGATATCAGACTTAAAAAACATATTTAAATCAAACTTAAATGCATATATTTAACAAACGGAGTTAAGATGAAACATATATTTAACTCAAACTTAATATAAAAAATTTGTAAAGTTAGTAACATTATCTATCAAAAATTCTTAAACAATAATCAATTCTTAAAAAAAATTGTAGCATGAAAAAAAAGATGAAAAAAAACTTTCTCTATAGAGATAAACTTTCACCAAATATCAACTAACTTCACATCTATCATCATATTAGTCACATAAACCACCATCTTAAAACAAAATTCAAATCTCATTAAGCATTGTACAATTCAATTTTAGTACTCTTCCATCATTTTTCCCTTTCACTCTTGAATAGTTATCCAATAAAAGCTCCAATACCACATTGAAATATCCCCAATCATTATGTTAAAATTCAGATATCCAAATAATAAAAACACATCTACAACGAAATCTATATCTTCAACAAATGGAGCATAAACCACAAACAAAATTCAAGCCTCATTAAGAATTGTACAATTCAATTTATAACTTTCACCATTATTCCCTTCGTTATATAACTAAAATAGCAAAATAATATACACCAGAATTACCACTCCTTTCACCTTAAAGTTAAAGAAAAAATATTAAAAAAAACTTATCCATCCCATTCACACTTAAATTTCAAATATTCCTTATCTACTGAATAAACTTTACAAAAAAAACCACATCAATTTTTAGTTTTTTAAACAATCAAATACTTTCTTATGCTTTTTTTTTATATTTAAACAAAAGAAAAACCCCTTCACTCTTTAATCTAATAATACAAAAAAAAGGAAAAAAAACGGGTAGGAGGTTAAAAATACCCCCTCCCGTCTAAACCACGCAATGTGGTAACTCCCAAAAAAAAATGGGTGTGAGATAACTCACACATAGCAGATGACTTTCAGGAACTAGTGCCTATCCAGTTCTCTCCCCCAACTCTCACTTCATCTTAAACTAACATCATCATTATTTAATATCCCTTTTTTTTTTAAAAATTAGAAAAAAAAAGGACAACTCTTCTTTTAATCAGCTCCAACTGCCGAGTCACCATTACAACCATTCCTTCTGGAGCACGGCTCTTTTCTTCCATCTCTTGTCTCCTTAGAGATCGCGGCGGACTACGTCTCTGTTGAAACCGAGTAATTGGCAGCTCTTGACCAAATGCTATAGCTTCCTTTGGAGAATCAAAGAACTTTGGTTGGCAACCATCTTGAAAAACCTTCAAAACAGCTGGATATCTAAAGGTTGCCTTGTAACCTTTCTTCCACAACTCTTTAGCAGGATTGAATTCCCGTCATTGGAACATAACTTCTTGACTCAAATCCGCATAGAAGAAAACTCAATCATTTTGAATCATCAAGGGTGATTTTCTCTGTTGTGCATTTCTAATAGCCACTCATAAAATTATTTCTCTGTCGTAATAATTCAAACAACGAACCAAAACAGGTCTTGGACTTTGACCTGAAATAGGTCTTCTACGCAATTATACCTTCCGGGAAATGTTCTTGACCCAGCACCTGCGGAATCCATTCAGTAAAAAATTTTCTTGGGTCTGGTCCCTCCATACCTTCCGGCAAACCAATAATCTTTATATTGTTCCGTCTGGATTGGTTTTCCAAATAATCAATCTTTTTCACCAAATTTTTATTTTGAGTTTGTAAGTCTTCGACCATTTTGGTCACATCAAAAACTTGATCCCGTATTTCGTCTATATCTTCTTCACACGAATTAAATTTATCTCTCACTTCAAGTTTAAAAGCTCCAAACTCAGCCATCTGTTGAGAATGTATTTTCACCAGAGTATTAAACCTAGTACCAAGTTCAGTCATAATCTTGGATAATCCCTGCATTGTATAAGATAATTTAGATTCAAGATTCACAAAAATCTTTTCAATTGGAAGAGATTTTGGCTCAACAGATTCCTGCTTCTTCTGCATAACCAAAGGATCTTCTATTCCTTCCTTCATTCTGGTTGCCTTCCTTGTAGTATGACTGCGTGTGGAAACCCCAGCCACAGCCTCTCCAGCAATGACTGGAAGATGCTGGCCGGGGTTTTCCCCAGTCCATAATGTATTAAGTTTTCCCAGTACATCAAGTTTTATAGGTTCTTGTATCTCAAGAGATGCAGTTTGAAGCGCCACCTCTACAGTTGACAAATGCCTTTGAGTAACTCTTTGTTCTAAAGGCTGTTTGGCACCCTCTTTAGGGGGCTCTACCAATGTAACATAGAGCTCTACATCCGAACACTGTACCTCTCTCCTGGGATCCATTTCACGCTGAGTCCCGGTGTCTTTCCTGTAGGTAGGCTCCAAAACTTGAACTTTTGGAAAATGTAGTTTTTTGATGATCTGTTGTCGTTTTTTTTTGCTCTTTTCCACCAATTGTACCATCATAAGTTAAATTAACAGCACTGAAATTATCTAAACTTTTAAAGAATTTTAACGGGCATTTCTAGACAAAACAATAAGATAGAGTCAGGAAAGGGCTGGAAGGCACGTCTGATCCTTACGCCATCTTGCCACACCCCCCTACAACGTGAACTTAAACAACTGATGGAATGGGTAAGGAATGACAAATGGAGCTTAATCTGAATAAGGCACTGGTGAGACCCCATTTGGAGTATTGAGAGCATTTAAGAAAGGATGTGCTGACATTGGAGAGGATCCAAAGGAGGATCACTAGGATGATTCTGGGAATGAAAGGGTTATCAAAAGAGGAGCTTTTGACAGCTCTTGGCCTGTACTCGTTGGAATTTAGGGAGGTTTAATGTGATTTAATGAGGGAGGATTCTCATTGAAACATTACAAATGTTGAAAGGCATGGACTGAGTAGATGTAGAAAGGTTGTTTCCCATGGTGGGAGAATCTAGGACAAGAGGACACAACTTCTGGATTAAAGGCAGTCTGCTTAAAACAGAAATGCAAAGGAATTTCTTCAGCCAGAGTGTGGTGAATACATGGAATTTGTTGCAACACACGACTATGGAGGCTGGGTTATTGGGTGTATGTCAAACAAAGATTGATAGATTGTTGATTAGCCGGAGCGTCAAAGGTTATAGGGAGAAGGCTGGGCAATGAGGCTGAGTGGGAAAAGTTAAAAATAAAAGAATTTTGAATCTTGAACCTCCTCCCCCCTCCACCACCTTTGTTTTTTTTTTATTTATTCCTGATGTTGGTTACCCTTTACTTCCAAAGGATGCTGTGTATCCTGCCGAGTTTCTCCAACAGGCCATCGATCAGTTTGGGCATAGCCAGAGCACTGAGTGAAAGCGGCTCCTGGATTCTTTCACTGCCTAATGCAGAAACCTCTCAAAACACCAAGTCCTTAATGCAAGCAACTTAACCCCATCTGTACCAACATCACTGGCACATGCTCCTGGCCACAAATACAACAGGGAAATATACTTCCTAAATGCCACATCACATGTTGCACTTAGTTCTAAGATAACACAATGCCCATATTTACAAAATAGGAAACGACTGAATGAACTGCTCATACAACTCTCCGAACTCTACTATTTATTAAACACTATTTATTTTTACATACAGTATGTATATACGTACTGCATATGTATCATTTGTCTATATCCACCAAGGATCAGAAAACGCTGTTTTGTCAGGTTGTACAATCAGATGATAATAAAATTGAACTTGAACTTCAGGTAGATTTTAGCATTTATTGGTATTCAAGTTGGGACAGTTTGTGTTTAGAAGCATGGGTGGACCAGACGGGATTACAAACTCCTTTCACAGCTTCATGAGTGGATGGCAATGACTTTAAATCCTTTTCTGATCCTGGACAAAAATAACCAGCTTAACGAGTACAGTTGCACCACTCACTATGGGATTGTTTGTCTTTGAAATTTCTGGTTCTCAATTCACTCAAAGTTTGCTCTTTTATATGAGAAAGACAATTCAATGTGAGCAAGTGAAATATGATAATAGTATGAAATGCAAATATGATGAGAGAATAGGCTTTGAAGCAGGACTCAAAGACATGGACAGATGTAGAAAGGTAATTTCCCATGGTGGGAGAGTGGACAAAAGGGCAGAACTTCAGGATTGAAGGGTGTCTGCTTAGAACTGAGATTAGAGGAATTTCCTTAGCCAGAAGGTGGTGAATCCGTGGAATTTGTTGCCACAGGCGGGTGTGGAGGCCAGGCCATTGGGTATATTTAAGACAGAGGTTCTTGATTAGCCAGGGCATCAAAGATTATTAGAAGGCTGGCCAGTGGGGCTGAGTGGGAAATGACTGAATGGTGGGGCAGACAAGATGGGTTGAATAATTGATTTCTGCACCTATGCCTTATAGACAGGAGAATCTGGGAGGATCATAGCAATTGTTATAGACTTCTGTATTGGCCTGTGTTGTGTGGTTTTATGTTAGAGAGTTTGCCTTAGACAGCCAAGGTGAAGGTGGACTGCTGAGAGAGTGGGAGACAGACTGAGCATATGCAGAAAATTATCTAAAAATTTCTGGACTTGGACGATAAACCATCACTGGGTGGTGCTGTGAAGTGGAATGAGGCCCAGAGCATGAGTCATGGTCTGAAGGACAGTTTAGAATGTTGGGCATTTTAAAAGGGATGAACATTCCAAAGGTAGCGGAAGGATCCGGACCAAGTCATTGTTCCTCTCTCTGCAGCAACACAAGACAACTTCGAATTTTGTTCTCTCTCTCTCTCTCTCTCTCAGATCTTACGGCTTCAGTTTACCAAACAAACTGAATTTTGTTTATGATCTTTGCTTCGGTTGAGATCGAAGTTTTGTGTCTAAGTTTTTCTGTGGGCTGGTTGGAAATATAACTTAGACTTTAATTACATATGTTATATTTAGGCTGGGGAATTTATTAGTTTTACACTGTTATAGAGATTTGCATAGTAACCAGTGGGCATTATTATAAAAGGGGGGATTTTGAATTAAAGTTTGAAGGTGAATTTTTTGTTAATAAAGTAATTGTTCATCTTTACCCCTGTGTGATCTGCCTTCTTTGTGGTTGCTGGTTTGATCTTGTAACACAATCAACTGTCATCAACAAAGTGATGTATGAAAGAACAGACTTGAAGTGGAGCAGAGATTGGAACAAGCAAGTCTTCAGATGGATTAGAAACTTAATAGATAAAATTATTATTTTTTAATTTAAATGTAGATATACGTAGATATAACCCTGGTTACAGGTCATTTCGCCCCATGAGGCCGTGCCGCCCAATTACACCCAATTAACCTACACTCCCAATATGTTCTCCCCTGGGAAAATCACACAGACACGGGAAGAACATACAAACTCCTTACAGACAGCGTGGATCCAAATCCTGGTCCCGATCGCGGGTGCGATAAGAGCATTGCGCTAACCATTACGCCAACCGTTCCACCCCTAATTTAAAGCTTGGTCCAAATTGTCAGCCAATGTCAGGATCAGGGAGAGGAGCAAAGAGGACAATCCAAGTTATGATGCATGCAGCAGAGATTCACTTGAGCGACAGTTGCACAATGCACAGTCTAAATCTGGCATTATGGATGTGTTATTTTTGCCACGGTTGTTATGCAGCGCAGGGGATCCTGGATTTGTCCATTTGCTTTGCACGTCCCTGGGAATGTGCAAGCATTTTCAGAGTTTTCAGCCAACAAATATTTTTAGGAGTACCCTGGGAAATGTAACCGTATTCATAGTGGGTCTTTGGGAACACATCAGTATTTTGTAAAGAGTTCCCAAACTGTGTTAAAGTTTGCTTCAGCAAGCAAGCCATTCTGCCCAAAGTCTGTGGAACTGTTTGTACACCAAAAGAGCTTCCTCCTGCTTCAAATGAAAGCAATGAACTGTGCTTATAGATTTGGTCCTAAGTGGTTGCAGACCTCCCTTGCTTGTTGTTGAGCTGAGGTGGCGCATTCTGCTTGGTTAGTGGTGCACCCTCTGGCATCTTCTGCCAAGCAAGCCTGTGCCTAAAGAAATCTCTTGGTGCCTGCAACATTGACCACCACCAGTGGGCTGATATCGCCTCCAACCGTGCATCTTGGCGCCTCACAGTTCGGCGGGCAGCAACCTCCTTTGAAGAAGACCGCAGAGCCCACCTCACTGACAAAAGACAAAGGAGGAAAAACCCAACATCCAACCCCAACCAACCAATTTTCCCTTGCAACCGCTGCAACCGTGTCTGCCTGTCCCGCATCGGACTTGTCAGCCACAAACGAGCCTGCAGCTGACGTGGACATTACCCCTCCATTAATCTTCGTCCGCGAAGCCAAGCCAAAGAAAGAATATATACACACACACATACATATATACAAGCACACACATACATAAATATACACAAACACACACACACACACATATATATATACACACACATATACACAAACACACATATATACAAACACACACACATATATAAATACACACACACACACACACACACACACACACACACACACACACACACAGAGTACAGTTTAGTTTTCTGCCTGGCCCGCAGGAAAAGAATCTCAGGATTGAACATAATCTCATGTCTGTACTCTTGACAATAACTTTGACTTTGTTCTGCTCAGAGAGATTTTTGACCTACCCAGGAGGCATCGCACCACCCTGGCCTCTCATTTGTGACAACTGAAACAGACTCAATCAGGGATTGAAAGGGAACAAAGAGATAAGAGGGTGACCTTGAAATAAGCTTGCAGCTTGACAGGAGAACACCATTATTTCCTTTGTGGAGATGAGTGACACAAGTGAAGCAAAACAAAACCTGGCATATTTTCTACAAAACGGATCATAGAATTAACAATTAACTGCAGTAAAACCCCTGTTACCTGGAATTCCAGGGACTGTCAAAAAAATTCCAGAAAATTAATAGGTAGAAAATAAGAAAGTTTAAAATTAGTGCGCCTGGCCATTAGTTTGCCAATCCATGCAACACGCAATTTCAAGCAACCGGAACATTCACTTACCGGCACCTACCAGGGATTTTACTGTCCCAAAAAAATGCAAGGTTTTTTGAAATACAGGTTTCCTTACTTTCTCTCCCTCATATTCTTTTTCTGGAAATTCTGGCACATATTTCTGCACAGGAGCATCCAAATCCAACTTTCCATCTTCCCACAGCTTGGCAATGGCGGTCATGGTGAAGGACTTGCTGACGCTGGCAACGCGCATGACTGTCTCTGGTTTACACAGCACTCGGTTTTCCACATCTGCGTACCCTAGACCTTGAAGCAAGAAAGCACGAGAAGTGAAAGTTTTCCCAGGAACACAGCAAATCAAAGGCTCAGGCGACACAGAAGCTTAAACAGACGAGGCAACATCCTTAACCCTCTTGCTCTGACCTGTCTGTGTCTTTCTGCGTTTCATCAATGAAACCCAACATAACTCCAGGGCAACTGCATCACCGCCTGGTTTGGAAGCTGAACCACCTCAGACTGCAAGACCCTGCAGAGGAGAGTGAAGTCTGTGGAAAAGATCCTTCCTACCATGAAGGACGTCAACAACACTCGATGCAGACAAAAGGCAATAAACATTTTGAAGTACTCCACACTCCCCTCATGTAAACTGTTCTCCCTTCTGCCATCTGGTAGGAGGTACTGCAGTGCTTGGGCCCTTATGTCGAGATTGGGCAACAATTTGCTTCCTCCAAGCCATCAGTCTCCTAAATTCCCAGAACATTTGTGGATAAGGTACCATGGCCGTTTACTGTTTTCATTTTAATATTTTAATGTGTTTAACTTTTATTCTAACATATTTATGTTAATATGCTCCGTGGGTCCTGGAGAAATGTCATCTCGTCTATAAGGTGACAACTTGAAGTTTGAGAAATGCCATCAAATGTTTGAGTGTGCATTTTACAGGACAAAACTGAACTTAACAACCCCAAGAAACTTGTTTTTTCCTTCATTCTGAATCAAGACTGGTTGATATTCAATCGACTGAATTTACATGGACAAAGTAGATGCAGAAAGTTGTTTGCCAAGGTGGTAGAGTCGAGGACATGCAGGCACACGTTCAGGTTGAAGGGAGGAATATCTCTGTCCCATTTAGAACAGAGATGAGGAGAAATTTCTTCGGCCAGAGGGCGGTGAATCTGTGGAATTTGTTGCCATAGTCGGTTGTGGAGGCCGGGGACATTGGGAATATTTAAGACAAAAATTGATAGGTTCTTGATTAGCCACAGCATCAAGATTATGGGGAGAAGGCCGGGCAATGAGGCTGAGTGGTAGAATGGTTCAGCTCAAGAATAAATGGCGGGGCAGACTTGATGGGCTGAATAGCCTATTTCTGCTCCTATCTTATGATCTTAATCCCTCTCTCACCTTCTCTGCTACTTGGATTAGTTTGCATTTTCTCTTTCTCAGTTCTAGAGAAGTGTTGCCTGCTTTGCTTTCCATAGCTCTACCTGACCTGCCTAGATTACATCAAGTTCTGCTTTTATTTCATATTTCCAGCATCTACAGTTTCATTTTGACTATCGTAGGTTTTTTTTGTCCATTCACAGTACACGGACATCAAGGGTAAAGCTGTTGATCAATCTTCATCCCTGTCTACAATGGTGATGGTCTGGAGTTACACATTAACTAGACCAGGTATGAACGTCAGGACTTCCCCCTTGGAGTGGCAAGGTTAGCGTGACCCTATTACAGCGCGATGACTTGGGTTCGAATCCGGCACTGTTTGGAAGTAGTTTGTACGTTCTCTTTGAGTCTGTGTGGGTTCTCCCTGGGTGCTCCGGTTTCCTCCCACCCTTCAAAATACACAGAGTTGTAGATTAATTTGAGTGTAATTGGGTGGCACGGGTTTAAATGGCTGTAAATAAAATTTAATTTAATTGACAGGATAGTCGCTCTATGATTTCCATTCTGAAACTGGCAACTTTTGAAATGCCAGGTTTATAAAATGTAATGAAGGCAAAGTATATGATTAATGTTAAGATTAATCAGTGAGACAGAACAGAGGGACATTGGGGTCAAAATCCAGAGATCTCTCAAGGTTGCTGCACAGGTTGATAGGATAATTAAGAAGGCCGTGGGATGCTGGGCTTCATTAGTTGGGGGATAGGTCTATAAATCTCTGGTGAGACCACACGTATTGTGTTCAGTTCTGGTAACCTTCATTACACGAATGATAATGGAAGCTATGGAGAAGGTGCAGAAGACATTTACCAGGATTTGCAAATATGTCTTACGAGGCAGAGTGAGAGTTTTTCTCTTTGGAGTAAAAAAGGATGAGGGGTGACTTAATAGAGATCTACATGATTACGTGAGGCATAGATAAGGTAGACAGACAGCACCTTTTTCCCAAGGTGTGAGAATCAAAGGCTCAAGGACATTTGTACAAAATGTTAGGTAGGGAGGATTTTGGGGTGTCTTTTTGAGTAAGTATACTGTATATAGGTCTGCACAACATCATGGGCCAAAGGGCTTGTACTGCGCTGTAATGTTCTATGTTCTAACTTGAATCGGCCCATTCTATCCTGGACGGTAATGGGTTTCCTCCCTCATATCAAAGGTGTGTTGTTTAATTAATTGGCCACTCTAAATTACTATTTCGAGTGGCTAAATGGCAAAAAAAGAGGAATTGCTGTGCATGTGATGAGAACAAGTTGCAGCCATATTGGGAAATAAGCAAGGGTACTGGGATGGAGGGATTACTCTACTGGGAATTCACACAGCTTCCTTCTATGCCATTGTATAAATGAAAATTATGTTGTTAATAAAGGAATTTAAATTTAATTTAGTTTGAACTCAAAACTTAAATCATGTAGCTGTTCATTTTTAAAATATAAAATGAATCGTGATATTTCTTCCTGCTTTGGATAATTTTCGTCCGCGAAGCCAAGCCAAAGGAAGAATTTCAGTATAAGTTTCAAAAGGAACAGCCACCACTGAACAGTTAACTATATCTCCCAAGTCATACAAACCTTCAGACCAAACTTCCTTTCCGTCGACAGCAACACCAACAACTATCCCAGGGGCTCCTGTTTCATCCTATGGGGAAACAAAAAGCCCAAACACAAAATAAAATGACTGAACAAGTGCAGAGTTTCATAACCCAAACAGTAAATAGCATAATCTGTGTCACTCACAGAGTCAAGAAGTTTTACAGCATAGAAAAGGCCCTTCAGCCCACAGAATCTGTACCATCATACCTACCCATACTAATCTCACTTGTCTGCATAAACTCCATGTGTCCCGATGAAGAAGAAGTTTGCTCATTCAAGTACACCACCTGTGCAGACGCCTCTGATATGTTGATACTATTCCTGCTCTGGCACCTCATTCCTGAAATGAATTACTCTCTGAAAGAAATGCCACCCTTACCCCCCACCCACAGATCCCTTTAAACTTCTCTCACCAACCGATGCTCTCAAATTACTACCATGGAAAGCAGGCTCTAGCTATCTATCCCATCTAGGCTCAAGCCTGAAAAGTGGCATCTTTATCTTTGCTACATAGACTGACCAGCTAAGTTTCTCCAGCATTGTGTTTTTACCCATCTAGGCCTCGGACAGGGGACTTCATCTGTTAGCATGAAACAAATTCCCTTTTCATCAACAGTATTGGTAGTCTCTTCAATCTGAGGCTCCTGCAAGCTCACACTAAGACACAAGAGCAACTTGTCCGTGAACTACTCTTTGCAGACGATGCCGCTTTAGTTGCCCATTCAGAGCCAGCTCTTCAGCGCTTGACGTCCAGTTTTGCGAAAACTGCCAAAATGTTTGGCCTGGAAGTCAGCCTGAAGAAAACTGAGGTCCTCCATCAGCCAGCCCCCCCACATCTCCATCGGACACACAAAACTCAAAACAGTCAACCAGTTTACCTATCTCGGCTGCACCATTTCATCAGATGCAAGGATCGACAACGAGATAGATAACAGAATCGCCAAGGCAAATAGCGCCTTTGGAAGACTAACACAAAAGAGTCTGGAAAAACAACCAACTGAAAAACCTCACAAAGATTAGCGTATACAGAGCCGTTGTTCGGCTCCGAATCATGGGTCCTCTACTGGGATCATCTACGGCTCCTAGCACGTTTCCACCAGGGTTGTCTCCGCTCCATCCTCAACATTCATTGGAGCGCCTTCATCCCTAACATCGAAGTACTCGAGATGGCAGAGGCCAACAGCATCGAGTCCACGCTGCTGAAGATCCAGCTGCACTGGGTGGGTCACGTCTCCAGAATGGAGGACCATCACCTTCCCAAGATCGTGTTATATGGCGAGCTCTCCACTGGCCACCGTGACAGAGGTGCACCAAAGAAGAAGTACAAGGACTGCCTAAAGAAATCTCTTGGTGCCTGCCACATTGACCACCGCCAGTGGGCTGATATCGCCTCAAACCGTACATCTTGGCGCCTCACAGTTCAGCGGGCAGCAACCTCCTTTGAAGAAGACCGCAGAGCCCACCTCACTGACAAAAGACAAAGGAGGAAAAACCCAACATCCAACCCCAACCAACCAATTTTCCCCTGCAACCGCTGCAACTGTGTCTGCCTGTCCCGCATCGGACTTGTCAGCCACAAACGAGCCTACAGCTGACGTGGACATTTACCCCCTCCATAAATCTTCAACCGCGAAGCCAAGCCAAAAGAAAGAAGAAAGAAAAGATCATTAAAACTAAACAATTTTGAATTGAAGTTCCAAACTTTCTATAGGGGCTCTCTCAAGAGTGCCTTGGCCACCTGCATGACCGTGTGGTATGGTTGCTGTAGAGAACTGGATTGGAGGTCAATCCACTGGTCCATAAGAGTGGCAGAAACGATGATTGGCTACTCCTACCTCCATTCCCCCCCCCCCCCCCCCGCCCCCATCGACGTGGGCTCACAGTATCATTAGGACCCTGCACACAGCATCTTTCAGCTGCTCCCCTCGGGAAAGAGGTGCAGAAGCATTCAAGCCACCAGAACCTGCAGGCTGAGAAACAGCTTCGAACCACGGGCAGTGAGGCTGCTGAGCTGTTCAAACAATCCCTCTGACATTTTACTATTTAACAATATTTATTTTTAGGTATGTACTACATATGAATTGTTTGTAAATTTGTGTGCTATGTCTATATGTGTTTCCATGTTTTTACACCTAGCACCGTAGAATGTTGTTTCGTCCAGGTGCACTTATACAATTGGATGATCATAAATTTGCACTTGAAACAAATTTTATGCCATATCATATTTAGTGCAAAGATTATATGGCTTAATGTGAAAAGCCACCAGTTAATATCACAAAGAGTTTGTTTTCTCAATTCTTTCTTTACTGAGTGAGTTCATTCTTTCTGAGTTTCAGCTGACTGTCCTCCTAATGCCATCAACCCAGACTTGCCTGACCAGGCAAAACACAGACATTCCAGATCTGATAGTTCAGTCTACAGTGTAAGATTACTGTACATGTTGGGGCTTTATATGAAGAGAATGACATAGTAACATGGAACATGACAGCACAGGCCCTTTGGCCCACGATGTGCCGAACTACTCCACGACAATCTAATCCTTCCCTACCTCACACCCAGAACCCTCTATTTTTCATATATCCTTGTGCCTCAAGTCTTTTAAATGTTTCTTCTGTACCAGCCTCCACCAATGCAATCCAGGCACCCATTACCCTGTGTAAAAAGCTAACCTCTGACATCTCCCTTAAGCCTTCCTCCACTCGTGTGTCGCACTGGTAAAGGGGTTCTAGCTGCCCACCCCCTCATAATTTGATATACTTTCATCCTTTGTCGCTCCAAAGAGAAAAAGTCTGTCAACTTTACTTCATAAGACATGTTCTCGAATCCAGGCAGCATGTGCCAAAGCCACATGAATATTACGTACCTGTGTGGCTGTCGCAAGGAAGAATTTCTGTGCACTGTACATTGTACTTCCAACTATAGCAGTGAACTCTCCACATTGGAAGAGGCCATTTTTTCAGACTGGAGGACCATGACCAGTGGAGTGCCTCAGGATTCAGTGCTAAGACACTTTTGGAAAAGACACAAATGAGTGGGACATGGATGTTTGTGTCAAGGTGAGTAAGTTTGCTGAAGGCAGTAAAATATGTATAATATTGGGATCTAGATCAGATGGGGAACTGGGCTAAGGGGTTGCAGATGATGTTCAACTTGGAGAAGTGCAAGGTGCTGCATTTGGGTAAATCAAACAAGGGCAAATCATCCTGTTAATGTCAGTGCACTGAAGCAGAGGGATCGGGGGTGCAGGTACATAGCTCTTCAAAGATGGCAGCACAGGTAGACATAGAGAAGCATGTTTAGAAGACGTATCATCTGTGAGCATTGAATACAAGCATTGGGACGTCACCTTAAAGTTATATGAGATGTTGGTGAGGCCACACTTGGAATATTGTGTGCAGTTTTGGTCACCGAGCTATAAGAAGGATATTATAAAGGTTGAGAGGGTACAGAGAGGTTTTTGAAATTGTCAGTTATACAATAGGGATTCAGGCCCTTTGACCCAAAATGTCCCATCCACACATGCCTACATTCACCCCATATCTCTCTATCCCCATCCTATCCATGTATCTATTCAATTTCTTTTCATAAACATCGCAATAGTACCTGCTCAACTACGTCCTTGGGTCCTCTGGCAGCCCGTTTCATTCACTCACCACTTTCTGAAGGTTAAAAAAGTTACCCCTCAGGTTCCTACTAAATATCTCCCCCCTTCTGAAGGTTAAAAAAGTTACCCCTCAGGTTCCTGCTAAATCTCTCCCCTCTCAGGTTACTGATTTTCCCTACTCTGGGCAAAAGACGCTCTGCTTTCCTCTCAATATGTTGTACACTGTGAGACTCCTGCACTCCAAGGTATAAATCCCAGCCTGCTCACCTCTCCCCATAGGCAGCCTACCCCTACCCAAGTCCTGGGAACATCCTCGTAAATCTTCACTCCACCATCTCCAGCTTGACGGCATCTTCTATAGCACGATGACCAAAACTGAACACAATACTCCAATTGGGATCTCACCAATGTCTTGTACAAAAGCAACATGACATCCACTTTCATACTCAATACTCTGATTAAGGCCAATTTGTGAAAAGCTTTTTTGACCACTTTACCTGCCTGTGACACCACTTTCAAGGTACTATGCACCTGTACTCTTAGATACCTCTGCTCTGCAACACTCCCCAAATTCCTACCAGAAGAGCAGGGTTGTGATGTTGAGGCTTTACAGGGCACTGGTGACAACTCCTTTGGATCTGAGCAGTTTTGGGCTCCACATTTAAGATGTGCTGACATTGGAGAAAGTTCAAAGGAGTTTCGCTTGGATGATTCCTTCTGTCCAATAGCTTAAAGGTCAACCTTGGGCAAGGTGTAGTACTTGTTTAGCCTCCCAGTCAGGGTCACGTGAAGCCATGGATTGATTGCAGATGGTGGATGGTTTTGGAAGTAGATTCTACAAATTATAATTTGTTTGTAAAATTAAAAATGCTGAACAGATGAATCTGTTCATCAATGGCCAGGGTTACCCATCTAGTATGGACACTGCAACTGAAGAAGGCAACAGGAAACCACTTCAGTATTTTTCCCTTGTTTAATCATGAACTCAGCATTGACTACAATCTCCTTCATCGAAGGAGAACAGGGGAGGCAACAACTACAATTCGAAGGGTCAGAGATCGTGATGGATGGAGAGACATGATCATCCATGCCGAACGGCATGGCACCTGAACGATGATTTTTAGAGTGTATTTATGGATATGTGATTTATAGCAATTTTAACACCTGTAACACACAACGCTGCCAGAAAACAAATTTCATGAGACATTCATGACAATAATTCTAAATTCTGATTCGAATTCTGTAACTCAGCCACATGCTGAGAACATTTTTTCAGTGTGTAAAAGTTTGAAAATCTGTGATGAGACTTAAAACATTTACCAAAATGCAAGGTTTTTCAACTTTAAGGGCTTAATACACATTTGCTTGAGTCTTGTGTATCCTTTCACTACATCCAATATAAGCGTTGAGTTATGCCACTGCAGAAAATAGAAATTAGCTGATTGATAAAAGTATGTACATGCCAGATTCTCATTCATTCACCAGCAGGCCATGTCCATCCCTGCATTAACAGGTTCAATCAACTGGGACAAGAATGGCTTTCTCAGACATTTGAAAGAATTCTCAGTGGGTAAAGTTCCTGCTTCTGGAAAAGGTTAGATTAATATCCAAGGAGGACTTGCTTCCAATAGAGTTTTGTAACTCTATAATATAACATGACTTTGTTTGGTCTTGACTTATTTCCCACCAAGAAGGGGCTTCAAATCCCATAGGAGGCTCCTTTTTCCCAAATAAATAACATAGAATGTCAGAGATGAGTTAGGTCCAGCCCGGAGAGCTGTACAATGTAAAGGTAAAAGATAAAGGTTCCATTATTGTCAAGTAATACTATATTTTAGAATGTAACATACATGAAGTTCTTTAACTTTATCTACCGTAAGGAAGAGAGAGTCCCCACTGTCAAGCGCCCCTCTCAGAAATTAAGGCCCTGCGAGGAATGAACTTGTGGCCCCTTGATTACAAGACCAGTGCTCTTAGTACTGAGCTATCAGGACCCTCAAACTGCAGACTAGAACTGCACAACAATTACTGCTGAATATATGTGTGGAGTTCTACACCAATGCAACCATAATTGTCTTAATTGAACAAAAAAAATTACAAAAATTGTTTTTGATGTGATTTAATATAGGACTAAAGTTTACATTTGTCACACATATTCAATCACTAACACTTTTTCCACATATTTGAATGAAAGTCGAAAACAATATCAACGTGTATGCAAACTATTACAAAATTAATGTACTCAGGCCAAAACACAATCAAGAATGCTAACCAAAAGGTTGCATGTGGCAAATGTTTGTCCATCCAGATGGATTCATGGCTAGAGTTGGGGTATTTTAAATTAAAAAAAAAGTCTATACTTG
The DNA here is from genome assembly GCF_036971445.1 of Narcine bancroftii. NCBI lineage: Eukaryota > Metazoa > Chordata > Chondrichthyes > Torpediniformes > Narcinidae > Narcine > Narcine bancroftii. The sequence goes on along the minus strand of NC_091479.1, from coordinate 24,821,625 downwards.
TTCCATAAAGTTGACATCAAGGTTTTTTTTTGTCTTTAAACAGGGGCATCAAAATTCATGTTTGTCAAAACGGGAGAATTAAATGTAGAACTTAAATTGAATCTGCAAATGATGATCAGCAGATAAAATTGTTTTGCAATTCATTAAATACCCAACTAATTTGGGGTGTGACTGTGAGAAAGGGGGTGAACTGTGGGGGAAGGGGTGTAACCATGAGAAAGGAGCGTGTCCATGAGGGATGTAACTGTGGGGAGAGGAGAGTCCCAGAGCAAAACAGCACACCTTCCTGACATCCTCCGCTGCTTTGGCTGGAGGCTGCGTGTATGTGTTGGGTGGGGGCTATCACACCACAGCATGCCTCCCTCTTAACCCACCCCCCCCATTTGGTTGGCTGGCTGGACGCCCAGGTAGGGTGTAATGTTAATGTGTGTAAGGGGGTGGGGGTTTGGAGGAGAATGAACTTGCCCCACCCCTTGGCCGGGGGCGCACCCTGACAGGGTGTAGTATGACTGTGTGAGGGGGGTGGGGAGAGGATGGTGGTTGGCCAACTTGCCAGCTCCTTGGCTGGACAGTGTGAGAGGATAGGGAAGGGTGTGTGAGGGGAGAGATGGGGGACTGCGCCCCACAGCTTGCCCTCTTCCACAAACCCCCTGGTCAGGGACATGTCCAGACAACGTGTGGTGTGACTGTATCTGCAAGGGGGTAGGGAGGATCGAGCAGTAGTTTTCTCCCTCCAAGTCCCTTCTGGCCAAGGTAGGGTGTGGTGTGACTGTGTCTGTGAAGGGAGAGGGAGGCGTGAGGGGGGGTGTGAGGGGAGGGGTTGGGGGGGGGTTCTAGCAGCACAGCTGCCCCCTCCACATCCCCCCTAGCCCAAAGGTGCAGTATAACTGCATCCAAGGTGGTAGGGAGGGGTATGTGTGGGGGAGGAGTGTGGGGTATCTAGTGCAGTTTGTGTTCTTCTCCCCCCCCCCAGCTAAGACAGGGTGCCATGTGACTGTGTGAGGGGAGTAGGGAGGGCTATATGTGGGGCTGTGAGGGGAGGGGGGGAAATCTAGCAACACAGCTTGCACCCCCTGGCTGGGGTTGCACCCAAGAGTGCAGTGTTACTGCATCCGTGAGGGGGTAGAGAGGGATAGGTGTGTGTGAGGGGAGGGGTGGAGGGTGAAGGGAGGGGTACGTGTGGGGGGTAAGGAGGGGTCTGCATGGGGGTATGCGAGGGGATAAGGCGGGATGTGTGGGTTAAGGGGGGGGGGAGTGGGGGTGCGAGGATCTAGCACCACAGCTTGCCCGACTCCTCGCCCCCCTTGGCGGGGGGCGCGCCCAGACACGGGGGCGCGCTGTAATCGCGGGCCTTCCTCTCCACCTGGTTGAGCAGGCTCTTGTAGCCGGCCAGCTCCTGCTCCAGGCCGCTCTTGACGCCGAGCAGGGCGTGCAGGTCGGCGGCGCGCGCCTCCAGCTGGCGCTCCAGCGCCTTGTGGTGCTCGCGCACGCGGCCCGCCTCGCGCTCCTTCTCCTGCGCGTGGCCGCGCTGCAGGTCGTCGCGCAGGCGCAGCTCGGCGGCGGCGCGGCGGCAGCGCTCGGCGTCGTGGCGCAGGCGCTGGAGCGGCGCGCTGTCCTCGTCCCAGCGCTGGCGGTAACGCCGCAGCTCGTCGCGGGCGCGCCGCCACGCCTGCTCGTGGCCGTGGCGCAGCAGGCGCAGGGCCTGCTCCAGGTCGGGCGCGCCGCCGCCGCCCGCCGCCGACTCGGCGCCCTGCAGCCCCTCCAGCTTCTGCTGCCAGTACAGGCGCTCCTGGTCGCGCACCAGCCGCAGCTGCGCCAGCTGCGCCTCGGCCAGCCTCCCGTGGGCCTGCAGCCCGTCCAGGGCGCCGGCCGCCTCCTCGCAGCGCTTGCGCAGCTCGGCCGAGTCGTGCTGCAGGTCGCGGCGGAGCTGGCCCTCCTTGTCGAGGCGGGCCCGCAGCTTGTCCCGCTCCAGCCTCAGCAGCACCAGCTCGTTCTGCAGGTCGTCCACGCGGCCCTGGAAGTCCTGGTACTCCTGCTGGTAGGCCCGCTCCGCCGCGCCGAACTCGTCGCGCTGCCGCCGACGCAGCTCGGCCAGCAGCTCGCGGTTGCGCCGCTGCAGGTTCAGCACCGTGCCGTTGATGTACTTGGCGAAGCGCTCGTTCAGCTCGCGGATCTGCTCCTTGCCCTCCTGCATGCCGTCCTGCAGCTCCTTGTCGCTCGCCTCGGCCGTCGCCACCTCGCCCGGCCGCTCCGGGCCGCAGGCGGCCGAGGCCGTGGCCGAGCCGGGCGACGAGGTGCGGGAGCCGGAGAACATGGCTCCGGCCGTGTGGCCGCGGGACGGGCGGTTGGGAGGGGGGGCGGGGCGGTTGGGAGGGGGGGCGGGGCGACCGGGCGCGCTCCCACAGAGCACGTGGCCGAGGGTCTCGCGGTCAGGACGCCAGGCGTTCCCGAGGCAACGGGAAGTCACACCGCCTCCCGCACGAGGAAAGGACAGGCGTGGCCGGGACGCTGTCCTCGGGCGCATGCTCAGTGCGCGGCCGCGTCAGCTCCCCGCCCACGCCCCTTCTCCCTGCTCGTCCCCACGCCCTCTCGCGCCCCGTCTCCCACGCCCTCTCGCGCCCCGTCTCCCACGCCCTCTCGCGCCCCGTCCCCACGCCCTCTCGCGCCCCGTCCCCACGCCCTCTCGCGCCCCGTCCCCACGCCCTCTCGCGCCCCGTCCCCACGCCCTCTCGCGCCCCGTCCCCACGCCCTCTCTCGCCCCGTCCCCACGCCCTCTCTCGCCCCGTCCCCACGCCCTCTCTCGCCCCGTCCCCACGCCCTCTCTCGCCCCGTCCCCACGCCCTCTCTCGCCCCGTCCCCACGCCCTCTCGCGCCCCGTCCCCACGCCCTCTCGCGCCCCGTCCCCACGCCCTCTCGCGCCCCGTCCCCACGCCCTCTCGCGCCCCGTCCCCACGCCCTCTCGCGCCCCGTCCCCACGCCCTCTCTCGCCCCGTCCCCACGCCCTCTCTCGCCCCGTCCCCACGCCCTCTCTCGCCCCGTCCCCACGCCCTCTCTCGCCCCGGCCCCACGCCCTCTCTCGCCCCATCCCCATCTCGCCCCGTCCCCATGCCCCATCTCACTGCCCCATCTCCACCCTCCGTCTCACTGCCCCATCTCCCACTGCCTGTCTCCTATCTCCCTGCTCAATCTTGCCCACCTCCACGTCGTCTCCTCACCCCACTACGCTTCTTCCCATCATGCACTTCTCCCTATCCCCACACCTGTCTCGCTGCTCAATCGCGCCCTTCTCTCAGCCACTCCCATCTTTTCACCCCACCAAGCCGTCTTGTCCGCCTTATCCCCTTAACACTCACAGTCCCCCCCGTCACCGTGTCCTCATTACACCCACCGTCCCATCCCAGCACACCACAAAAACAACTGATCTCACTTCAACCCCCCATCACACTGATCAGGGACTGTTTCGACACCACAAAAGGTCCTTCTGAACTACTGCTGTCACTTTTTTGCACCGAAGACTGCATATTTATTATTTATCTTTTTTATTGTCTCTTTTTAATTCAATTAAGTATGCTATTGTAGTCTCCTTTACTCCAGTCCTGAATTCAGAGCCCTCCCTTGATCAATTCTTTCCTTTCCTGCCCTCCTATCCACATCCACCTAAGGCCTCTTGGCTGTCAACCTGTGCTTCTCCCCCTGCCATTCTCCCCCACCACCTCCACCTTTTTATTCAGGCGCCTGCCTGCTTTTTGTTCAAGGGCTATCACAGTGCCCTCCATAATGTTTGGGACAAAGACACTTTTTTCCTTTCTTTGCCCCTGTGCTCCCCAATTTTAAATTTCTAATTTAAAAAATTCACGTGATTAAAGTGCATATTCCCAATTTTATTCAAGGTTATTTGTATACATTTTTGTGGGACCATGTACAAATTACAGCAATTTTTATACATAGTCCCTTCAATTCAAGGCACCATATTTGACTCAAAGCAATGGTATTAAAACAGTCCTATTTACTACTTTGCATATCCTTTCCATGCAATGACTGCTAGAAGTCTGTGATTTATAGACATCACCAGGTGCTGAGCATTTTCTCTGGTGATGCTCTGCTGGGCCTCTACTGCAGCCATCTTCAGTTCCTGCTTGTCCCCTTAAGCTTTCTCATCAGCATATGGAAGACGTGCTCAATTGGATTTAGATCAGGTGACTGACTTGGCCATTCAAGGATTTTCCAGTTTTTAGCTTTGATAAAACTCCTTTGTTGCTTTACCAGGACGAGTTTGGAGGCGTTTGCTCAAACTTGAGCAGATAAAATGTTTGATTCTACCTCAGAATTTATTTTGCTACTGCCATCAACAGTTACATCATTGAAGATGCACCTGTGGCAGCCATACGTGCCCAGACCATAACACCCCCACAAGCATGTTTCACCAATGAGGTGGTTCTGATTTGGATCTTGGGCAGTTCCTTTGCGCCTCCACACTTTGCTCTTGCCATCACTCTGATACATGTTAATCTTGTTCTCATCTATCCACAAGATTTTTTTCCAGAATTCAGCAGGCTCTTCAAATACCGCTTGGTAATCTTCCCCATCCTGTTTCTGTGCCTAACCAGTGGTTTGCACCTTGCAGTTTAGCCTCCATTTCTGTTCATGAAGTCTTCTGCGGACAGTAGTCATTGACAAATCCACACCTGCCTCCTGAATAGCGTTTCTGATCTATTGGACGGGTGTTTGGGGATCCTTATTCATTATGATGAGAATTCTTCTGTCACCAGCAGTGAAGGTTTTCCTTGGAATGCCAGTCCCTTTGCCATTACTGAGCTCACCAACGCACTCTTTCTTCATAATGATGTTCCGAACTGTTGATTTTAGCATCCTAAGGTTTGGTGATGTCCCTTACTGTTTTATTCTTGTTTTTCAGCCACATAACGGTTTCTGGCACAACTCTGGTCCTCGTTGAAAAATGGCAACTACAGACTCCAAAGGTGATCAAAAACTTTAAAGCAAGCCTGCACCAGTGAAGCAATTAATCATACCTGAGTACTCACAAACACCTGTAAAGCCAAATGTCCCAAATATGGTGCCCTGAAATGGGGAAACTATGAATAAAAAGTGGCGGAATTACTACATGGTAGTCTCCAGAATGGAGGACCATCGCCTTCCCAAGATCGTGTTATATGGTGAGCTCTCCACTGGCCACCGAGACAGAGGTGCACCAAAGAAGAGGTACAAAGACTGCTTAAAGAAATCTCGGTGCCTGCCCCATTGACCACCGCCAGTGGGCTGATATCGCCTCCAACCGTGCATCTTGGCGCCTCACAGTTCTGCGGGCTGCAACCTCCTTGGAAGATGACCGCAGAGCCCACCTCACTGACAAAAGACAAAGGAGGAAAAACCCAACACCCAACCCCAACCAACTAATTTTCCCTTGCAACCACTGCAACCGTGCCTGCCTGTCCCGCATCGGAGTTGGCAGTCACCAACGAGCCTGCAGCAGACGTGGACATTTACCCCTCCATAAATCTTCGTCCGCGAAGCCAAGCCAAAGAATTACTACATGGTCAAACCAAAATGTACACAAATAACCTTGAGTAAAATCTTGACTGTGCACTTTAATTACATGGGAATTGTTTGATTACAAATTTAAAACTGTGGAGCACAGGGGCTCCACAAGGAAAAATGTCTCTCTCTCAAACATGGAGAGCCCCAATAATTTTGTCTCCTGTGGAAACTTTGGGACCTGCTGAGTTTCTCCAGCATTTTTGTGTATTAACTACTAGTGTACCCGTTTGGTGCATATGTACAATGTATATGTAATAAACATGCTTCACCCACATCATGTCATTGGAAATGTTTACTCCGAAGAACTTGAAGCCATTTTATTCTTTCCACTTCAAAGCCAATGAAGGGGTGTGGTCTCTATTCCCTCTGCTGAAGTCATTAATCATCTCATCTCCTTTCTCTTACTGAGTGGGATTCTTATTTGACTTTAGTGTCGTCGGTGAATTTTAAGGTGCAGCTGGAGTGGCGTTTGGCTATACAGAAGTATAGTTCTGGAAGTAGAAGGAATTACTATAAGATAGATGTGCACCAGTGTTTAGGGTGATTGTAGAGATGTTGTTACCCATCCTCACTATTGGGGTTTATAAGATACAACGTCAAGGATCCAGTTGCAAACTAAACTACAGCTCAATCTTCATTATCATAACCCCCAGCTGTAGAATCTAGGCCTCAATGCCCCTCTGCAATTGGATACTTGATTCTATTTAAGAGAACACCACTAATCCTGAAACACGTCACGGACAACATCTCACTTGTCAGGAAGGCGCAACAATGACTGGACTTACTGAGAAGACTGAGGCGGGCAAGGTTATCGGCCACAATCCTGTCAACCTTCAACAGGAGCTCTATCGAGAGCGTCCTGGCAACTGCATACAGTGTGGTACAATTACTGTAGACAATTGGATTGGAGATCAATTCACAGGACCACAAGAGTGGCAGAGAGGATCACTGGGGTCTCCCTTCCCCCCCCCCC